>NC_067157.1:15187431-15524574 GCF_903995435.1 Acomys russatus | reverse complement strand
GGACAAGAGTCCTGAAGTTCAACAAATGCACAAAGAATTTGGACATTATGATGGAGCATTGTAGAAAATGAGAGATTAAATTGAGCAGGTTGTATTTATGTATTTAGGAATATACGTACACGTGTGTCTGTGTAACAGCAATTGAAGAAAAAGAGATCTTGAAAGAAGAGCATCTAGAGTCCCAGTAGGATGTCCTCCCTTCTGTCCCAGTTTCCTGGGTAGTGAAGGCTTTCGTGGGACACGCCCCTTGGGCTAGTATGCAGATATAAGTGAGTATGTACCATTTAACTCTTTCTGCTTCTGGGTTAACTCACTCATTATGATCATTTCTAGTTCTATCCATTTGTCCACAAATTTCGGGAATTCCTTGTTTTTAATAGCTGAGTAGTATTCCATAGCGGAGGGGAGTAAGGTGAAAATGGGAGGGAGGGAGAAATGGGAGGGTACAAGGGAGGGGATAACCATTGAGATGTAATATGAATAAATTAATAAAAAAAATTTTAAAAAAAAAAGAAGAGCAAATAGGAAGCTATCTGGAAGGGTTTGGAGAGAAGAAAGGGGAGGGGAAATTATAATCTCAAAAAAAAAAAAAAATGAAAGTCAAGCTGTGGCAGAATTACTAAGACTTTTGTATTTTTCTTGAACCTTTGTTTCAATGGAGACAACCCAAATATATTAAAAAAATAATTTGGCTCCTATACAATTCTGGACATTTAATCTCAAACTCACAAGTTAACTGTGCCAATGGTGAGATTGGCCCGAGTTATTGGAATAAATAAGATGTAAATGTGACCCATGTAATTCCAGGGAACAAACCTTAGCAATTAAAAGGAGGGAAAAAAATCCAGACAAGTAATCTCATCGTAGCGAAAAGTTCCATGTGAAGAAAGAGAATATCAGTGAATTTGTCCACTTGTCCACAAATTTCGGGAAGGCAGGCACTGGCAGGCATTATAACAGAAAATGAGGAATCTAGGTAAAAGGTGAGAAATGTTTGACATTAACAGTACAACAAAACCTATGAGGCAAATTTGATTAAAATAATTTAAAGGCTATTTTCATTCTTTTTTCCCCCTTTACTGTACTGACTGGAAAAAATACCACTTTCCTTGTTCTGTATGATATCAGAATTATAAAGCCCTGAGGTGATAAAATCCATTCTCCTTGTACTCTGATTTATTCATTGCAAAGCTAATGTTAGGTTGGGAAGGCCGCAGAAGAGCCCGCTTCTAATTACAAATATGGTGTCTAATGAGTAGAGGTTATGATAAGCCAGGAGATCAGTTATTTTTTGGAAATCATACATGGATGAATAAAGCCCTGACATGTTCTGGGGTGGCTAGCGAGCACGGGTGCCTGCTGTTGTGAATGTGGAGGCTCTCCTCGTCATTTCTTTCTTTGAAGTAGTTAGTGACACCAGCATGCTCCTGATGAGGATATCATTAGGAACCGAGGGCTTTCCCCAATTCTGACAAGTTTCCTGGCAAACCAGGCTCAATTAGTCACCGAGGACTATTGGAATCCTTTTACGTATTAGAAAACTTAAATCTAAAGGAATGGTAACTATGTCCATGAACTCTACTTGAGAAACTGAGAAAGAACTTCATCATGCTAGCCTTTTCCACATGAAAAAGCACGTCATGTTTTCCCTCCAAACTGTCAAATGGAAGACAGTTACCTTAGGCAAAACCACCATTCTCTAAAATTAACTTTATGAAAACACATATTCATATGAACCATGTGTTGTTTGTACAGAGAAATTTTTCTATATGAGTGTGGAACTATATGTTTAGAAGAAAATCTGTTACAAATGACTAGACAAAAAAAATTGAGGCTGAGAAGAAAGTTTTAGCCAGGTGCTGATGGGGCCAAGAGCGTCACACTTAGACCTCTAAGTGCTGGTTTACTGCAAGGTTAATTACCTATGAAGTAGAACATGCAGCTTTTACTTTGCTATTAAAAGCAGAGTTAACTGCCGACTTTGATTGGATTTCTCTGCAGAAACTAATTTTCAACTGAAATGTGAATTTTAGAGCAAGTTGAGTACTGTGTAATTTATCACCATTGATAGATTGGTCCACAATGGCACCCCCTAAATCACATTTAATGGGATACAGTCTATGTTTTCAACGTGTGTTTTTTTTTTTTATTCATAGAGAGGATGTCTCATGATAAATATTATCTCAGAGTAGTAGTTTGGTTGTTAGGCTGACACGCATGTGACAGTACTGAGGTTTCAATTATCCACTTGCATCAATCAATCTTTTCGTTTTTAACACTGTTGCCTGCAGTAATGTCACAGCTTTTCTGTCAGACAGGAGAACTTTGCGGGAAATGTTATTCATTACAGCTGCAAATCTGTCACTGTGCCTGGTATGGCTTGTTAATGACAACATTTATTTCAAAGAGCCATGTTTCGCTTTGTTTCAGGAGAGTTGACTCTGTGATCGTAAAGTCTAATGAAATGCCAAGAAGATGAAGTGAGCAAAGTTTTCCAAAAATACACGAAAGTGATCCAAATCTGTTTTGAAAAAGGAAGAACAGATTGGCATTCCTATTTTTATGCATTTACTTGTATTCACAAACGAGCACCCTCAGGAGTCAGAGGATTGGTTGGCATCTCTGATTACACGGGGACCTCAAACACTGCTCATCCTCTTCACTGGGATAAGGATTTGGTATTTCTTCGGCCAAGGTTGGATGCAACAGAAAACACTTAGAGTTGTGCTTCCTTCTGAAAATCTTTGGTGAAAGATGAATGATGTCTAATGGCTGTGCGTAATGATTCAGTGAAAACAAATGGTCTTGCTAATTTACATTTGGTGTTTTTAAACATCACTGGAGAAAATAATATATGTTTCCAAAGTGAGTGATAGAAACAAATAATACTAGACGGAGGGTTATAGCTTAATTTAAATTAAAAATGTCACTTTCTGATTTTGTTTATGTATAGATGGAGCATAAATTATTAGAAGTCCGTGTCACCATGTTACTCTGTAGGGCAGAGAAATTGAAAAAAAGTAAAAAACCACAGTTCTTTTTCTTATCCTACCTGGAAACAACAGGTGGAACCCTTTTTTTCTGCCATGGGATTCTGAGATGGCCTTGTCACTTTATTTTGATTGGTAGAACGGAATACTCAGTTAAATGTGTTCAAGTTTGTGTCTTTGCCTAATTCCTCCTGTTCTGTTAGAACACAGCTTGTTACTGAGACTGTGCAGACTTGAGGTGCAGTATGTCGTAAGCTGGAAAATCTTAGACCTTCAGTTCTGTCCACCTTGGCACCTGATTACAGACACATGGGAGGCAGGAAACTCAGGTCAGGTCAACATCTAAAGAAGGACTGTAGATTTGTGAACTAGATGGTTGGTTGTAGATAGGGCTGCCTCAGTTTTGGGATGGCTAACTCAGAGAGTGCTTTTGCTTTTCTTGAAAAATAAAGATATTCAATAAAATGATTGTTTGGTTTTTGAGTTCTTTGTTTTATGTGCCATGTGAGTAAAAAGGAAATAGCTGTAAAAAAAAGTCATCAAAACAAACAAACAAGTCGTCAAGACTGTAGTTACAACACAAAATACAGAACACAAGTTTATGATGCTAATATATTACAAATGAATTTATCTGAATGACTATACCATAATCTATTCCATCTACTTTCATCTGGCATTTTTAAAAATAATACACTTTTCATCTTGTTTCCAGCAACATTTCTTATCTTCCCCATACTTACAACATGAACTACAAGATGTAGAAGAAGACATTAGGGGACCCACTTGAACACTCCTTTTCTGAGTAAGCTCAGGTTTGTGATCTCCTCTTGAATTTTCTTCTATGACCTTGTCGTAGCTGTAGCTATGGCCTCCTAATTGTCTGACTAAATCCGGATCCTTCTCTAAAACTCACTTGAAATGTTCCCTATGGTATGAAGCTCTTCCTGGAAGTGGAGGAGACACTTGATGCAGGGACACTTTTATCATGGTCTTTGTTGTACTGGATTAAAGGTAATAAAGCCTCAGAGACCTACAGAATATGGTTTTATTATTTTAAAGATTCTTTGACAACAAGACAAGTTAACCCCTGGCAACACCCAGCCTACCTCAAAGAAGATGATGAGCATCTAAGAACCTCCTTGTGGAGTTGGTTTCAAGTGTGGCAAACAAGCCACTGGGCAAAATGTCCTCATTTCTGACACAGACAGAATTCTGCCTAAAAATGGACAAGTTGGATACAGGCAGAGTTGATGGCCAAATTTGGCCAAGACAGGGTAAGTAAGTCCTCAATAGTTTCTGCCTTGCGAATATGTCTGTCGGTTATATTGGGCCAGAAGGCTGAAGATGATGCTCCAATGTTAAACAGAATTTTAGGTGACTGTTCAGGCAGTAAACTGTCTCTGCCATTTCTTTTATTTTGGTAGCTGCTAACCTGCACTTCTGGTTCACTCAAGTAATTAAGTCTTATTTCCTCTAATGTCTCTGATGTCGTTGAAGACCAGATAGTTTAGTCTTACATAAGCTTAGTTGTTTAGGGGCTAAGATGTTTTTAGGTCTAGATAGATGTTTTAAGTTAATAGAGATGAGATATGATAGATGTTGATTTTTATTCAGAATTTTAGACTCACCAAGATAGGAAAGATGTTTATTTCAAATTTGCCAAATACAAATATGAATGTAACATTTATATATAATTCCTGATTGTTTTGTGTTTCTTCCTCCTGTGTGTAGTTTGTTTTTTTTAATGTGTAAAAAATAACTGCACGTGTAAAAAAGAAATACAATAATAAAAATGTAGTATCAAAAATGTACATTAAGAAAGTTTTAATTTATGTGGTTGATTATTCTCTTAGGACATGTAATTTTAGGGAATATTCCAGCATTCAAGGAATCAGGTAGTAACTATATTAATAATATGGAAGCAGAAAGGACTAATTTATTTATCTTTCAGGTGGTATGCAAAGTGCATGTTATATCCACTCTAGAGAAAATTCATTTACCTCATAGGTTGTTCCTAAACACGGCAGTGACACTAAGTGTCAGGATGAAAACAACACTTTTTTTGTTGGTTTTGATTTAACGGAACGGTCCATTCAACAACAAGGTTTCTCCCTATATCCTTAAATACCAAGTATTCTTGTAAGTAAGTTAAAAAATAAAGACCGAAGAATCCCCGAAGTAACAGTCTCATTGGAAGTAATAACTATGTGTACACATCTAAAGCAACTGTGAAGCCATTTTGACAGGAAATTATCAGTTGATTTGTCATGTTCTAGGAGCTGGAGCTACTGATGTTACTGAAGCTCTCTGTGCAAAATATCAGAGAAGCTGCATAATTGTTGCTTGCTAATTTTTGTAGGAGGAAAACATGAACTCACTTTGTCTAGACATGCTGATTGTAATCCATCAAGCAATGATTAAAGAGTAATACTCTCCCTCATTATACAGAATGTTAAGAAGACCCTTGAATAATAATTAGAATTCTTGAAATGCAGAACATAAAGGTCTTATGGCACAATATATTTTCTGTGAAACAAAGACTTTACAAGAACTCAGAAACAAAGGAAAAGTGAGGATAAATTCTTCACTGGTAAGAGGTGATGAAGCAACAGTTATGTTTTAAGAACCAAAGGAATTTACAAGTAGGCATTACATAACCTAATCCTGAGAATAATGAAAATATTTGAAGTAAAACCTTAATATAAGGTTTATATCTATCTATTATCTATCTATCTATCTATCTATCTATCTGTCATCTATCATCTATCTATCTATTTATCTATCATTTATCCTCACCAAGGGTAATTATGTCATTAATTCTAATGCTAACATTACAAGTTCTATACTACTGGACGCACTTCTATGTGGTTGTTACTTTTTATTCTACTTATGTATTTTCATGCATATTGATTTTGTGTATTTCATTTAGTTTTGTTCTCTGTAGATCATAGAATATTTCTTCTTAGCCTTTTATGGTTATCACAGCTGATTCAAGATCTGTTCAATTCAATCAATAATTTATTGACTGATTAGGAAATGTTGAAGAATGTAAATTGTCAGTTTCTATTATTCCTTACTCATGTAATTCTTCTTTTTATGAAGTTAAGTTCTCCGCCACTGAACCTTCTTAATATAGCTTTTCTTCCTCCACTGTGATCTTATTATATGATACATGCCAGAATTGATTCATCTCAGTCTTCTTCAATCTTAACAGTGACTTTCCACGAATCTATTCTGGCTTTTACATTCTATGCCAGTAGACATGTATTGACTAAAAACATAGTTTATTTCATTTATCATTAATTTGCCAAATGTGTATTTTTCCTTTAAAAAGAGTTTGAGTGCTGTGATGGTAAATAATATTTATTTATGCATTCTTCAATGTGTTTTCTTCAATAACGTTCACATTAGCTATAAAGAAACATCTATTGACTCTAAAATCAAGTCGTAATAGTTGATATATCAGTTTTCCACTAACGTTTTCATAATTATCCTCCATGAGTACTTCTGTCCACTTAATCTATTAGTCTCTGTCACTTGTACTTTAGTAGAAACAGTTTCATAATTACCTGAAAAGGATGAAAACTGCTTCTACCATCCCTCAAAATGAGAAGATGTTTGTTAAGGAAACAATTTTAAAAGCCCCAATGGTGAATGTAAGTCACTAATAGCATTAGAAATGGATTTTAAAAATACCTAAAGTATTTTAGTGAATTGTATTCCATATTAAAGGTCTAAATAACACCAAAAGAAGCATTTAGGATTAAGTATTTGTTAAGCCGGGCGTGGTGGCGCACGCCTTTAATCCCAGCACTCGGGAGGCAGAGGCAGGCGGATTACTGTGAGTTCAAGGCCAGCCTGGTCTACAAAGTGAGTCCAGGATGGCCAAGGCTACACAGAGAAACCCTGTCTCGAAAAACCAAAAAAAAAAAAAAAAAAAAAAAAAAAAAAAAGTATTTGTTAAGTATCCTCTTTGCACAGCCACAATTCTATTGGCTGATTCTATTGCTTTATTCATTGATTATTTTTTTTTATTATGTCTCACTTTAAGACAAGAGGATGCACTGAGGATCTGACTGAATGACAGTTATCAACTGTCACCCGACCATTAGAAAGTGAAGCATTCTTGCTGCCAACTGTCAGTGCCAGATGCAATGGCAAAGCGCTTTACAGAGTGCTGACAAATTGCCTTGATGTATATACTGAGGTGCCTCAATACTTTACACTAATTGGACATGGACCAGTTTGAAAGTGAGACTGCTAAGGTACTTAGGGAGTCTTTACAGGAAATGCAGCTTTCAAACTTTGAATTTTTTGGAGTTTCACAGCCTTGGTTAAAGAAAGGTGTGTACATGACTGAGCAAATAGATGCTAAATTACCATATTCTTTGTGACTTCATAGAGAAATGGAGAAATTTATATAAAATTCAGCATAGTGAAGTATTGGACTAATATAGTAAAATAATTATTGGATGTGTAGAACTTTGTATAAACATTAAACAGTAGCACTCATAAAAGACAAATAGAATGGCGAACACCATAAGCCACAGTTTTAATCAATCAGAAGTTCAAACGAAGTAAAGTGGCCTCACAGATGAAGTACTAAGAGACAGATGCCATGCTTGTTTACTACAAGTTAACTTCATGTTTCTTAGACTTGGTGAGATACTGAAGCTTCAGTACTGGGTCCAGGTTTGTTTACTGGAGAATGGAAGATATGTTGGCGTATGGTCCTAGATGTGCAGGAAGCACAGGATTGGACGGTGAGGATCATGAGAAGCATGACCTGGGATGCAGACCAGACTCTGGCGATGTTTACTATAGGACATAAGTACATGTATGACTACCCCATCTGCTGTCCCACATGTGGGTGTGTTAGATGCCTTTGTTTTCACAGACTGGAACTAGGCACATAGATAAAAGCACGTGTGCTCACATTCTATCGCAACTTAAGGAACCTCTCCTTGCAGTCTGCATCATATGATATTGGTACTGAATAACTTGGGATATAGTAAAGTATCACAATTTATATAGGAATGTTAATGTGAGATAGAGGACTTTCAGATGCTGGCCCAGATCGTTTTCAACTGTGAGATATAATTATACAATGTTTTTACTTTAACAAAGTTTATTACGTGTGTGTGTGTGTGTGTGTGTGTGTGTGTGTGTGTGTGTTTGTGATGGAGGGTTATGCCACAGTGTGCATGCAGAGGTCTGAGAACAACTTTCAGAAGTTATTTTCTCCCTTCTACCATGTGGGTCGTATGGTTCAAATCCAGATTGTCAGGTGTAGCAAATTGCACTTCTTCCTGAGTTGTTTAATTGGCCAGTGTTCTGTACAATTTTATTTAATAACCAAATCCACAATTGTCAGCTTCCTCCTCATCATTGTATGGTTTGGACTGACTTTCCATGTGCTGTGACCAAAGTTGCTCACCTGGATGGTACAATCCCCCACTGCCTTCTTGCCAGAGTGTGGGCTGCAGGCTCCGCAGCAGCATGTCTGTCTGTCTGTCTGATTTCAGTCTTGCTTTCCATGCTGCTTTTCAGTCAGTCTAGTTTTATTATAATGTCCTTTGTTATTATGAGTCTCGAACACAGAGAAGAGTTGCTGGCTATAGACTGTGTCTGAGCTCCAGTTCCCTTGACCTTGTAGAAGTTAATTAGTCTTGAAATCCATCTTTAAGTTAGTCTGTTGCTTCTGCATTGCTTTCAATAAACTGAGAATAATAAGAGTGCTCGCTTAATAACATTAAGGATATTAAGGCAGTTACAGGAAGACAAACATCATATGTTTTCTCTCATATGTGTATAGTTCATAGAGTTTTGCATAAATGAATAAAATCATATATGTATGACACAAAGGCAGAAACTAAACTGTCTAGAAGAATAAAGGTAATGGGGCAAGTGGGAGGAGAAATGCAGGCAAGCAAGGGGTATGGAAGCGAAGTTAGTCAGTGTAGACTTGTATGAAGGTATTCTTACACAACAGCCCTATGTACAGTGAGTTTACACAATAAACTTTTTTAAAATTTAAAATTAAAACATCCATTTTAACTTGTCCTTTTCAACTTTTATAACCCTCCTCCTCTGTGAGTGTTTTAAAAAAGTTATCATGTTTGATTTTTAGAAATAACTGTAAATAAAGCTCTAGAAACAGGAAATTAAAGAAGACATAGATAAAAACAAATTTTTCCTGGGTCATAACAATTTCCCTTGCTAAAATGTCTAAGCATTTGAAAGCAGTCACCAAATCCATTTCAATCCTAACAAATATGTCAGGACATATGTTTTACAGATTAGAAAAATAGCTGTCATATTTACATGTAAAAAATCCAAAATACTCAAAGCAGTCAGCACAAAGACTACAGCCAGAGGCACATTTTAATTTTATTATATTTAAAATATGTTATTTTATACATATATAAAATGTTTAATTTTAATATACTTAAATATAGCATATTTTAAATATGCTATAGTGCTATACTAATCAAAACAGCATGATACTATTGAAAACAAAACATCAAAAGCAACAAAGTGGTAAAGCACAGGTACTATTGCATAGAGTAGAAAGTACAGATGCAGTGAATGTGCCAAGAATGGAGCCTGGAGAGAGAACAGTCTTCATATAAGTGATATTAGGGAAATTGCATATGCACACAGCAGAATGAAATTAGACCCACATCGTAATATATAGAAACCAACGTAAAGTGGAATAAAAACATAGTCATACGTTATTGTCAGTAGCTGGTACATTAAAGGCGCTCAACATGCTGTTCCCATGTGACATTGGCCAGAGTGATGGCTCTGACATTTGGCATGACACAGTATTGACCAAACTGTATGATAAAGCCTGGCTTCCTTGAAGCATGCTCTAAAAAGTGGTGACATTTATGAGACTTCATATAAACCGAAAGATGCACCTAGAAGAAAACCTGCCAAGAAGAATTAAAAACCAAATAAGAGATACCAAAACACCCTGAAACAGTGGAAAGTTGGTAAAAAAAAAAAAAAATGCTTGCTAATTTGGTCAGTAGACAGCTCTATTTGCCCACCTAACACTGCTTCAACTGAACAATAGAGAGAAACCTGTTCCATGTTTTTCACTGGCTATGGTAACAGAGGTACAAAGTGTCTTCTCTTCTTCCCCAACCTAGGAAGTAGCTGGTAATAGAGTATAGAGAGCTACAGATGACATATAGAACTCCAGCTCTCCTACAAAAAGCTCGATAAGTCCAAGGCTGTTCTGTGGAAGAATTTTCTCGTCCCACGCCCCCGCCCCCTTTCCAAGTGCAAGCTTCAGGATGAGGATGAGAAAATCCATGTGAGAGCCAATGGCCCAGCATCATGACCACCTCCACTACTCCCTTCCTGTCATGTTAGATGCCTCCATAGCCTTTGGGACCAATAACAATTCATCTACCACCTCCTATATCTCCATGTTTCCTGGATGATACCAATGCTCTGGAAAGTGTGCTAATCTCCTGGTATCCGAGTGGCTATCATTCTGGCTATTTTCTGAGTTTCATACAAAATAAAAGCAAAGGAACTTGTTCACATCAACATTAAAGTGTAACTCGGAATGGCATCCTTTAGAAGGTTCAGCTCTCTCCCAGTGGAGTGGTATTCTGGGGTCCTGGTTGATATTTACAGCAGTCGTACTGATATCTCCATGGACACTTGATTGAGTGTTGTCACCATCAGTGTATTCCCTTGTTTATTGTGGCATTACTGGTAATATGAGGTGAAGTTGAGCAGATCCCTGAACAAATACACAGGTGGCTACCATTCATAATGTACTGAATACTTGTGTGTGATTAAGAAATAAAATTATAAAAATACCACAGTTGTGATAAAATTGAGCAAACTCAAATTAATATTTCACTAGAGCACCTGAAGATCTTGGAAAAACAGCAGAGCAACACCAAAATGGTGGATGGGAAAATATAATAAAAATCAGAGCTGAAGTAATGAAATAGAAAGTATTATGTTCTTCATGACCTAAAAATACATATTTTATGTACTGGATATATTAGCTAAGTTTAATCATTTCATATTGTTTACAAATAGCATCCTGCTTTAATCATAGGTTATCATATATTGAAGTTCAACGTATTTCAATAAGCCTGAGAAATGAACTGAATAACTTTTTATACATGGATACTTACACCATTTCCTCCCTGCATTTTCCCCATTTGATGCCTCTCGAATTAATAAGCACTTCTTTAATTATAATACAGATGTATTATACACATGCTGAATAGATAATATTGCTCATGTGTATATTTGTTTTGGACTGACCACTTGGAGTTGGGTAACATATAAAGGAGCTCATTCCTGAAGAAGACTGATTAACCCTGTCTTATCAGCAATTAGTTGTAGCTCACCACCCAGGGGTGGGTTCTTGTGAGATTTCCTCCATGAACATTGGCATGACAGCTGCTGCATGTCTTGTTTAGCGTAAGCAATTGTCCAGATTTCATGTGTGCAGTTCCATTTCTTTATAGGAAAGGCTATTTTGAAGCAGATTCCCTGGTCCTCATAACTTTTGGACTTCCTCTTCTGCAGTGATGCTCTCTAGGCTTATATAGAGGGGTTTTGTGTGTGTGTGTGTGTGTGTGTGTGTGTGTGTGTGTGTGTGTGTGAGAGAGAGAGAGAGAGAGAGAGAGAGAGAGAGAGAGAGAGAGAGAGAGAGAGAGAGAGAGAGAGAGAGAGAGAATTGGTGCTGGGTACCCTATTGTCAGTTGTTTTCTACATTTTGACCAGTTGTGAATTTCTTCAATGTTCTTCATCTGCTGCAAAGGTGTTCCCTTAATGAGGGCTGAGAGAGTTACACTTGTTGGTATCTTGCACACAGTAGAAAGATACACTTTTAATCTTGACCATGCCTTCTGGTAGCAAGAACGTATGCTTTAGCTCTTTGGTTCCTTCCTTTACTTCTCACTCTGGCTGGCAAATCTACTTCTTCACTGCCATTAGGGTCTACTACTTCAGGATTCTGGGGTTTACTGAAGAACAGCTGAGACATCCTCACGGATTGAACAACTAGTATATTCTTGGACTTTCGATTGGTAGACAGCCATTGTTGGACCAGCTGGACCACAGCCTATAAGCTATTCTAATAACCTCCCCTTCTATATATAGTACTTATACATAGTAATTATCTATAAATAATTAAATAAAATAAATAATTACATTCTACCAAATATGTGCCTCTAGAGAACCCTGAATAATATAAACTAATTCTATCATTTTGTCATTTTTGCCATGTTTGCTTTGACCTCTTTGATTAACTGTACTAGAATTATGATTTTTATGTCCTATGCCTTCATTGTGCATTTAACACACTTCTCAGACCTAAGTATTCTTTCTTGTATCCTCTGTAGGGCTTGGTTAGTGGCCATACATTCATTAGATTTGTTTTTAATTGTGGAAAACGTTCTTTCTCTTATAATTATAAGTGATGATTTTCTGGGTACAGTAGTCTTGGTTGGCATCTCCACTCCTTTATAATCTTTAGACCATCAGCTTAAGCCATGTGGCTTTTAAGCCTCCATTAGAAACTCAACTGTTGTTCTGATGGGCCTTCATTTATATGTGACTTAGTCTTTCACCCCTGTTGCTTTCACTTTCTTTTCTTTGTTCTGTACTCTTAGTTTCTTTTCTGATACTATTTAGTATTTTATATGCCTCACACATCTCAGTAGTCATCTCTCATTAGATTAGGAAGTTTTATTATATGATTTTTTTCATCTATTTATTATAGCGTTCCAAAGCTCTTGCATGCTCAGTTTTTGGACATTTGAGTTTTAACAATTTCTTTGACTGAGTGATCTAATTCTTCTCCCTTGTCTTCAAGCCTTCTATTCTCTTTTCAATTGAACCTATCTGTTGTTGAAGATTACTGTTGATCTTCTACTGATGACTTTTTGAATTCTTCATTTCAACTTTTATTTCAGTTTGGCTTCTCAGGTACTCAGGCATCTGGAGTTAGGCCATTTGTAGTTTTTGTTTGTTTGTTTGCACTAGATATGTGGTCTCACTTTTAGCCACTGGATGTTTGGATCTTTACGTATGTGTTACAATAGCAACATTTTTGGGTATAGACTAGCAGAATGGTGTTTGGGGTTCAGTTTAGAGGCAACTCAGTGTTGATGTGGAAATGGGACATCCAAAAGTGGTCCTAGTTCACCTAAGGCTAGGAACATCTTCAGAACCCAGGAGCAGACTTTTTGTGGTGTTAGAACATTTTCACTGCCAATCCTTGGAAGGCTTACAGTGTAGTCCTTGAGAGGCAGGGCTTGATTGGTGCCTCACCTGGGAGAGGTAAGCAAGACTTGTGTTTTCTTTGTCTTTGCAATAAGCATAGTGATATTGGCACTGTCATTCCTCCTAAATTTTAGACCTAAAGAATGTGAAATTTTGTCAGAGAACATACACATAAGAAACAGCAGAACAAAGGTGTGAACTCATATAAGGAAGTGAAAAAAATTCCAACATTAGAGTTACTAAAATGTTTAAAATCCCCACAGAGTGACAAAATTGCAAAGGAAGTCTCCAGACAGCTGTGACAACTTTGGAGTTGAAATACTTTTAGACTGCCAGCATTTGGTCTCAGAGGATCTTTTTGTTTCATGCAAATTGAGTTTGACACTTTTGAAGTTAGGGATAACTAGAGTTCTGACCTCATGGCACTTTTGCCCCCTCCTTTGTGCCTTTAAAAAAGTTCCCTCATATTTTGAAATCCAATTTCTCTCTTCCAAGAAGTTCCTGAAAAGAGATAAGGGAAAAATCATAAAATTGAAATCAGAGCCATTGGACGTTTGGAAGAGGCCTCCTGTTACAACAGCAGGGCAGGTTTGAGCACAGCGAGGAGGAGGTGATGCCTGGGTGATCTCTTTTCTCTCCCAGGCAATAGCCATGACCATGATGGGTGCTTGGAGAATGCTGGTTGAACTGATTGATGCTGAGTTTTTTTGGCTGCGATCTTTAACAAAGTCCTTTCCAAGTACCCTAGGTGACGCATCTCATCTTCCCAAGTGAATCTTAGTCATGTCACCTTGTTATATTTAAAATCTGGGTTTAAATTTTTGTCATTGAATAAAGTTTTTTTCCCCAAGGAAATTTCTGACTGCTGATTCACAACTTGGGTGATTTTATTCACAGCAGGACATTTAGCAGTATCTAGACACTATGTCTGCGTCTACCTGGGACTCTGGGAGGCATGTATCAAGAGTGTGTATTTTATGTCTGAATATACCAAAGACAACTGAAGTGGAAGTTTCTGGTTTCTTTGAAGACTCGGTCGTGTCACATGGTGTTTTTGATGAAAGCTGTCTTGTGAGAGGGCATGTGTGTTTTTCTGGGAGTAGACACGTGAGCGGGTGTGTGATGGTTGGAAGGAGTATAAAAAGCACTAGGGGCATCGGGACACGCCTTTTTGCATCGTAACTCTTCACCTGCTGGTCTTTGCTGGTCTTCACTTTTCAGAGAGAAATATTCCAGAGAACTTCTCATGGTACTCTGGCTGCTTCTGGCTGCTTCTACTGAGTGATGCAGATTCGGTGGAGCCTGTGGATTTTGCTGGATCATGTCATCTCTACAGATTCATGTTGCTGTCTGGTGTTGGCTATTGGACTGGAACGCTAGTATCCTGACAACACAGAGTGGACCAATGAACTATGTCTAAATAGGGCCACAACCCCCTTTTCCTATTAACATTCTTTCTTTCCTTCCTCTGGCTGGGTTCTACCACCACACACTAGCATCTCAGACTGAATAAACCTTTAGCTTCTGGGTTTTTTTTTGTAACATCCAAGATCTGAACTATAATAGTGTGTGTTTTGTATTGTATTTGTATCTATCATGTGTACAAATGTATTTTCTTTAAATCCGTCAGTGTGACTTGTAAGTACATTGTAGTCCCTCTTATTAATTTTTATCCTTATTTTATTAATCATGAAAAATAAATCATTCCAATGACCTGGGGAAAAGTGAGGTTGCAGTGTTTAAGAACCCTAAATAAAGTAGGTTTTGAAAAATCTAAGCTCTACAAGTAGAACAATATGATAGGCAGATTTGGGCCCAGGGGTCCCGCTCAAACTAAGGCACCAGCCAAGGACAATACAGGAGGTAAACTTTAAACCCCTTCCCAGATCTAGCCAATGGTCAGAATAGTCTCCACAGTTGAGTGGAGAGTGTGATACGACTTTCTCACGTACTCTGGTGCCTCACATTTGACCACGTCCCCTGGAGGGGGAGACCTGGTGGCACTCAGAGGAAGGACAGCAAGTAGCCAAGAAGAGACTTGATACCCTATGAGAATATATAGGGGGACGTAATCCCCCTCAGGAACAGTCATAGGGGAGGGGAATAATGGGAAAAGGGGGGGGGGGGAATGGGAGGATACAAGGGATGGGATAAAACATTGAGATGTAACAAGAATAAATTAATAAAAAAAATGTTAAAAAAAAAAAAAGAAAAGAAAAATCTAAGCTTACAGACAACTCTTTCCATTTCTCTCTGAAAAGATAGAGTCAAATTTAGGAAGTAAGGATGATATTTTGATGGGGACAAGTGACTATTTTTAGTGACAATTTAAATCACATTTATTTTGTGTGTGATGAGTGCATGCATGACACAGTGCACGTGGCACCAGAGGACAGCTTGTAGGAGCTGGCTTTTTTTCCCTTCCACCATGTGTGTTCCAAGCACTGACGTCAGATCCTCAGGGTGGGCATCAAGTGCTTTTAGTGTTGAGCCACCTTACCAGGCCAATAAATGACTTTTGAAAGCGTATTTCATGAGTGATTTCTTCCATGTCAGATCAGGCTCCTCCAGAGAGAAGGAATAAGAAGCTCTCTGAGAAGCATCCATTTGACCCACCCATGTGTCAATGGAGCTTGAAGAGAAAGCTGAACTCTTCATTACAGTGATAGACAGGGAAGGTAGTGAGAGCAACTAGGAACGAGTATTTGTCAGGCACCCTAATGACTGGAGCTAACACAGATGAAAGAAAGGTTCGGCACCCACCCTGCTCGGCACATTGTTGACAGTAAGTGACTGCTGACTATGTCTGCACAAACACCAATGAGGATGCTTGTTATCGATGGAAATGCATATAAGAAAAGCCAAACTCCTCAATTAAACGTTCTCATCTTTTCAAAGCATCTTTTTGAGCATCGGGGGAACATTCTGTAGAGGAATATAAAAACAAACGGTAACGATGACAGCAATATTGTGACTGTGTGCAATACCTGCAGGATTTTATACGCCCTAAGTACTGGCCTAGGCTCTTTGTAAGTTTTAATGAGCTTCACCTCCACTGCAATTATAGTGTGTGGGCGATGACACTATTTTGTCAACTAGGAAGGCTAAAGCAGAGCGTAAATCCCACTAAACGCGATTGCTGTTCTGTTCACACACTTTTAACACTTTCTTGGTGTATGAGACCCTGTGTCATTAGTTCTGGCTGACATCTGATGTCCTCAGGGGATATTTGGCAGCCCTACTTCAAAGACATTTCCATCAGTCCTGTTGTCCATGGGAACATGCAGATAGTATGTCCTGGGAGCAAATGCTTTGCTGTAGGTTTTTCCATCATTACCTTTCTTCCCGTGTCAGAACCAGAACCCGCACTGTGTGTTCCCCTTTGAGCCTGCTTTGGCCCTGCCAGATTATTCAGCCTTAGTGGAGCATTCAGGACTGGTGGTTTCCATCTCTTCACTGCTCTGTCAGAGACTGTAGAGGAAGAAGCACGAATAACCGGGCTTTATAATGCTTTCGTTATTCCACTCAGAGCAGTGAACGGGTACCACAGCCCACCTGAAACTCTGTTTCTCTCATTAGAGTTTTGAAGGAGGGGCAGACGAGAGCAAATCTGTGCTTGCCGTATCTCTTTCTGTCAAGGCAGATTGGTGATGCTGCAGGTGGCTAACAGACATGGAAAGGCAGTGACCCTTTCCAGGACCCATGTTCCTTTGATTCTGTGCTGGTGATGTGTCCCAGCTACACAACTACTACATGCTGTTTTCTGATGCAACACATTGATGCTTTGCTTTTCCAAAGTTGTTCTATGGGTGAGTTCTCAGACTTGGAAAGTAATTTTCTGCTAGAGCTGAGGAAACTTGGCCTGGACTATAGTGTGGGTGGAAGAAATTTCCCTTTTTAAACCCAGGAAAGAGTGTTGTTTGCAGCCTCTATCAAAGCTGAGAGGAAAGTCACATCGGTGCTATTTAAAAAGATGATCAATTGGGTATTGCTTGACCCAAGGAAAGAAAAAAAAAAGCTGAGCTAATTTTTTTCACATTCCCTGGATACTCTAATTTCTTTAATCGCTTAATATTGCAACCATGCATTTCTCTCATTTTCTCCTTCAAATAGTAGCTATAAATTACAAAACATTTCTGGGAATCTATCTTCATTACCATATATTGTCCCAGAAAAGAAGCTAATATTTTTTTGATCAGGATTTCTATTAATAAAGGAACTATATTGAGATAAACACACATAGCCATGATAATTCTAAATTTAGAGAGGCATATCTTTTTATTTTTCTAGTAACATTTTTCCACTTGCATAGATATTAATATGTATTTTTCCCAGTATGTGTATACAAATGCCAACTCTCCAGAGTTAGCTGGACTGCTATTCGTATTTGTGGGTCAGACTAAATTTTTGCCGAAGGCAAAATAAATAGCTAGAAAAATGGTGTGATGACTTTTTAATCTTGTTGGTTTTTTTCTTTAAAGCAAAAATATAAAGATTTCCCCAAATGTAACTTGCAATTTTGTTTCAACATTTAAATGGAAGAATTTATGCACTTTTCCTTTTGAATTAATAGTGATTATTGTCATTTTATGGGATGCTGGCCTAATGAACAATTTTCTAAACCTTATCTTTGTTGTATGACTATTGTATAAAAGATAATTTTTTCCTGTAATTTGTTCCAGATAATAATCCCTGATACTCCACCAGGAAATTTCTGTGTAATGCAAATTAAATTATTTATTGCATATAAATTTTCTATCAGAAGAAGACCAACACACTGAACTCACTAATGCTAGTCTAATAGAAAGTTAAGAGTGTATTCTAACTGATTTTGCAAGAACAAAGGGCATGCTAACCTCGATGACAGTGTGTAATTAGCCAAATGCTTAGGGGATAGATTTTTTCTATAGCCCACATTAATTCTGCAGAACTACAAAGGTACTAGCTTCTTTCTAAGCCCTATTCTTTATTGGATTATCACCATTAAACCTGCAGAGATGTGACACTGACAGCCAGTAACACAGTTGGGTGGACAGAAATCATTTGAGAGAGGTTTTCTACTCAAAATGAAGTGACTAATACAGGGTATTGTTCAGTCCCTGGAAGGAGACACAATAACACTTTAGATGTCTTATGGTTTTGTTTTTCTAGTTTGAAAAGAGGTTTTGAGAAGGAAGTAGGATGCTTAATGATGCAGGCCTCGTGTATCAGGTTAGAGTCCAAATGTAAGTATGTATTTCAATAGGATGTGAAATTACCTTCAAGCTCTCCATAGAAGACATATATAAAGCACAAATCAATCTATGTTTAAAATTGAGCCCTGCTTCTAATATACCTTATTACATGTATCAAAACATTCTGAAGTCATCTGAACTAATTCTGGGTTTGGATCATTCTTGTGAAAGTGTGTTCCAATTAGTAATAGCCGAAATGTAGAACAATCAGTATAGATAATCATAAATATAATATAAACATCACTAAAAGCAATGGATTAATATCGGAGACAAAAAATGTGAATTTTAAGTTTTTATATTAGGTTAAGGGTCCAGATGCCCCCCCTCAAGAATATATAACATACAATTCTCTTCTTATAACAATCTGGAAAAGGAAAATAATGCAGGGACACACTGCAGAGCTGGGAGGTTATCTGGAGACTCAGAGTGAGACAGGAAAGGAAACTGTCAGAGAGATGCCAAGATGTTGACATGTGTAATGAGTATATTAATTACTGTTATTGTTTCCATGGTAGACACAAAAAGTCATATTTAAATACATATATATTGTTGGTCACATGTGTGGTCAATGAAACTATTGCAGGCAATAATGAAAAACCCCTTAGAGGGTCAGTGAGCATTATGGAGAGGGAATGGAGAGATTGAGCCACACTGTTTACAGGGTTAGGTATGGAGGGTAAGCAAGGGCTGTGGAGCTGCTTGCTAATAATGTGGCCGGTGCACTTGAAGCATTGCTTTAATTTCGTGCACATGGGTGTTTTGCCTGCTTCTGTTTCTGGGTACTATATGTGTGTAGTGCCCAAAGAAGCCAAAAGAAAGTGCTACATCCTCTGGAACTGAAGTTACAGATGGTTGTAAGTCACTATTGCGTTCTGGGAGTTGTACCCTGGTCCTTTGAAAGAGCAGCCAGGGCTCGCTCTTAATCACTAAGATATTTCTTTAGACCTCTACTTGAAATGTTTTGAAAGAGTAGACCTCATGTTTTATATATGCTTTCTACTCTGGATACACACAAGCATGCTCACCTATAAACACCTCAGATGGAGCAGTGATGACATCATTGTTTTATGTTTGAACACACCAAATTATATACATTAAACACACTGAGGTTGTATTTATGTGCATATATTATTCCTTAGTAAAACTTTCACGATTCCTCTACTTGAAGAAACAGTGAAATATTTAATTTTGAATAAAAATGGGGGGGGTGGGTACTCTTACTTTAAATCCTCCACTGACCAATTATACATTAAGACGGACAGTACAGTCTTATTGATAGACACTCTTTCTGGCTCCTGGCAGCTGGGTAAGAAACAAAACAGAGATTTTATGGTGGAGCTAATGGTTTGAGGCACAAGTTACCCAAATACATTTACATTAAGTTATATAAAACGTATATTCTTCCACATAAATTATATGGAAAATCAGGGTTTTGTGAGTGAGGACTTCAGAGGTTTGGGGCCACTCACAAAGTGTTGGAAATCTTTATGGAAACGGCAGGGTGTGATCATCCAGAGAGGTCTGGTTTCTGAGGTCGACTTAAGGCATATTTTCACTCACAGATGTATGCTTTCTCTCTACTTTTTGAGTTAAATGGAATATTTTCTTGAACTACGATAAATACTTTAACAGCAATTTGTTTTCCCTTTTTCAAGGCAAATGTTTAATTCCTAAAGCATTATTTAGTAAATGAATGAATTCAATCTAAGCACATTAAGCTCTTTACTCTTAGCCTGCCTTAGAATTTTTACAAAGAACTCATGCTAGAATTACTTTAACTGAAGGCTGATAAATGAGGAGAAGAAGATAATTATGGATTCATTTAATTAAGAAAAGGGTTAAATTCTGCTCATTCTACAGCTATTATGATTCAATTTTATTTTATGTGTAAAATTATTTTCTCTTTCACATAGTGTGTTTTATTTTGCAGGTCCAGGAAGGTAGAACTTGACAATCAAAATGGTTGAATCAGAGTATCTTATTACAGTGATTGTTACAGACTTATACTTTTGTGACCAGGTGATATGTTTCCTTGCTATTTGATTTTCATGAGGCGGTTCCCTGAAGTACATACATACATACATACATACATACATACATACATACGTACATACATACACACAAACACACTATAAGCTACACATAAAAGCACACATATGTGTAAAGCACCTGCACTGCACACACATATATACACCACATATACCATTCATATTCACATACCACAAACACATATATACTTAGCACACATATATGCACACACATCATATATATACATTCACATACTATATATACATATACATAGACACATGTACATACATATGCCCAAACACACACATATTTTCTCCCACTTTGTTTTCTTTTGTCTGTGTTACATGTTAAATTTATGTATTTATTTCTAAATTATATGTATGTTCATGTGTCTGTGGGTGGGTATGCACACCTGAACACAGGAGCCAAGGAGGCTAGATCCCTACGGGCTTCAGGCTGTTTATATCTCCAGAATTGGCATCATATGTTTTTCAAAGAAATGTTCAGTAATACTTAGTGAAGATCATGTCTATACTCAATTCAATGTTTCCTATTTCCTAATAGCTAAACAAATGTAAGATAATTAAATTAATTTTTTTGTTATTATTTCCATCTGTCTCTCCCTGTCTCTTTCTCTCTCTCCTTCTCCCCCAGCCCCCCTCCCCCCCCCCCGTGTGTGTATGTGCGTGTGTGTGTGTGTGCGTGCAGCCCATTTAACATGACATTTATGTATGAAGGGCAACTTTGTGGAGTCAGTTTTCCTTTTCTACCATATAGGTTACATGAATAGAATTCAGGTCTCAGGGACTTAACACCACAAATGGACTTGTGCCTTTGTTTCATGAGCCTCCTCACCAGTCCTTTAGGGAACGTTTCTTAAATGGGTATTTAAAATTCAGAACTAAAGCTATTTTAGATATGACTAATATATGCAATTACTTTTCTATTTTTTTGAGACTGGGTTTTCCTGTGTAGTCCTGGCTGTACTGGAACTTTCTGTAGACCAGGCTGGCCTCAAACTCAGAGATTTGCCTGCCTCTGCCTCCTGAGTCCTGGGATTAAAAGGATGAGTCATCACTGTCTGTCTAATTATTTTTGAATTGGCAATACAATGTTACCATTTTTATTCAGAGCACTTAGCTATGCACTTCCAAGTTGGAACTCACTGCAAAGTGTAGATTACAACAGAATTTATTCTAGAATTTCTCCTACAGCCTTTGGAGAAAAGCAACAACAGCAATTTCTCTGAAGATGGGTAGCAAGGAAAACAAAGCGTTGCCCTTTTTAGCAACCACAGGATGGGTAAAGTGAAATGGAATTAGATGCCACTTCTATGTTATTAAAGAAGCAAAGAGGGTTCTTGAAAAAGATCCACAGACATCAAGGCAGCTGGGAATGACAAACAGAGGGCTCTTATAGCTACCCACATTTTCTTTGCTTTTTCCTTTCCAATGAGATCGATGTACTTGCCTAAAGGATGTCACACTGTGTCCCCACCAACCATCACTTTGCACTTATGCATGCTTCAGTGAGCTTCTATTACTGAAAGAGATAGCTTCTAGACCTCAGGCATTTTGGATGGCAAAAGAATGAGACCATTCGGTGTTGAGCCACTGGTATGGAGAACCACAGACCCTAACACAGAAGACTCATCCATGAATACATATTAACTTTCAAAGGACATCAAAGCTCACCTCCAAGCCCCAAATCGGCTCAGGTATTGGTAGCTATAGAAATCCCTTACGCTCAATATTATGAACTCATTTTTTTTTTTGTTGTTATTCAGATTTTAAAGAGAGGCTCTCCTACTTTTTGTGGCTAGAATTGTTCTAAAGAAGATCCTCTTCTTTTCACTCTTTCAGTTAGCCTCACTTATCAGAATCTATGTTAGGTCAGAGGAAAGAATTAAGCTAAGCACCAGCAACTGCTGTGGCCGCTGTCATGAAAGGCTTAGTAAAGGCAAGCAGAGTGCCCCTGCCAAGAGGCTTTGTTTATTGAAGAAAAATATAATGTTTCTTTTGCTATAGCCTTAAGATATCTGGGAATTGAAGTTGGAGGTATGTAAGGTTTTTGACTTGTCAGTAACCCTAAATGTAGATAAGAAGCTTGCAGAAAAAAAGAATCATGTCTTTAATGTGCATCACTAAATTTAGTGGAATCCAGAACAGGGATTGCAGCATGGCAGTCTAGAGAGTGTTAGGTTGGATAGGATGTGAGACCTGGGATGTATCTTGGCTCTGTCACACCTGAGCCTTGTGTCCTCAAGTTCTCTGTTTTTAGTGGTTTTATTTCATCGTCTAAAAATGCCTGGATTAAGATCAGATGAAATGTAGGCTTTTATAGCTCTACAGCTCTTCACAGTTTTTTTTTTTTTAAATAAAGATATGAGAGATGTTGGAGGAAACACACTTTCTCCAACCATTTAAAATTCTACAGAAGTTAAGTTTGATCAGCTGAGTGTGTAGTGAGCACCCATTGTGAGCCAAAGGCTGTTCAAGAGTTGAAAATTGACCATCCAAAGATGCCCATTACAGCCTCTTCCCTTCCAAGACTGTCATGTCATAAAAGAGCAGAGAAAAGTGCAGTAATATTCAAAAGAAGACAGCTCCAATGAATACATTGCCAATAAGAGAGATGACTAGGTCAATGAGGTAAGCCCTGAGAGAGCATTACATCATAGTGACAGAGACTGGATTTATCCAATCTGGTTCACATTTTGAGAGATAATGGGAAGAAAGTTTGATGTGATGGTGGACTTCTCAGCGAAGGTACCAGAGCTTCTTTGGTTTTCTGTTCCACCGTGTTAGCCAGACACCTGCACTGGCAAAGTACATGCTACACGTGGTTCTTGATGGATGGTAGGATAGAAGCTATTGTCAGTATTGCTTTCACACGTATTCTGTTGTCCAAGAGTAGCATTAGCAATGCCCTGCTGCCTGCCAAATAGATTTGTCATCATGTTACAGGGAGCAGGGCCATTTGGCTGTGACTCACTCCCGGGCTCTTTACTGTTCTGCACTGGATTCTCAAAGTGGGGGTGCATGAGCATGCCAACGTGTTCAGATGGCACTTTCACAAGTCATTCGGGCTGTAATCAGATATGGTGATCATCAGAGTGAAGACAGATGAGCAGCCTGCTGTACTTTCCACTGCACACAGCTCTCCTCCCACAGTGGGAGCCACTGAGCACTGCAGCAATGAGCTCTACAGTGCCATTGCCAGCAAAGATTATGAACAGAATGTACCCAAAGAAGCTGGTGGCACTGTGGGTGCCAAGAGGAACAGATTGCAGTGCAGAGGGTGTTTAAGAAGGCCATTAGGACAACTTAAGTTATCAGGAGAGTGACAGGAGATATGTGACACACAACAGAAACAAGCTTGTATAGTGAAAAGACTAAGAAATAGAATTGGATACAAAGTCAGAGTGATGACAGCGGAGACAGTCTGTATGTGACGCATGCCATAAAATCAAGAATATAAAGAATTGACACATGATGTTTAAAGGCCTATGATTATGTTGGGGGCAAGAAGGAACATAGACACACTATATTTTTACAAGAAAGTCCTTCCACTGGCAAGTGCTGCCTAGCGTTATTTGAGGTCAGGTGGATACACAGGCATGGATTGCCTGAGTGAGCGCTGTAAGCTTGCAATGGTCTGTACAGAAAAGTAGCAATGTAAGCTCTCTCTACTTCTTACTGCCCGTTGAGAACTATTGTTCCTTCACTTTAATGCCTGAAGCCTGGAGACCAGAGCAGATTGCCTGCCTGCTAGGGTGGAATTTGCATCAAGAGAACAGAATCTACATCTTGTTGAGATTGTAAACCAGAAATACACAAGCACATTTTGTAGGAATAAGAATTAGTCACATCATCCCCAAGGCTTCAATTCCTCTCTTAGCTTTGTGTCTGAGAGGGCCCCAGCTACAGAGAAAGATTATATTGCCAATTAAATGGCTCAATAGTAAAAGGACAGTCTCCAGTACCTGTGTTCTTTAAGAGTGACAGTGATGGTGGCTTTGGAGTTAAGGATTTATACAATGTTTATATCTGAGAGTGAGCAGGTCCAGATCCAGCGAGAAGCTCTTGTGAGTAAAGTCCTGCAGAAGGCATAGTAGTTGAACACAAAACTCAGCCAAAAATCACTCCTGTGTCTCCTCAAACCATCCTTCCAATGCTAGAGGCCCCAAGAGCTAACAGAAGGCACCATAGGTAGATATTTTAACTAGTAGATCTATAAGAGTATCACGTGACCTGTCTCTACCAGAAACAGGTATTTACCATCACCATGGCCTGTGGTTGGCAGGATACTTTCAGGTACTGAAACCATTAGCTTCTAATGAAGGACTCATTCTAACAGAAAATCTTCAGGATTGAGTAAAACCCTCTATTCTTACTGAGTCACCATAATGGAAATTAAACAGAGTGAAAAACCATAAAATGAAGATATGTTTTGACTGTGTGCACCAGAGTCTCATCCCTGTCTGATTCCTTTCTGAACAGCTTACTCCAAATGTAGATGGAACCTTGCAATTCAAAATATTGGTTTTGGGCCAACACCACTGTTGCCATCTGAAAAGTGGGGAGAAATAAATTGCTAGTCTTACCAAAGACTTACTGAATCAGAATCTTTATTCTATCATGAACCTATAATGTCATCTGTATTCACTGAAGTTCTACATGCTCTGCCATAGAGTTTCTCAGATGTCACATTCATAGTTCTGTGGGTACTTTAGACTTCTTAAGTCAAAAGAAGGGAAATGGTCATTATTTATCCAAATGTTTTTTTCTTATGTCTTGAACTTGGCTGACATATGTGTATCCAATCCCAATGGTCACATATCAGAACCATGTTCAGCTCCGTACTTTTTTATTTTGTACAATTGGATCAGATCCTAATAGAATTAGCATCATCAAAATTGCCTCCTTAATCTTTCATAGTATCCAACCCCAACTCTCTTCCTTTGGTTAATTAAGTGTTCCCAGGAGCAAGGTTTTGTTTTCAATGTCTCCACTATTCTCTTTCTTCACCATTGTTGCTAGCTCAACTGATTTCTTTAGCATACTTTTCCAAACTGTTGAGCCATCAGCCAGCAGTATCTTGGGAAGCTGTGGTCAGCACTGTTACCTTTCTAGCAGGACGTAAACACATATTCCTCCCTACTTGATCTCCTTGCACATATGCTCACTTAACTCTGCAGCAACTTAATATCCTGGCTACAGCAGAATGGCCAAATCTGTAATATTAGAAATTACAGTGCGATTCGTTTGCTATAAAATAATCTCAGTGTTTCAGCTGTGGTTTCGCTATATCAGTGAAAGTGGGCCCTGTTCACACCTGGGCTTGAAAGCTTTAATGGAATTTTATATTTGACCATTTCAAAGTCCCTTAAACCGTCATTTCTATGTGTCTGACTTTTAAGAGGGAAGTTATTAAAAACTATTCAGGCTTAACAGCATTTAAAAACACCATATTTATTTAATACATTTTAGTGCTACCATGTAAGAATGATGTCTTATTTCCAAGGGTGAAGCATTGCAAAGTCTTCTTCTGAGGAAGTTTTGCTTCTTTTGTTACCTTTATCCCTCCAATGTTAACTTTTATTTTATGTACATTTCAAGTTATTTGAGGGTGCAATCAACAATGGAGTGTTCCTTGTGGTATTGTGTGGGTCACTGAATAAATCATGCACCATCCCTATAGGTTACAGTTGAAATTTCTTTTTTTTTTCCTATAAAATACATATTAGAGGAATTGCATTGTAGGTTTCAGAAGGAGCAAAGAAGCAGAAATCATTTTTCCCTGTGCATATCAGATGCTTATTAGCACTCCATCTCACCTTCCTGTGTTTTTCCTGTGGGTCAGGCTTAGAGTCCTCAGGTGTACTATTATTGGTTTATTGCCTTTGCTATGTGATGTCTGATTTAAAGTGGTGCTTTTTCCCACCCAATTTCAGTGTTCACTTATTTATTTAAAGAAAATATGTACCCCGGACTGCAACATTCTCACATCAATGTTTAATGCAGCAAACATGAAAAATATATCAAAGGTATTGCTTGCAATAAAACCCGATTCTGGGTCTGGTCTGCTCTGTGGGGGTGATAATGACCGCTCATGGCTCTGCAAGGCCAGAGCTCTTGTTCCACAAGGTTTTTAGCCCCGAGCTGAAAAGACAAGGCCAAATGAGCTCAGTACAGCCCTTAGAATTTATTGCATTTGGCTGGCTGACAACTAGGTACATGAGAGAGGGAGGTGTGTTGGGAGAATCTGTTCAGACCAGAAAGGGTAGAGTGTTTAAACACAGGTCAAAGAACCTAACATTTCCCCATCTCATATCCCCTTTCACGTCCACTCGGCAGGGCTTTGTCTGCCTCAAACCTAAGTAAAACTCTTAAGTGAAGTTATACATTTATCATTTTCTAACTGAAAGAACAATTTCGGATTCTTTTCCTCTCACAATGCTTTTTATTTATGTACCAATTTGTGATCTGCCGAGTTACCACTTCCTTACCCCTTTTGCCCTCAACAGTAATCTTGGGAGTTATTGTCTTATTGTTCTCATTTTTATAGATAACCAAGTGGCTGTGAGGGTAAGTGATTGCACAAGGTCACCCAGGTGATAATTGAAGTCAGAACTCAAACCCAGATCTTTTGACTCCAAGCATAGCTAAGGGCTCTTTTGACTACAGAGTATTTTACAATAGAGCAGGATGTCATAACCTCAGGAATTGTGAAAGCTTTTTGCATTTTCCCTTGAATGTGGGTGGAAATACCATTTGTAAGGAGCATTTGTAAGAATTTTCTTTCAGCTAGAACCAACAGCGAGTCATTCCACTGTTTTCCCTCAGAGTATTCTCATTCATCATTCTCGGCACAGAGGCAGTGTTCCTTACATTTGACAGTACTTTGGGAAAGCTTACTTTTAATATTAAATATTTCACTGGTGAATATTCAAGGGGCTTATGTCTGGCCTTGTTAATAGCCTGCTGTGTGACCTTGATGAGGTGACTTAACCTTTTTATGTCTCTGAAAATTTAGGGTAAAATCTTTCTCTTACTTGGCAACTGTAATGCATAATTAATTAATGCTACCCAAGTGAAATCAAAGGCTTTGGCCCTAAAAGCAACGGAAATGCATCACACAGTATTACCGCAGAGAATCGCCGTAGCTAACTTTCCTGAGCCTGTGGCTGCAAATTTTGGGCTCAGAAGCATTTTCTGTCATTTTACTACCATCTGCTTTTTCCTTATATTTCAGAGCCATTAGAACAGGACCAGAGGGAATATGAAAGTCTCCTTTGTTCTTAACTTTCACCTGGACTCCAATGCATGGTTATTTCTATAAACAGCAAACCATGTGACAAACTATGTCTTCTTAGAGGCCTGTGACAGTTTTTGGTGTGTGATTGTATTTTCAAACTTTTTACTTTGGTAGCTTATATTTTTATATTGCTGGTATTGATACACGGATATAATGACGGCTACTGAGCTGGTATAATTAAAAGCCTCATGGCTGATAAGGTCTGTCCTGGTGTGGGAACATCTGGGGGCATCTCTCCCATCCATTCTGCACAATTCTGCTGTCAGACGGCAATGCTTCCCAGAAATGGTGGCAATGAACAAGGAGTCTAAGAAACCATGCATTGCTGTCCTGATGGTACCTACAAGGAGGCCTAGGAACTCAAAGGCTAAAAACAATACAGAAGTGATTTGAGTCCAAATTTAAGTTAAATTTTCTCCACTCTATGCAGATCTAAAATAAGAAAAAAACAGTACAAAGCCTTGAGACACTTGTATGTTCTGTAGAAAATTGGAAGACACTGTGTGGAGTGCTTGGGAGGAGATGTGAGACTCATGGGAGAGTCACAGCTGGAGTTCACTGAGGGACAAAAACTGGAGCTGTGCCTAAGTGGAATAGAAGTATCAGGATGCCACAGGCCTTGGGACTGTTGTCAGTAGCCTTGGGATGACCAAACATACACAAAGATTCAGAGGTGTGGCAGAAATTAGAAGACCGGTTTAGCTAAGGGTAGACTGTGGGGACATTTGGGTCCAAGTCAAGTTTCTTTTGTCCTTCTAGAAGACTATGATCTTGATCCTGATAACAGGAGAAACTACAGCAGGTGATGTCACGTTTCAGGTTCAAAGAATCATTCTATGGTTTGAGTGAAGAATGGAATAGTTGATACACCTCAATACATAGGGTTATGGTTTGAATTTGAAATGTTTCCACAGGCTTGTATTTTCAATATGTGTTTCCCAACTTGTAGTGCTATTCTGGAAGGTCTTGGAGCCTTTAGCAGATGGGTCCTGGATGGTGGAAGTTGATCTTTGGCTGTCTTCTTTGAACACAGTAGACTGATCCTTGTCTCCAGTTTCTTTTTGCCTTCTGGTCTACCTTGGTGTGAACAGTTTTCTATGCTCAACTCCACCTTCCTTACCATTATGGACTGAAATTACTAAAGCTCTGAGCCAACAGAAGTATTTTCTCCTTTAAGTTTTTTTCTTCTGTCATATATTTTATTTATAGTGACATAAAAGTAATGAACACAAGTATCTCATGGAAGAGGGATTCAGGTTCGAGAAAAGGTCAAATTAGAAAGTGGATCATCACTAAGGCAAGATAGGTACAGGGTACCAAGGCAAACTCTTGTGCCTAATGAGATGTGGGGGTATGGGAGGCTGGGGTGATGGGGAGAGAGTGATTTCTGTCCCATAGAGCCACACCCTTCTAGGCTTCAGTTCTATCACCACAGAGAATTGTTGCCTGTCATTTATTAGCTCATCAGCAGACTCTACTGTAGAATCGCTGGTCACTGGGAAAGCATTTATTAGGTTTAATGGACAGTTCTTTACAGTTCTCTGTGGAGTGTACACTGACCCCTACTCTACTAAGAACATATTCAGCAGGTTCTGTCCCTTTCATTTGGGCTATGGAAGCTCAAATATAGTGATAACATACCACTTTAATTTGGATTAATTAAATGCCATCTCATAAATTTAATTTGCCTGTCTTTAAATGCTTTTTATTTTCTGGTTTGTGAATGCCCATTTTTTGAATCATTCTTATTTTAAATTGAGCTGTCTCTGTCCTAATTTGTAGGCATTTTCATTTATTAAAAGCATAACACCTTTGATTGCATATGCTGAAATTTTATTCTACTTTCTTTTAAACTCACTTTATGTTAGTTTTATGAAATAATTTGTTTTACTGTGCCATTTTTATATATGCACATATGTAGCTTAAACAAAGCCACTCATATTACCTTTTATCTTAAAATGTCATCACATTTCATATTTATTTTGTATATGTATGTGTGTGGGCATGTGTGTATGACACAGTTTGAATGAAGGTCATAAGATAACTTTTAGGAGTCCATTTTCTCTTTCCACTCTATGAGTTCTGGGGGTCAAGTTCAGGTGTCAAACCTTGTCTGCAGGTGCCTTTCCTTGCTGGCCTCTGTTATCTTTTCTTCTCGCTACTTTTTGGGTACCCATTCTCTTCCTTAGTCACCACCTTTTTGTTTTTGTGTCTTTATTTTCATTAATTTCTGTATTTCACAACTTAGAGAAGATGCACTCCTCTTGTATTTGAGCCTGGCTATTTTTCTCTTACACAAATGTAGACATTTTCTTTAGCCATCCAACTATTGATGGATGCTCCATTGGCACCACCACTCAGCTGCTGCTGTGAATAGTGGTGTGGTTCACATAGGGATGCACGTGTGGTTCACAGAGGGATGCAGGTGTCCCTACCAAGTTGGCTTGGTTCCTTCAGGTGAACAGTTAGAAGAAGAACTGGATGGTGGGGCAGTTCTATACTTAGGAAATTCTCCCGTGATTTCTGTAGTGCCTGCAGTGATTTTACATCCCTGCCAGCAGTGGTTAAGCCCCATTATTTCTCTCTGAATCCTCAGCAGCATCTGTGTGCTGTTTTCTTGATAGCCATTTTGAGTGAAGGTGGATTTGATTTACATTTCTCTCACAGTTAAGACGCTAGACTTTGAAAAGTGTCTTTATTGCAATTTGAAATTCTTTTCATGCAAAAAAAAAAAAAAAAAAAAAAAAAAAAAAAAAAAAAAAAAAAAAAAAAAAAAAAAAAAAAAAAAAAACCCCAAAACCAACAACCAACCAAACAAACAAAAAACAATGTCTGTACAGTTCATTCACCCCCATGGTATTGGACTGTATGTCATCTGGTGTTTAATATTTTTGAATTATCTATATTTTGTGGATATTACTTCCATGTTGCATGCATATGTGACACATATTTTTTGTTCTGTCGGCTGCCTCTTTATTCCAGTGCTTGTTTCCTTTGCTGTAGGATGTCCTTTTTGTTTGTTTGTTTTGTTGTTTGTTATTTGTTTTTTCCTAATGCCAGCTCATTTGTTAATGCTTGCTAATCATTCCTGGGCTTTTAGACCTATTATGAAGATCGTTGCCTGTGTCTGTATACTGAACTGTTTTCACTCTTGTTTTCTTTAGTCGTTTCAGATTATTGAATCTTATGTGAAGGCACACGGCCCACCTTAAGAGGAGATCTATCCTGAGTGACAGCTGGGGTCAGCTTCAACATCTTATGTGTAGCTGTCTAGTTCTCTCGGCTTTATCTCGTGAAGAAACTACCATTTCTTTACTGTATATATTTTGGCACCTTGTCCCAAATCAGATGACTGCACTTGTGTGGGTTTATTTATGGGTCTTTTGTTGTACTCCATGGTTTGTGTTTCTATTTTCGTACCGGTCCCAGGCTATTTTTGTTACTATGGTTCTGAGTCTTCCAACCAGCTATTGTGCTATGTCTGGCATGGTTCCCTTTGTTTGTGATTGCCTTGGCTATCAGTAGCTTTCCTTTCGTCATATTGAATTATATTTTATGTTTCTGGGAGAATGGTGTCATGTACTGAATTCTGAGGATCACTTTTGCCAGTATGGCTACTGTGATGTCTGATCTGCTGACGTGTGATCATGAGGATCCCTTCCAACTCAGTCTTTCCTCTCTCAGTCTCCATTTCTTGTCACTCTTTTGATTGCATCTGTTGATAAGCAGGCGTTCTTAATGCAGATTGACTTTGCTCATAGTGTGGCTTCTAGAGTTTATGCAGAGTAACCTTCCTAACGTCATGAAGTTTTGTTCCTCTGGAGACAACATTCATACATAGACCTGTGACATATCTAGCAATGACTTGTTAATGCTGGCACCTAGGAGGTCCTGTGTATAAAATACACTTATTCTGAGTTTTATTTATTAGAAATATAAAATCTACGCCTTTTATCACAGTGACTTTTAAATAAAAGCTGGCCAGTTTCTACCTGTGGGATTGTTGCTGTACTCTCCATCCCACGTCACTAGCTAGCCTCTCTGTCCTTGTGCTCGATCACACATTAGTCTAACATGACTTCGCTCTACATGTTGTAAGTGTGCGCAGTTTCATCCGTTGGTTAAGTCTGAGTTTCCAACGAGGTTCTGAATCACTTCCATTTAAATTGTTTTTTTTTTTTTTCTCGAGTTACAGGCATAGACACAAACATTATACATTCACACATGCAAACTGACTAGCATTCTGACTAGCCTTTGTTTGCATCTTTAAATTAGTTTTAGGGGAAGAGGCTTGTTTCAGCAGCATATATAGTAAGATATACTGGTTCGGATATGTCTTCTAAACAATAAATAATAAAATTCGTGCTCATAGTGTACTGCCTTCATTTAATAGTGTTTTAATTTTTCTCAGCAATGTTTCACAGTCCTCAATTTATTGTACATTTCTCTTCAATATATTAATTTCTTACAAACTGTGCCTTTGGTTTAAGATTCTTGTGAATTCTTGTGCTAGCTCCTTCACATGCCCTGCTAGTGCTCTGTTTTGATAGATGTTAGATATCTTTCAGAATTTCCATGTTCACACTGGGTCTCTTTATTTTATTGTTTAAATTATAATATGACTACATCATTTCTCCCTTCCCTCTAATCCTTCCAAACCCTTCCTTATACCCCTCTTGCTTTCTTTCACATTCATAGCCACCTTTCAAATTAATTCCCTTTCCCTCCCTTCCTCTCTCTTTTCCTCAGAGCTGACTAGCTGATGTTGGATATGCAGTTGGTGTGCTATTCCCAAGAGAATATTTCTCCCACTCTCAGCGTTCCTCAGTAGTGTGTGTGTGTGTGTGTGTGTGTGTGTGTGTGTGTGTGTGTGTGTAGACTTGAGGACTTGTGGTCTTTCTCCTGTCCACTTTGGCATTTATATTGCTGTTGTCCTTGTTCGGCGTATGTTTAGGAAATCATATTTTGTGTTTAGATTCTGATATTATGAGGAGACACAGTCTTGTAGTAAACTTCTGGACCCTCTGGTTCTTATGATCTTTTTGCCTATCCATCTGCAGTGTTTACTCAGCATAAGGTACAGATGTGTTTGTGTAGGTGTATCCATTGGGATTGGGCTCCAAAACTCTGCATTTTAAAATTACACACACACACAGACACACGCACATACACACACACACATACACACACATATGTGAATGCACACACATGTATATATAAACATATATATATACATGTGAATATGTGTGCATGTGTGTTGTGTGTGTGCATTTTATGCTATGGCAGGCCCCTCTTCTGTTTGCTATGAAGTCTACCCATCTCTGAACTGCCACAGCTCTGAGGCTGACACTGACAGTAAGATACTAATTGCCATTTAGATACAAAATGAGGTCTGCAGCATTTTTTGTCTTAGACCTGCTTCTGTTATTCATCATAGATGTTGTTCTCTATTTTTGACTTGCATGGATTTAGAGTGAGCACTGATCGACTTTGATTTTTCACGGTTGCTCTGGAGGGAACTCTACTTGGTTCCATCCCATCCCATCCCATCCCATCCCATTCTATCCCATCCCATCCCATCCTATCCTATTTCATCCCTTCCATCCATCCCATTCCTTCACTTTCTTTGTGAACTTTCAATGTTGCTAGACTATCAGTGACATCCTGTTCTCCTATTATTGACAAGATACAAGAACTTTCTACCAAATATTCTCATTGTTCCCCAAACATTCTCATTTCCTCCATGCTATACAGGGTGAACATTTGTAATCCTAAAGCAATGACATGAAATTGTTTACTCTGTCTACTTTCTAAGTTAATTACTGTACAACATCTCTAGCTATCCCTCCTTTTTCTTTTGCATTATTTATTTTTCCTAAATGTTACAAGTTGAACTGCAATGTTCCCCTCAATGCCATGTGGTAAAGATTTGGTAGCCAATGTGACCCCACTGAAATCTGGTAGAATCTCAGGTTAGGAAACCTAGTGGAAGTCAGGCATTGCACCAAACATAATATAGAGACCCTGGTCACTTCTTTCTGTTTGCTTTCTGGCATCCATGAAGTAACTAGTTTCATCCATCGGGTACTCCTATTCCTATGAGGTACTGGCTCGCCACACACAGGCTCAAAAGTCACTGTGTCATACATGGATTGAAACCTCAGGACCAGAGAGCAACAATAAATCTGTGGGGTTTTAAAAAATACACTATTTACCAAAATTATGTTTTCACAATCACAACTAACACATTTACTGATTGGAATGTAATTGTTACAAGGTAAACATACTTCACTTTTATAAGAAATTAGCTGAAAGCAAGCCAATAAAGTTAAATGTTTTGGGAGCTCACTTTTCTTTATAGTGACTAAATCTTTATTTGAACTCTAAACAGCATATCTATATGCCTTACACTTCTCTATTTCAGACAAGGTTGTGAATTTTTTTCCCCTCCAAACATGTGGTCCTCAACTGCTCAGCTGCCAAATCCAATGGCTGAACTTTGGTTCTCACTGGTGCACCAGTGCTCAAACTATAAGTAGGCATTGGCACAGTTGATCATTCCCCACTTCCTAAGAAATGGCTTCATTTGCCTTTCTGAACCAGTGTTTCTTCATTCTCCTTACATTTTGGAGGGTTCTCCATTGATGGTGCCTTTTTGATTTATATTTAATTTTTCCTATGATTACCCATTCTAGCTTGTGGAATGCATAGTCTCCACTCTTTGAGTCCTCTTTTAGAAACCTACAAACACTCAGTTCGCAGTCCTTATCTGGTCCTATGAGATTCCTGAATTCTAGATTCATATATATGATTATCTATTTCTTTATTTAAATATATAATTAGCATATCAAACTAGCATTCAAAATAAGTTAAGCAATTCTCCCACAGACTGTACAGCAGTCAGCCCTGAATCAGGGAGTGATCATTTGAGCTAGTGATGCCTCCTTCATTGCTTTGTTTTCCATTCTCACATCCAATCCATCTTCAGTTTATTTTTTCTATCTTTGAAATGTGTCCACAAGCAGTATGATTGCTTCTCCCACACTATTCCCAACAACCTACATCTTTTTCTTTAATTATTGAGGTGGACTGTCACTGACCTGCCTGATTCACTTTTGTCCTCTGCAATCCATTATCTTCACAGAAGCCTGATGGATGCTTTAATATAAAAGTCACACTGTACAATTCCTCATTCCAAAATCCTCCAAAGGCTTTCATTCTATTTATTGAAAAGGTCAGGAACACTCTGTAGCCTACATTGTTTGTCCCCTGGTATATCCTCAACTCTTCTTCTATGTCATTTCCCTCATGTCTTCAGACTGTGCTGATGTCTCCGTCATGAGTTACAGCAGATACATCTGGCCTCAGGACCTTTTCACTTGATCCTTCCATGGTTTCCTATGTCATTCCTCTCCTCACTACATTTCTGTCCTCTAAAGAGAATTTCCTCTGTCATAGACACCTTACCTAATACAGAATTTTCCCACATGTTCCTATCAACCCCTTTCCCTTTGTCCATAGACAAGGTTATGTGTGCGCATACCTGAGGCCTCTAGACCCTCTCTCTCTCTCTCTCTCTCTCTCTCTCTCTCTCTCTGTGTGTGTGTGTGTGTGTGTGTGTTTAAATTCAAGCCCTGCGACTATAAAGTGGGGGAGGAGATCTCCCTCGGACATCAACCTAAGGGAGGGTAGGTGGGCATGGGAGGGTAGGAGGAAGGGAAGGATACGAGTGATGGGAGAACAATTGACTTGTGATCTGAATAAATTAATAATAAAAAAATTCAAGACCAATGCTGGAAAACTATAAGACCCTGGTGAACACTCATTAGATGAATAAAATTGCTTCATTGAAATCGAAATGGATATATTTACACTAAATCTCAAAATGTCATAGAAAAAGGACAACCGCTAATCTCAGTGCGCTGAGCTATGAGCTAGAGCTAGCTCCATGTTCATTTTGTCTGTACTGAGAGCGATCTCTGAGCCCCTGGAAACTGCACTTGTTTCTTTAGCATATCTTTACCTCCCATCCAGATGGTGGTTTAGGCTACTGTGATGCTCTGGGTCTGCATGCGTGGCAGCTCTTCTCATTACTTAGCTCAGAATACCCAAGCACACTGGACTTATCCTGTTAGTGTGGACAAGATTGTCAAAACTGTAGCTTCTTCTGAGAGAATAATATTCACACCAGGAAACTTTCAGTTTGCATCTAAGGTAACCATGTTCTTTCTGATGATTGATTTTTTTGGATATTGTAGACATTCTATGATTTGGAAGTGCGCTTGATTTTTTCTTATTTCTTTTTGATAAAATCTTAGTTCATTATTTCTGCCTTAGCTTTATAATAAGTAGCTTGTTTTTAAATTTTATTTTACCTGAACTCTCCATTTGCTTTTATCACCCTGCTTCATGGTTGCTCTGAAATGTGAAAGGCTTTACGTTTTGTAGGAATGTTGGCACTACAACAGGCCACTTCTAGTTTGGAACATGTATTTCAAAATGCTGCAAAATTAAAATGTGTTATATATCAACACTGCTAGACTTGCTATGATTGGCAAAATTATCATCGCTATGAATATATACCTTTCTCAGTAAACTTGGGAGTTCAAGAAAATATTAAGAGTGCATTTCTTATTATTTTTTTTAAAAACTAATTTAAATGCTTCCATCTTGCCTCGTGAAGAAGAAATTAAATCTTGTTGTTATTGCTCATCCCTCTTCTCGCTCAGAAATGGTACAAAAGTTCCCAGGTCTTTCATGGAAGCAGAGTTTTGATCTGGACTCTCTGGGTAGTGAATAATTGCTCTAAGTCCATAGATTTCTTTAAACGGATTTGGTAGTTTGCTTTCTAAAATATATATTTTGTCAACATTGTGTTATTTGTTTATTTGTGTAAAATAATTTTACATTGCATGGGAATAGAAACTTGTACGTAACCATGGTGATAAAGGTGTAACATGGTGTTTGGGCCCCTGATTACACTGTGCGTTTGAAGCAGCTTGACCAGATGTTTCCCTTTAGTATTTGTCATCCCTTTATGGTAAATACTTTCAAATCCTTTCTTCTAGCTTTTGGAAGTGTGGAATCCAGTTAACTTACTGTCATTCTTACCGGCAACAGCATTCCAGCCCTTCTTGCTTCCCTCTGGTTGCGACTTTGTGTCCACTGCTGACACCCTCTCCATGCTTCTTTCTCACAGGCCCCCCCATTTCTGAAAACCACCATTCTGCTCTCAAGAATGGTAATCATCGTTCTACTCTGTTCTTTGTCAATTCTCATCCTACAGATAAGAATGAGACCATTTGCTTCTGTGCTGTGATTATTTGACTTAGCCTAGTGATGTCCAGTCTCATCTATGCTACTACAAATGACAGGATTTACCGTGTCTTCTTTATCTGCCCATCACATAGACATTTAGATGTTTTTCTTCTGGAGACTGTTGTGAAGAGTGCTGCTAAACATACTCGAGTGTAGCGTCTCTACTAGTTCTTTGGACATAGGCCCAGCCATGGGAATATTGTGACCTCTGATAATAATGTTTCTTTTATTTATTTATTTATTTTTGGAAACTAGAATTCTGTCTCCATAATAATGACTGGATGTCCCTGGCTTTGGTCATTTTTTCTGCTCCTATGCAGTTCTTGGTGGGTGAAGGTTTCTTTTTAGGCTGAAACCTATGATTAGAGGGAAATATTCCTACTAGATTCACTGGAACAAAACTGATTTTCACCTGTTTAGGTAAATATATATACCTAGAGAATATTGCACACAGAGGCTGAGATTTTACCTTAGTATTACTGTACTTGCTTAGCATGTTCAAACCTCCATAAACACAGAGAGACAGACCATCATACATACGCAGACACCACACACACACACACACACACACACACACAATTACTCATACCACAATAAAAACAAATAGACAGAATTTCTCAAAAGATCAGTAGAATACATTTGGATGCTTTGCAACCAGTTAAGTGCACAGCACAGCAAGAAAGGTAAATATAGGCAGGCTACAGAAGCTGGTGCTTTTAGACTTCTCTGGTGGCCCAGCAGGACTTTGGGTCAGAGACCCACACATGTGTTTAACAGGGAAATTGTAAATTGCTTGCCTATTTGGCCTCTATCTAAATCAATGAACTTCCAGGTCAATATGTTTGGGGTTCTTTTCCCAAAGACTTTTATAGCAACCTCAGAAGATGTTTTGAGCTCTACTGTTAAGCATTCCCATGTAGTTAGTAGGGGAATAGAAAATTCTGTGAGACCTATCATCATGTTAAGAACAGTTGGCAATTTGCCTCAAGTCAAGCCGACTAAAACCTCTAGGGTAAGCTGTTGATAAAAACAAAATGATTATTTTATGCAGGTGTTCTTTATCACTTTAGTGGACATTTCCAAATTACTCCATTTCATGGTTCAATTCAATAGAATCATCTGAGGGATTATTTTTTGCAGCCAGCACAATCTTGGTTGATCAACCAACAAAGAGTCTGCTCAAGAATACATTTGCCACAATAGCTGTATTTAGACCTTTTAAAGGTTAAAGGCACTGATTTGTAGCTAGTATGGCAATTTTTAGGACAATATGCTCTTCTACTGGAAGTCATGGCTTTAATGATATGTATTTCCATATATTTAAGAAGGAGCAAACAGGGAAGTCATGGCCTAGAGTTATTGTACTTGAAAGAGGAATGGCAATAACATATTAGCCCTTAAATTATCTATGAGAAAATATCAGCTTTGTCTACTGAGAACTATTAGATTAATATGACTATCCTTTACAAGACTATGGGATAATAATGATTATTTTTATCGTTTATCCACAATTGTGATTCTATTTTGTTCGCTTGGTTTTTATTCTTTGACACAACATTGAAAACATTTTTGAATTATCTGCTGAAACTTGAGCACTGAGTATTTTACACACAGTGCTGAACCTGGGTTTTCTCTCTAAAAACTGGAGGTTCTGGCAATGGCACTGAGGCAGCTTTGCCACCTGGCACCGGCAGCTGGATCAGAGCTTGCTGAGCAGACGCTCTGCCTGGGGAGTTAGGGCTTGCCTGAACTGGGGCTTCACAGCCCCCTTCCCATCCCATTCCCTTCACAGCTGAATTGACCACTTCTAGCTTTGGCAGAGTCTATTCACTTTCTTCAAGAAGTAATTTTGAAGGGACTTTTAAAAAAAGTAAGCTTATGTTCTTTTTTACATTTTAATGAAAAAAAAAAAGTGCACAAATTCTCCTTGTTTCCAAGGTGCTGTAGCTGGTGAGAGGCAGGATAAGCTCTCATCACCCTGGGGCAGCTCTCTCAACTGTGGCAGGTGATGAGGAGCAAGTGGGGCAAGGCATCACTATAACACCTATGCCATCTCACAGCAAACAAGTGGGGTGGGACCAGCTCTCTTGTGCTCTTGCCTTCTGGTTGGCTCACTTGCGTCCCCAGCCACCAGAGTCCCCTCGCTGTGCTGTCCTGGTGAAGTGCAAATCCTACTCTCCTGAGTGCTATAGCTGGTAAAGAACAGTGATAGCGCTCCACCGAGCTCATGACCCTGTGAGCAAGTTTCCCAACTGCCAGAGCTGGGGGGGGGCATCATCTTTGTGCCTGTGCCACCCCGTGACAGATAAGTGGCAGGAGCAGCTCTCCCACACTCACCCACATAGGGCTGGCTCAGCCAAACCTTTACTGACAGCACTAGTTCCACTCTGATGCCTGGGCAAGCGAAGCAGAGGTCTTGTTCTCTGGAATGTTGCCAGATGGGGCCAGCTTTCCAGAGCACTACCCCAGTGAGGGGCAAGACCAGTTATCACAGCCACTGGACATCCGTGTAGTGCCCGTTGGCTGCTCTGTTAAGGGATTTCACCAAGTTCTCTAGTGGTAATATGAACCCTGGACATCAACACCAACCCCTGCTGTGCGTAGCCAGGGACTCAGACATGGTCCTCCATTTTCATGCTGGGACCTCACCATGGCCTCAGATGGTGGGGCTGGCCACTCACAACAGGCTACTCCTCTTTACCTTTGAGTTTCCAGTTCCAACTTTCTTCATAATGCTCAAGCTGCTCCACTGCTCTTTCTCTCCAATCTGATTACTACATACTTTCCCATCATGGTGGCTCCTGGTGCAGGCTGGCCACATGGCTGGTGGGCCCCTAAACGACATCCTCCATCCATGCTGAGTAGTGTGGCAACATGTAGGTGTTTATGGTCTGCCTGTGCCATGCTCTGGAGGGTAGGTCTGTGGGTGGCTAGTAATACACAGGTCTGTCTTCCTCCTCCTGTGCTGTGCTGCCTGGATTTGATTTGATTTTTATTTATTCTAGGCATAAGACAACTTTGGCCACTGAGCCAGGCATCAAGCTAGGGTGAACAAACGACTGCCATCTGCTCTACCCCTGACTGATATAAGAACACCACCAACAATGAGGTGTCCTTTTGAACTGGTGGGTGGGGTGGGGCATATGCACTTTTCTAGAAAAAGAATCCACTGTTTTTCTCAAATTTTCCTGAAAAGCTTAAGAACAGTCATTTCTACTTTGCAACTGTGCTTTGACACAGATGCTTCAAATCTGCTTTTGGAAGCAAGCATTATATAAATAATACATGTTTATATAATTTAACTGTAATAATCAAGATATGAACATTGAAGTGAGCTTTATCTTAAAACACATTTCACACTTTATGCGACTCTCTAAGTCTCATAAACCTTAGATGAACTGTGGGGCAGTGTCAGAGAATTGCAGAACCTCCACGCCCCATGCCCAATATAGCAACATTTATGTTTTTTTTTATACTGACTTTGTGGGAGTAACAATTCCTAATACTCTAGAACTTTCTTGTAACAAATATTTTCATGAGGAGATGCGCATCTCATGGAGAGAAATCTCCACCTGGATAGCCAGGTATAATAAAGAGTTTAAAAACGGAGAGTTGAGGTATTCCTATTGAGTTAGTAAGTCAAACAACACTGAGTGGAGGGGAAACATAAGGAATTAAAGTATGATGGGCAATGCCACTCTATTGGTCTCTGGCTGCTCTTAAGGTTGGCTTTCTGGGCTCACTTTCTTTTTTCTCAGTGCTGCTCACATTCTTCTTCAGAATACTTCAGTGGGTAGTCGGGACCATTCACCTAGAATTTCTAAGACTAGATAAATCAGAGCATATTAATGACCTTCTTATTTAGTGATACACAGATCCTTTAGAATGTTTCTAGAAAAAAAAGGTACAATATATTTAAAGACATCCCCCCAAATGCTATGAATTTCCTTCACTCCCTTTCACATACTGGAAGCATAAGAATGATTCATTTTTCCACATGAAGAAAGACACAGAGTCCATAGTAAATGAATTGGAATTTTGTCAGGCTTCTGGTATGAATGCAGTCCTAGTATGCCATCAGCATGGCTTTTAGACTTGTGTTTGTGGGTTGAAAACCTACAGAATCACCCAAAGACAGTATGAACTCATAAGAAGCCATCCAGGATGCCTCAGCCAAAAAGCCACATATAAGCAAAACATTCTAAGAAACTGGTTCAAAGGCCCAGAACAAGGCAAGAAAGAAAGATGATGCATTGTGTTTCTACAGGTTCACATACAACCAAATCATTGTTGTTTCTCAGGTTTGCTGAAAGGTCTTCTGTGTTTCTGATGGGAGGTCTGAAGTGACTTTATAATATAGTGATAACTGTGAAAGCAATGAGTGCCAGGAAAGGTGTTTCTCTGGTGATAGCTTGTGCTGAAAAGTCAATTATTCTATGTCAAAATTTCAGCACCACGGGACCAGCTCTTGCTCTCAGGGTGGAAACAGTTGTCAAAATGCACCATTAACTGGAGGTTCTGCTCTCTGACAAGATGGAAGAGCAGTGGACAGGGTAACAAGGCCAGCTTCTTGGGGGAGAAAAGGGTTTGACACAAGACAAGAGGCACAAGACACAGGAGCTAGCATATGGCCTGGGTCAAGCTTGGTGGCAATGATAGAAGAGAATGTGGTGGTTTCTTCTATTTTCTTTTTCTTGCTCTTGTGCCCGGCACCAAGAAGCAGGAGCAGAGACCTGCCCCTTCCACATAAAGACAGCACAGTCTTTGCTGTCAGACTGCAGGTCTAGTTGTATGGCCAGGCTTCTTAAACTGGTACCAGTCCCAAATAGTGTTATGAAACTAACAAGGGATCGTGACAAGATTGGCAATGGTAAAAGGCTTCTGAACCCACATTGAAGACTGATTCACAATCAAAGGCTTAGTCTGTCAAATGTGTTTCTGGAGGTTTCATCCATGCTTCTGGGGCCATGTCGGTACTGCCTTGCTTCTGAACATACAAGATATGACCACAGTGCCAGGGAACGTTGTTTGATGATCTCAGAACAGAGACTACTGTAGGTAGGCACTAAAGCGTTTTTACTGCACACATACGCATTTAAAAAATCTTAGAGAAATATGATTATTTACTTGCAGAAAATATAGATGTAGCTGGTCCCTTTTGTCACTACTTAGCATATCAATATCAAGTTGGTATGTATTTGGATCATCCTGAGTTAGACTGATTGATTTCAATTTTTTTATGTTGTGGGCAAGAGTTTAATAAAACTATAGTTTTCTTGGTCAGTATTCTATTATGGTAAAGAGACACTATGACCATGGAAACTCTTGTAAAGCAAAGCATTTAATTGGGCCATGCTTAAAATTTAAGAGGTTTAGTCCATGTGGGGATTATGGCAACATACAAATAAGTAGGCATGGTGTTGCAAAGGTAGCTGGGAGTTCTAAATCTAGGTCTGCAGGCAGCAGAAAGAGAGAGACCTGGGGTTCTGGCCTGTATTGTATTTTGAAATCTAAAAGCCCACCCTCAGTGTCACACTTCCTCCAACAAGGCCACACCTCTCAATCCATTTCAAATACTGCCACATCCTAATGACTAAGCATTCAAGTATATGAGCCTACGGGAACCATTGTTATTCAAACCACCACAATAGTTTTATGTATTTTGATTTGTTATTAGGGCTTGTTTATTGTTGACTTGCTATTTTCCAACAATTTCTGAAATAGCCTTAAACATTATTTTACATTTTGTACTACAAAACTATGAGGTTTCATACTCAGCATTCACTAAGCTGCTTGCCAAGGTTTGAAGCAGTCACACACAGTTTATCTGTCTATGCAAGAGGATTTTGTCTGTAATAATAGAGAAATTCGATGTGCATTAAATAATTATTTTAAAGTAAATTTCTGTGTGATTTATTACCAGTATCTTTGATTATAACCACATTACAGATATCTGTATATCTAGGCATGTCAGGATGTCTCTTAGGTTAAAGTATTTATACTGGAAAATGCTTAAGAAATCCTTTTTATAGTACAATGCATGAAAATACCTGGGTATGCTCACTGTGGCTTGCAATGCTCTGAAATTCATATAATGCAAACCTTTTCTTATCATACTGAAAATATTCTTTTACTAGAATTCTAAGAAAAGCCATATCACACAGCCTTTTATTATATTTTATTCAAAGCAAGAGAAATATATATGCATATATATAGTCTCTCTCTCTCTCTCTCTCTCTCTCTCTCTCTCTCTCTCTCTCTCTCTCTCTCTCTGTTGTAAAGATGAAGAATAGAGAATTGGAAAAAAACCTAAAAATTAGACTTGGGTTTCAATCCTGTTAAACAAGATTCACTACAGACTTAGTTCTTTGCAGATGTTGATATGCACATGGGCACCTAATGATACTTTTTAAGTGCCTCTTCTAATTGAGTATAACTGATGGAGCTCTGGCTTCATAGGCATCAGATATTGAGGCATAGGGGAATATTGTCCTGTAGGAGCAAGTGATAAAGACTTGAGCAGATGCTCTTCTTATCATGATCTTGACATATGCCCATGTTTTAATTTTATTTTTTATTGGTTGTTAATAACTTTATATATCTTTAGAGTAGAGCACAGTGATATACTGTGTACTAATCAAGTCAGAATAATTAGTTTATACATTGCTTTGAATATTTATGATATTCTGTGTAAGTCACATTCAAAACCATCTCTTCTAGGTAATTAAATATACATTGTATTACTCTTAGCTAAAGTCACCTACCTTACAAGACAACATCAGAAGTGATTGACTCTAGCTGTAATATTGTATTTTTGGACCAAATACCTCACCTATCTTCCCTTGTTCTTCGTCTAGGTAACTACAGTCTATTTGAAACATCTGCCAGATAAACCTTTGTAGATTCTACCCAGGAGTTCATGTTGCTGCTGTCTTTCTCTTTCAGGTTTTATTTATTTAAGATAGCATCTTCCAGGCTCATCCACATTGCCTTAAGTGAAAGGATTTCATCTTTTTGATAGCTGAGCAGCATCCAGAGGTACACACGTGCTTCACGTTTCTTTAAGCCCTTCATTTATTCATTGGTGCATAGTTAGGTTGATTCCCACTTGAGACTCTGAACAGCTTTTCAATAAACAAGGAATGCAAATAGCCACCGGATACCAAGAAAGTACACCTTCCTCAAAAAAATACCCACTAAGAAGATGCCAGGATTTCTTTATTTTATTTTTAATTTATATATTCAGTTTACATCGTGATCATATCCCCCTTCCTCCTCTCCTCTCGGTCCCTCCCTCCCATCCTCTTCCCATATCCACCTTCCCCTTGTCATAAGAAAAGGGGAGTCCTCCCCCCTACCAACCTACCCCAGCACATCAAGTCACATCAGGACTGAATTCATCCCTCTCCACTTAGGCCACGCAAGGTAGCCCTGTTTAGGTGAAGTGATGGAAAGCAGGCAACAGAATCCCTGTCATAGACTGCACTCACTCAGCTCAACTTACTAGAGGACCCACAAGAAGATCAAACTACCCACTGACTACATGTGTGTAGGGGGCTTAAGTCCAGTCCATGCATGCTCTTTGGTTGGTGCTTCCATCTCTGAAAGCCCCCATGGGTCTAAGTTAGTTGACTCTTGGTCTTCTTGCAGCATTCTTGTCCCTTGGTTGGAGGATCTCTCTACCCTTTCTTTCCCTCTCTTCCACAGGAATCTCTGAGTTCCACCTAATGCTTGACTGTGAGTACCCAGCATCTGATTCAATCAGCTGCTTTGTGGGGCCTCTCAAAGGATAGTTAAGTTATCATTAATGGTGTCATTGCTTGGCTCTCTCCCTTGGGGTGGGTCTCAGGTTGGGCCAGGCATTGGTTGGTCATTTTCTCAGTCTCTATCTTTATCTCTGCACATGTGGTAGATAGGGTAAATTTTGGGTCAAAGGTTTTATAGGTGGATTAGTGTTTCCCTCTCACCACTATAGGTCCTGCCTGGCTAGAAGGTGGCCTCCACAATATCTGTATCCCTGACTACTAGGAGGCTCAGCTAGAGACACCTCCATATCCTCCCTGGAGCCTACCCCATTACAGGTCTCCAGCTTGTCTCAGTTATGCCCCCACCTTTGGTTTCCCTCTTCTCTCCATACCCTCAAACCTCCCATCTTCACTTTCCCCATATATGATCTCCTCACTTCCCTCTCCATACCCTCTTCTATCCAGTTCCTTCTCTACATCCTCTTTCATGGTCTATTCCATTTCCTCATCTGAGTGAAATTCAAGGAAGGCCTCCCTTGGGCCCCTGTTGTTATTTAGCTTTTTGGGGCCCATGATTTGTAGTATAGTTGTCCTGTAATATACAGCTAATCACTTATAAGTGATTACATACTATATTTGTCTTTCTGGGTTACTTTGGTCATGAAAACCTTTCTAGTTCAATCCATTTGCCTGCAAATCTCATGACTTCCTTGTTTTTAATAGCTGAGTAGTATTCCATAGTGTCAATGTACCACAGTTTCTTTATCCATTCTTCAGTTGAGGCACATCTAGTTTGTTTCCAGTTTCTGTCTAATATGAATAAAGCTGCTATGAACATAGTTAAGCAAATAGCCTTGTGGTATGATAGAACATCTTTTGGGCATATGCCCAGAAGTGGTATGGCTGGGTCCTGAGGTAGTACTATTTCCAATTTTCTGAGAAAGCACCAGATTGATTTTCAAACTGATTTTACAAGTTTGCACTCTCATCATCAATGAAGGAGTGTTCCTTTTTCTCCACTTCCTTGTCAAGATGTGCTGTTACTTGATTCTTTGATCTTAGCCATTCTGACAGGTGGGTAGGATGGAATCTCAGAGTCATTTTGATTTGCATTTCCCTGGTGACTAAGAATTTTGAGCATTTATTTAAGTGCTTCTCGGCTGTTCAATATTCATCTGTTGAGAATTCTCTGTTTAGCTCTGTACCCCATTTTAAAATTGGATAATTTATTTTGTTGGTGTTTAATTTCTCGACCTTTTTTTTTTTATATATTTTAGATATTAGCCTCTTGCCAGATGTAGGGTTAGTTAAAGTCTCTTCCCAATCTGTAGACTGCCATTTTGTTCTTTTGGCAGTGTCCTTGCCTTCCAGAAGCTTTTCAGTTTCATGAGATCCTATTAATTGTTGATCTTGATGCCTGCACTGTTGGTGTTCTGTTTAAGAAGTTGTCTCCTGTGTCAACGAATTCAAGGTTCCCACTTTCTCTAATAGATTTAGTGTTTCTGGTTTTATGTTGAGGTCTTTGATCCACTTGCACTTGAGTTTTGTGCAGGGTAATAAATATAGATCTATTTGCATTTTTCTGTATGTAGACATCCAATTGGACCAGTACCATTTGTTGAAGATGCTATCTTTTTTTATTGTATGGTTTGGCTTCCTTCTGAAAAATCAAGTGTCCATAGGTATATGGGTTCATTTCTGGGTCTTTGATTTAATTCCACTGATTAACCAGTCTGTTTCTATGCCAACACTATGCAGTATTTTTTACTTTTTCTCTCTAGTGTAGCTTGAAATCAGGGATGGAGATACTTCCAGAAGTTCTTTAGGTGTATAAAATTGTTTTAGCTATTTTTGGTTTTTTTGTTTTACCATATAGATTTGAAAATTGTTCTTTCAAGGTCTGTAAAGAATTGTGGGGGTAGTTTTAATGAGAATTGCATTGAATCTATAGATTGCTTTTGGTAAGATGGCCATTTTTACTATGTTAATCTTGGTGATGCATGAGCGTGGTAGATCTTTCCACCTTTTGATATCATTTTCAATTTATTTTTTTTAGAGATTTGAAGTTTTTGGCATACAGATTTTTCATTTGATTGGTTAGAGTTACACCAAGATACCTTATATTATGTTTGGCTATAGTGAAGAGTGTTGTTTCCCTAATTTTTTTTATCATCCTTTGTCATTGTGTAATTTTTAAATTCACTTTGTTGAAGGTGTTTATCAGCTGTAGTCCTCTGGTGGAATTTTCAGGATCACTTATGTATACTATTATATCATCTGCAAATAGCAATACTTTCACTTCTTTTCCAGTTTGTATCCTCTTGATCTCCTTTAGTTGTCTTATTGCTCTAGCTAGAGCTTCAAGTACTGTATTGAAGAGATATGGAGAGAATGGACTTCCTTGTCTTGTCCTTAATTTTAGTGGAATTTCTTTGGGTTTCTCTCCATTCAATTTGATATTGGCCATCAGCTAGTTGTATATCACCTTTATTATGTCAAGGTATGGGCCTTGTATCCCTGATTTCTGCAAGACTTTCGTCATGAAGGTGTGCTGAATTTTGTCAAAGGCTTTCTCTGCATCTAATAAGGTGATCCTATGATTATTTTCTTACAGATTGTTTATGTTGTGGATTATATTAATGGATTTTCATATGTTGAACCACCTCTGCATTCCTGGGTTGAAGCCTTCTTGATCATTTGATATGTCCCTGGATTTGGTTTTAGAGCATTTTAAAGAGTATTTTTGCATCAGTGTTCATAAGGGAGATTGGTCTGAAAATTGTTTTCTTTGTTGAGTGTTTGTGTGTTTTAGGTATCAGGGTAACTGGCTTCATCAAATTAGTTTGGATGCCAGGATTTCAATCTAGTTCTAAGTTAAGTTTTAAAGGAACATCATGACATTGGAGTCTTTTAAAAATTTAAGTGATTTTAACTTTGGGCTCAATATAGGCAGAAACAGTATAGACAGCATCTAGATTCAGTTTGTTGCAGAATTTGATGTAGACTGAAGTTTAGGATTTTTTCTTATTTGACTACGCTAGTTCTCAATTTCTCTACTTTTGTAGTAAAACCAGAGTCCAATCTTGCCTAGAGAAATGGCACATTATCACTTTCCCTAGGTTTTAAAAGACAGTTTGTCAAAATTTCAAGGGTAATTAAAACTCCTTCATGAATCATTTTTCCAAATTATTTCAGCCATTAAGAAAACCTTTCTGCATTCCCAGCTTTTATTTTTCTTGTCTCAGCAGAGAACTATCACTATCATGGACACAAATTGAGTTACCATTCCAAAGATCCTCAGGACACAATCAAAATTGCAGCTTGCAGGTGTAGAAGCCATAGCAAAAGAAATCCAAAAGCATTGCAAGTTGTAACTTGTAAAATTCCCTAACAGGCACATAATAACTGTAGAAAAATTCAAGGAACTATTAACTTATAGTAGGTAGGCAGCAAGCTGGCAAGAAGGGTTATGGGCCTCTCTTCTGCTCCTTCACACTGAACATTATATCTTGTCTATTTGTCTATATGATTATGCACACATTTTATTTATTCTTGAAGTAAATTGTAAAACTTCATATATAATCTATCCTCTCTTTAGGGTTAAAATTTTATTTTAAAGTTTTCTCTAACATATATCTTTGTTCTTTGTGTGGCACACAGCAAAACAGAGTACAGGGCACTAGAGGTCAGTGAGAGAACAGTTAGGTAATCTGTGCATTCTGAAACATTTTAGCCTCAATTAAATAATAATGATAAAAAACAAAACCACTAAGTATTTAATTAAGATGTAAAATCCTGTGACAAAAAGGCTGTGTTTTAAATTAATCTTTGTTCTTATCTCTTGCCAAGGGTGAAAACTAATTTTATTCCTCTAAAATTTGAAGATTTGAGGAAATGGGCAAAGTATGATGTCAGCCAAAAGTACTGTATCAGTCCTTTCTCCCACTCTATCCCATTACATGATTACTCATGTCTGTCCTCTCTTCTATCCCATGATATGCCTGCTAATTTTCTTACATGTAGAGAGAGGCAAATCCTGAAATGTGAGGGTGATGCCTTCCACCACAGAAGGCTGTAATGCCTTGCTGCCAAGATGCCATCCTTCAATTCCAGTTATGTCAGGAGCCATGCCAGAAGAAAGTGAATCACGGTGAGCCTGCAAGTTAACGGGGCTGCTGTCCTGACTCCACTGAATCTTCCCCAGAGTCTCTTTAAGCCTCGGGCCATGGGGAACCCTATCCTGTAAAACTTCTGGATTCATTGTCTGTGGAAGTTTCGTCTACCTGTCCCGTTGTAAAATTCCCACACATAGAAATTTGTCGCTGACAAATCTGAGCTAGAGACAACACAGTATTGACATTTGCTCCTGTTTAAAATCCATCGAGAAAGGGGGAAAATCTATAAGGTTGCAAACTGACCAATTAACCAAAGGCAGTCAATTTTTACATCATTCAAGAAATGTAGTTCATAGAAAAATTAAATATTCAAAGATAAGAAGGTGATTGGGAAATCACTGAGCTTTACACAGGGACAATGTGGATGATAAAGACAGTGGCATCAAGACACTAAGAAAAGCCTTTGTGAGGCAGGAACTATTGAGGACTTGCTTGGCAGAGTTTGACCGTCTTTGAAGCTTGCCCTTTTTATGTCAGAATTCTGTCTGTGGTAGAAATAAGGACTTTTTGCCCAGTGGCTTGTTTGCCACATTTGAGGCCATTTCCATAATGAGTTTCTTTGGTACTCATCATCCTCTTTGAGGTAGGCTGGATGTTGCCAGTAGTTTCTCATTGTCAGTGAATCTTTAAACTAATAAAACATTTTAAAATGCCATATTGTGCATGTCCCTGATGTTTTTGAAGACCTTATCTTACTATCCTCCCTTATCTTTCTATAGAATCAAATCTATCTGCCACACCTAAGATGTATATTCTTGTGATAAAAATAGACCAGCAATTGACATGACCATGATCTGATGGGCTAATAATCAACTTGTGTTGAGATGAACTTAGTATTATAATTGAGTTATATGGATACAATACCTCTTATTAGAGTAGAAATATATAGTGTATGAAGAATAAACTTACATTTGAGTTCTATACCACTGTACCTATAATTAAACTTACTTTGCATCTATATACAAAATTCTATATGAGTGAATTAAAAATAACCTTGTGAGTGACAAAGGAGGCATTTTGGCCGGAAGGCTGAAGAAGATGCTCCAACATAATACAGTGTTTTGAGTGACTGTTGAGGTAGAAAACTGTCTCTGTCATCTTCTCATTTGGAAAGCTACTAACCTGCACTCCTGGCATACTCAGGTAATCAAGTTTACTCCTTCACATGTCTCTGATGAACTTGAAGACCAGGTAGCATAGTTCTACAATGAAGCTTAGTTGTTTAGGGGTTAAGATATTTTTAGCTCTAGATAGTTGATAATGACAAGATGTGATGGAGATTGATTTACATTCAGAATTTTAGAAGTACCAGGATAGGAAAGATGTTTTCTTTAAGGCTGTCAAATACAAATAGTAAAAACACTAAGAGTGTAACATTTATATAACTCCTAATTATGTCATGGTTCTTCTTGCTATGGGTAGTTTATTGGATATATGTGTAATTATATAAATGTATATGTAAAATATAAATAAAAATGTTTTAAAAAAGAAAAGAAAAGCCTTTGCCCACATAGACACAGAGAGCAAGTTACATAGTTAATGGTGGAGACTATTTTTTCTTTTTTGTTTAAATTGTACCTACTTTTTTCTTAGGTTCAAAGTTTCCTAAGAAGACAATTGTTGGACCTTGTAGCACATTTTCCTTATGGAATAAATGTTACATAAAATAGTCTATATAAAAACGTTAAAAATGTTTCTTTTTGTAATTCTGGATCACTTCATGGAGTTGAAAGTAACCTAACAAGAGAACTTGTTCTCCCAAGTTAACTAATAAGGGGTGGTTAATTCTCAGAGCTGTAAGTACTCTGGAAAGAGGACTGGTTTGCCAGAGTTAACGAATAAGGAGTAGTTAATTCTTTATCGTTGCAATAAAAAGCAAACTAAGACAGGATTGTGGGGGATTATTATGACAGGGCTGAACATGTTTGGTTTTGGAAGACTGTGAAAATGAGTGTTCAAAGCTTAGCAGAATGTTATGCAGGAGCCTTGGAAGTGTGAGTGTTGAGATATATGTAGCTGACCATGGAGATCTGGCTTCTGGAGTTTCAGAGGGAAGTTTTAGAGTCTCTCAACAATAAAACACCTCACAGACTTATCTACAGGCCAGTTTGGTGGAAGAATCCTCTCAATTAAGGTTTCTAACTCAGTGTCCAATGTCTTGCCCATAACTTGTCCGGTAGGTTCAGGTCAGCTCCATTCCATACCTGCTGCTATCATTGGTGACTGTCTTATAACTCTGGAATGTCCATTATGCTGGGGTCTCCACTACAGCCAAGGATAAACCTATAGCAATGGGCTCTTATGGCCTCTCTTTAGAGACTTGGACCTTACCCATGGTGACAAGCCTGCTTCTTTCTATGACCACTTTGATTCTGCAGCTTTCATACTGTGAAGGCCAGTGCCATGTGGGAGACCCTTACACACTACCAATTTCATCTCCCTGCATGAGATGCACCCTTTGTCCCTCTGGACAACAGCTGCTGTGCTCTGACCCTGAGGAAATATTACTCAAGAGATTTCCCATTAGTGGTTCTGGTCTGTTGTTAGTGGTAGCTGATTTTTCAGCTCCATATAACCAGCATCATTTGTCCTAGTAAAGCAAAGGTGTCATTTCAGGAGGGCTGGTATGTTGGTGATCACAGATGATTCTCCAGCCTTAGCTGAGCAGAAACTTCAATGATGGACTGTGTTCAGGACATATAAGCCAAATAAACTCTTTTCTCTCCAAGTTGCTTTTGATCAGAATGGTTTATCACAACAATAGAAATCATACCGGAACAGAGGTGTACATTTTTGCCTTGTAATCTGAATAAATACAACCGGGCACATTAGGAGCTTGATGGTGATTGCCATATGAGAACTTGTTGGTCAGTAAAATGGCTTTGCCAATGGTTAACCAAATAGGTTTGGAATATTGGAATAACCACTATGGATAATGATAAATTTCAGTGAGTATGATTCCCATAGGCTCACATATTTGCATACTTGGTCCCCAGTTGGTAGAACGCTTTCTGAAAGATTAGGAGGTGTAGTCAAGTTGAAGAGGTATGTCATTGCGATGAACTTTGAGGTTTCAATAGACTCCTGTAATTCCAAGTATTTCATCTCTGCCTTGTGGTTATGAATCTAGATGTGGACCCTCAGCCCTTCTTTTGCTCTGTCATGACGGACTCTCACCCTCTGGAATCATAGTCCAGGTCAAACACATCCTTTTGTAAATTGCTTTTGTCATAGTGCTTTTATCACTGGAATAGAAAAGTAACTAAGACTGCCAACAACAGTGCAGAGGTATCTCATTTATTTCTTGTCATCCACTGAAATGATTGTATCATTTTCTAATTGTTTGGTTCAACGTGTGACTATTTTGTTCCTAACAGCTGCACCCTTCCACAGCAGAATACAGGTGCTTCAAGTCCCACTCTCAACATGATAACAAATGTTTCTCATCAACCTATTACCACGCCTTGAATCTATAAAAAGCATGGTTGACATTTGGGGCTAAAATGTGAAAATGCTCGTCTATCTGAATAATAATACAGCCTATTAGGTCTTATGTATCAAGTAATCTAAACAGAAGTGCTGTGTTTAGCTTATTTTTCAGCCACTTTGCAGGCAGGTTTCTAAGGGACACCAGAGTGTCATGAAATGCACATGGTGAGGGGTCCTTTTCACTCTGCTGTGGCCTCTCTTTGCAGAACTGACATTTCACAGTGATCATCGCTGTCACTGTCACAGCATGAGCTGTCTGGTTTTGGCAAAGCCTCTTTCATATGGATGTCAGCTACTTCATTCAGTTCTACATGTCCAGAATTCTGATCTTGTATTATAGGGGGCAAAATCCACTTGTGTCTATTGCTTCTTAAGGATTTGTTACTAAATTTCTTTCATTGAGATCTCTAAGTAGAAACCATAGACAACATCTATTGTAAATGAGTAATGGTGTCTTGGGTGGGAAATGTTCATTACTTTAGCATCTTTGTATCCAAGACTTTTACTTAGCATTCATTTATGTGTGTTCCTATGTAGAATTATCTTTCTTATTAGTATCCTTTGTCGTCTTCTTAAATAACAATTTTAGTTTTATGCTATTATCTCACGTACAGCATAAGAAAAGAATCCATGGGATATGTATATTATTAGTTATATACAAATATACTTAAATATTCTTTATAAATTACCTATATTAAAGATTTATCTCTTTTTGCCAGCAAACTAGAGGACTCAGAAATATTTGAATATACTGGCTTTATCTTTTAACCAGGATGAGATTTGATCATGCAGTATCAAGCCTTAGAGCTCAGAAAATTCTAGTGCCTTGAACTATGCTATGTGTGACCCTGGGAAAACATTGAGAACTCTCCAAGTCTTACTTACTACATCCTCAAGTTGTTGTTTGAGAAGTTTATAGATAAGTTTTTAAGCATCAATTATTACTTAGAAGAAATAAAAGATGTTCAAGAAAAAAAAACAGGTAGATTTCTGAAACCTTTGTTCATACTTCAAGTAGAATTTTATTCATATAAAATATCCTTGGGCAGGAAGTAGAATAAATGTGTTTGGAAGGGAGATAAGAAAGGGTTATGGTGAGTGTAACTACAATATATATACATGTATGAGATAGCCAATGAACAAACTTAGGTTATGAAAAAAAATTTCTATTAAGAAACTTACTTGATGAGAAACATTCCTTTCCTCCATCCAAGATGCCAGGAGAAGCATTGGATGAGTGACCAAAGGTGTTGCAAACACAAACAGAGCATGGTACAGAAGAATTCATCTCACACAAGTGTTCTGCTTGATGGAGTTACGTATCCTGAAACTTAAGTTTCAGTTGCTAGATGAAAAAGATAAGCAATAGATGCTGAAGCCAACCATAAGATTTAGTGTCTTGATGACAGCAATGTGACTACATAAGGCAGGTGGAGCAGTGTCTGGGGTTTAGATACACCTACATGCTTAATGTAGACACTCATATTTGGCCAATGCCAGGAAGGTTGCTCACCAGTGTAAGTAGAACATTTAGCAATATGGTGGATGTGAGGCTGGAGAGTATTACATCACAGTCCAGAAATGATGAAGGCTAGCTCCACTAGGCCAAGGTGAGGGCTGTACCTGATGGGAAAAAACTTCCATAAAGTACCAAGGACTTCCTGTGATGCATATTTGCCCATATCATCCATCATCTTTGTGTCCTTGACTCCTAATCCCAGTGCCTGACTTGCACAAAATGCCCAGCAAAAGCTTATTAAGGGAATAGCAACTTATAGATTTTAATAAAGTGGTACAAATTTATTACTAACCAGGCCAAAAGAGGTAAATAATATTTGGTATTCTGAATATTTTTCTTTGTTTATAAACATTGAAAATTAAATATTTTATATGAAAAACAAATATGAATTTGTTGATAAATAATAAAGCTTTTAATATTTATTGGATTGCTTGTAGGAAATTTTATATTTATAATAATGAGTGTGCTGCAATTAAGTGTTACTTTTGATGTTTGGTACAAATTATGCTATGATACATATTAATGAAATAAGTTTAAAAATTTTTATAGTGTGATTTTTTTTCCCCAAAATCAGCTTACTCTGATAGGTGCTGAAATGTGTACATGCAACTGTGGGAAAGAGGAGACATATAATTAATAATGTCTAAGGAAAATACAATATTGACTTAGGTACAGGCTAGTAAGGGGTTTTGAAATTATTTTGCGCTCCCCATTGCTTTTAGGCAAAAGTGCTTATTATTTATCTTATTTTAAGAGAAAGGTACACTTTTTAATAGAATAACTTTAATAAACAGTACTCACAAATTTTTGTAAAATGTACATATATATATACATACATATATATATCATTTAAAATATGAAATTTATTTTCAACTTTTTGCTTTGGCATAAGTAGCTCACAGGGTTCCCAGATGTGTAAGCCTATCAGTGACTTTTCTTTCCAGGAATTAAACATAGCACCTCTGCTACTATGAGAGATAGCCAGCAAGGAAGACATTTCCTGGTCAGTAAAGACCTGCTTTCTTCTTTTCCTTTGACAAGAATGTGTGGGGTCTTCATCCATATGGTCTTTCAATCAAGTTTGGAGGTGGAGCAGGGCAACGACCATCGCCTGTAGTGTTGAGATACTCCTGACCATCAAACCAAAGGAACATATCCCATACATGCTATTGGGCATCTGTCAATGATGGAGTCTAGAGTGTTAATCTCTGTGTAGAGTAAGTCCAATTAAATATACACACACGTACACACACACACACACACAGACACACACACGCAAGCACTCATGCACACATGCATGCACACATAGCTTATAAAAATGTTTCCAGTTTACGTAGGCTTTTCCAAGCACTTTTAGTGTCCCTCCGTCACTGACATAAGCCCATGGGTACAACAATGGCATGAGTGATATGGAGGTAACAGATAGGTTCCTGGTTGGATTTAAGGCCTGTTACACTGGCCTGGTGCTATGTTGTGATCTTACCAAGAACCCTTAGAGCCATTTGGCTCAAAGCTGCTCCTGTGATTAGTACACTGTCAAAAGGACATAGTCTCACACTGCATTCTCAGTTCTAACGGTTAGATTAGTGCCTTTCTCAGATGTCATCAGAGAAGCTGATTTTGTGCAATTGTGTCAGCTATGTAGGAAACCACAACTGGGTAAAGATCAGCGAATTAGTATCTCTATGATGCTCAACCATAAGTCGAATATCTCTATCATGCCTCTTTCCTTTAAGGCTCAGTGGATATATTGTAAAAGCCAGTGGGCATGGAGGACAGAAGGGAAGCAGGATCTTCTGGACATGTCAGGGTTGCTGTGTTCAAAAAATGAGAACAGCCGCAGTTGCCTGCACGAGACCTGTGCAAAATCAAGACACTCCACCTCCTAGCATGGAGAGGAGAGAAACCTATAAGCCTCCACTCTAGATGAGGTTTTTCTTTTTGTTGTCAGGGTGGCAGTGATCCTGTGGATAGCCCTACACTCATGTGCAGCACAGACTGAACCTAATGAGTTTATTTAAAAAGAGACTGACCATTTGAGGGGTTGTGGGGGTGGACGAGGAAGATCTTAGGGCGAGGAGTGGGGATAATTTGATAAAATGCAACGAATTTGACAAAATACAATGAATTTGATAAAATACACTGTATGTACATGTGGGATTCTGAAAGGATTGGTGAAACTGTTACTTACTGACACTGTAGCGACTGAATATAATACTTATGCCTTTAAAATGAGACATAACCCTTAAAATGTCATTTATGATATAAAATTTCTTATTTTGTAATCTAGTGTGTAAAGTGCTGGTTGTAAAGTTTGACTCTTCTATTTTTGAGTTTAGTTGTAGGGGTCAAATACCAGGCAGAAAGACGAGGCTTACCTGTCACTGGATTCAATTTTGTCTCTGACTTGTATCAACAGCACTTAGCTCCATTCTTCTCTCTTCTCATTGAGTCTGTTTATCTTGTCTGATATCTTGTTGCGCTTTATTGATGCTCAGGTGCATACTATTAGGGACTTTTGAGTCTTTTGTTAAGTGTGATTTGGGGACAAGGACAGCAGCTATGTTCTGACACAGGATCCAGGTGAAATTATGATTACCATGGTGTGTTTCCCCTTACAGTACAGAGTTTTGCTGAGCGAATTTGCTTATTAAAAAGTACATCTGCATCTTACAGGGATAAATAAATGTCCAAGAGGCTGTGTAGATGTTTTTTTTAATGTCAAATATGAGTTGAGCCTGCAAGGCATGTGGAACAAAAGTTGTCCACTTTTGCCTTTCGTTATACTGCTTACATAAGTGGCTAATTTCGTCTTTTTAGAACATAATTAGGAAGATGTCAAAATCGAATGGCTAATAAGTATTTCTGAAATCTCACTCAATATGACAATGTACCACACCAGGCAAATCAGAGGCATAAAAACAGCACTCTGAATCTATGATACTTATAAAATAAAATGTCTTATAATCTACTTGGCCTTGGTTAAATTATTTTCATTTCGTGTTTTTTCCTATACTCTTCCCATTTTTTCCCTCTTTGTCTTCAGTCCTGTTATCTGTAAAAGCTAGTTTTAAATTGAATCCCCATCTAGCTGGGGCATTTCTCTTCCATAAATCTGAGATTCCAATTTGTTCTTTCTCTCCTGACATTTTAATGTTTTAATTTTGATGAACAGAGAGATCTGACATTTTCCATTACTTTCCGGGTTGTTTTGCCCTCTTGAACATGAAGGTTGGGCTGACCTGTACAGAGCAACTATGCCAAAGCTTGTTCATTAAGACCCTCACTGTGTCCCCAGGGCCAGCGGGTTTGCACCTGTGGATGGCATGAGACAGAGCTCACAGTACCAAGGGACTTAGAGTGCTGTGCTATGGCCTTCCATCCTCTAAAAACGGAGTTGTGCTTTATGAAAAGCAGTCCCTATCCTCGCCAGGGCCACATGTATCTCTATCATATGATATTTGCCATTTCAACCATTTTAACTATGATATCTGTTGCAATTGTTATGTTCGTGGTCAATTGCTTAATTCTGTTCACAATGAGAATTGCATTGAATCCATATTTTAGTAGAATTATCATTTTCATAATATTAATGCTATCAACACGATCATGGGATGCCTTTGCATTTGTTAATGTCTTTCACTATAGATTTTAAAGAGATTTTAAGTTTTCTTTTTTATAAAGAATTTTATACAACATATTTTGATCATATTATTTCCTTTTCTCCAGCACATTAATTCATTTTAAATGTCTTTCACTTTTTGGGATAGATTTATTCCTAGATATTTTATGTTCTTTGAGGTTATTATTAATGTGTGGCCATGACCTCTTTCTTTGTACATTTCTAGTTGGTATATAGATAATTGACTTGATGTCCTGGGGTGGGTTGGTCTGGGGGGGGGCTCCTGTTTTCTGAGGAGCAAGGGAAGGGGAATAGGGGAAAGAAGGAGGTAGGGTGAAGCTAGGGGAGAGAATGGAAGGGAATGCAATCAGGATGTAAAATGAACAAACAAACAAACAATAAAGAACAGCTCATGATTTGTGCAAGTTGACTCTGTATACTGCCTGTTACTGAATTTGTTTGTAATTGTTAAAAGTTTTCTGGTGTAATTTTTTTGATATTTTACATATAATATATCATCTGTAAAAAGTAATAGTTGAACTTATTCATTTCTTATTTGTATTCCTTTAATTTCCTTCTCTTGCCTTGCTGCTCTAGTTAATGCTTCTAGCAAATTGTTGGAGGGAGCGGAGACAGTAGGCAGCCAGTCTCATTACTGATTTCATTGGAATTGCTTCAAGGTTTTCTCTATTCAGGATGATGTTGGCTGTGAATTTCTCACATATAAATTTTATTATGTTGAGGATTATTGCCTCTAGTCCTACGTTCACTAGAAATTTTATCACAAAGACATGTTGGATTTTATGTAAACCTTGTTCTGTATCTATTGAGATAATCATATGATTTTTGTCTTTAACTACATTTATGTGATGAGCTATGAAACACTCCCCTAACTTCCATGCTGCCTTTCTTTTTCTGATAATAGCTATCTCAGCAAGGATATCATTTTTTCTGCAGATTCAGTTTCAGTTTTTAGTGTGTTTGCTTATATACACAATAGACAATAAACTAATAAGTTCATTGCCAAAACCATAATTACCAGTTATTTGACCTGTGTTTCTTCTAGAATCATTGAAGTAAAAATGTGAACATGATCCAGGCGTGGTGAAGCATGCCTATAATCCTAGCACTCTGGGAGGCAGAAGCAGATGGGTCACTGTGAATTTGGGGTCAGCCTGATCTACAAAGCAAGTCCAGGACAGCCAAGGCTGTCTCAAACAAACAAACAAAATATCCCCAACAGAGTCATGCTTTATAATTTTCTCCCTAAAGTAGTAAACAGAATTATAAAATACTATTTTGTTTACTAAAATTATGACATGAGTCCTTAGAACAACTAGTTAATTTCTTTGCAAATTCAACAACAATTGTATGTTTCAGACTTCAAACCCCTACCCAGATCTAGCCAATGGACAGGACATTCGCCACAGTTGAGTGGAGAGTGGGGTCTGACTTTTACATGAACTCTGGTGCCCCATATTTGACCACGTCCCCTGGATGGGAAGGCCTGGTGGCACTCAGAGGAAGGATAGCAGGCTACCAGGAAGAGACTTGATACCCTATGAGCATATACAGGGGGAGGAGGTCCCCCTCAGTCACAGTCATAAGGGAGGGAAGTAGGGGGAAAATGAGAGGAAGGGAGGAATGTGAGGATACAAGAGATGGGATAACAATTGAGATGCAATATGAATAATTTAATAAAATATATTAAAAAATTCAAATATCTCTAAATTCAATGTGTTTATGGAAGTCAAATCAAGGCAAAAATTATGGAGGTTTTGCTCACATAGGCAATTTCCTGCTGAGGCTGAAATCCACACAGATATGTTTTATACAACTAAATACAAAGACACGTTTGTTTGATCAGAAAACTAGATTCAGAAAACAAGGAAGCTGTATACTTAATTCTTAAGAGAAAAATAAATGAGAAATATTAATATTAAATTTAGTGAGTACATTGCCAAGGTCTTTAAGATGCCTTGTCCTAGAGAGCTCTTATTTCCTTTAGTTTACACAGAAAGCTTAAAGAGCTGTTGGCAAGCTGAATCAAAGCAAAGGGCATCACTGGAAGACCAAAGCTAATGAAAAATTATCTCAAGACTCGAGTCCTTTCAAAACACAATAGAAGGATGTGAGGCTTTTTGTTCTTTTAAATAGCAAAATACAAATTCTATGTAAAGGATATTTTTCTCTTCATTTTTCATACCAAGTGAGTCCAGTTCATCGCATAGCTATTCCTTTCTTTTTAAGGCTATGGTTCTGTGTTTAGCATATAAAGATTTAAGGAAAACAAGACAAAACCAAAACAAAAAGCGTGATTAAAAATATTTACAGCAATTAGGCCGAATTCAGTTTAAAATTTTTATATTGTTTTTTAGTTTGAATGAGACATGAAAGGAAGCATAAATAATGACAGCTTTCATATTCACTCTCTGGGTGAATAATGTAACAAAAAGAAAGACGAGGAGCCAGTGCTGCTCCAAGCTGACACGGGCTCTGAGGTCCGATGCTGAGGGAACTGGTGCAACAGCCGGCTCAAAGAATATCCATCCTTTCACTTGTCTGCACAACCAACGCTGATTTCTGTGGTTTCATTGATCTGGCCGCAATCCCCAGGGAGTCTCTGCTTAGAAAGAGGACACCCTTCATCTCTGTCTTTTTCTCCAGTGTGTGCCGACTGCGGTGCACAATAGAAATGCTCAGTAAAAGCTTGTGAGAGAACTAATGAAGAAAAGCCCCATTACTCACTGGAGTTCCTCAGAGGAAGCACGATCTAAGGGCATCGTTTTGTGACATGCCATTTGGAATACTCCTCCATGATGGCCCCCTTTTAAGAAGTTGAATAAATTGTGAAATAGTACAATTATATTCTTTACACTGTCCTATTACATATTTTGTGAACACATACTGGAAACTAAGTTAAATGCAAAAACGTGTGTTAATAAGTTAAACTTGCCTCTTTTTGTCCACTTTCACTGTGTAGGGCAGGGTCTGTTAGCCGAGTTTCTGGTCCTGAAAATGGCGTAGAGTGGAAAGCTTTGGGACACGAAGACTTTGAAACTACATCTTGGGTATGTTTTTCTGGAGTAATACTATTTCACAACAAATACACAACAGTTTCAAGCCTTCCTAGTTGTTGAGAACTGTTCTAAGAAAAGGTATATGTGTGGTGTATGTGTGTGTATCCCAAGTGTCATGTGTGTGTGGTGTGTGTGTTTGTGTGGGTGTGGTGTGTGTGTGTTTGTGTGTGTGTGTGGTGCGTGTGTTTGTGTGTGTGTGGTGTGTGTGTGTTTTTGCATGTGTGCTGTGTGTGTTTGTGTGTGTGTGGTGCATGTGTTTGTGTGTGTGTGTGTGCGGTGTGTGTGTGTTTGTGTGTTTGTGTGTGTGTCCATAGGTCTGAGTGTAGGTCGTACAATGTGAGTAGGATTGTTTGGAGGTCAAACTTCAAATCAGGCATCTGCCTCTGTGGCTCTGTACCTTCCTTTTTGAGGCAGAGTTATTCACTGTTGCTGGAGTTTGGCAATTTGTGTAAATTTGGTGTCTAGCAGTCTCTAAGTCCTGTCCCTCTCTCCGTGTCTATGTGCCCAGCACTGGAGTGATAGGCTCACACCATTTTTTCTTGGGCATTAGGGATTGAGCCCAGGTCTCTATGCTTTTTCTGCAAGTACCTTATCAAATGAGATCCATTCTTAGGGCTACTGTTCTAAGAATTTATTTGATCATAGGCACCTTAAGCTTTATATATTTACAATCTTCTTGTATTAAAAATAAATAAAAATATGTACAAAATCATAACATATAAGTTACAGCTGCTTCCCAAGCTGGTAACCAGCACTGGAGCCTGTCTTTTGATTGCCCTAAACAAAACTCTGTCTTTTGATAAGGAATTGTACTTCAATACATTTTTGAATTTTCATAATATTTTATACTAAACTACAATGGTAGTTGTATCTACAATGGTAGAAAGACTGCTTGACGACTGAAATGTGAATTCATTAGTTAAGCTGTTGCTGATAACACAGGGACCTTGCCGCATTTCAGGACGTTTTGATGAAACCACTTGTGGTTACTTAATTAGGTTTTCTCTTATCTGGTTATAAATGTTTCAATTGCTTATTCCTTTGTTTTAGCCATTGAGGCTATTATTTTAAACTTTTCACAAACTCAAAAGGATAAAAGATAAGACTTAAGATTCTGGGTGGAAAAACAGGTAAAATGTTCAAAATCTAAGAAAAAGTTTAAGTTCAAGTACTCATTGCAGGATTAATTGAAATACAGATGTTTAAATTGGGTCCAGAGTTCTTGGTGACCAAGAAAAAAGTGTGAAGTAGAATTAGTTGTATTGTTCACAGAAATTGAAAACCTATCCTCATAGGGAACCATATATTTGGCATAGAACAGTAGTGGATATTTGCGTATGAAGCCAACTGGGTTGTTTTGGGGTGGTGGGACAAGTAACATCTTTCTATGGATCTAGACAGAATGCTATGCTTGAAATGCATTGTTTCTTAATCCCAAGTTTATATTCTAAGACCCCAACCTACAGGGTCTGAACACATAACTATATTTGAAGATGGGTTCTTCAAAGAGGCAATGGGAGTGAAATGGATACATGGTCGAGACATGATCGAATGCGATTAATGTCCTTGAAAGAATGGAAATCAGCACAGTGACATGCATGTGAGCAAAAAACAGAGCTGCTGTGGACACAAGAGCAAGGTAGTTAGTGATCTGTAGAGCAAATGGAGAGGACTCTGAAGATGTCATATCTGCCCTCAGCCTCTCAAGCTGTAAGAAATAGATTTATATTGCTTATGACACCCGTCCTGTGGGATTTTATTATAGAAGTACTAGCAGATGACGTAATTGGATTCCTTATATGCTATAAAACAATCTATTCCACACACCTTTCTGTTACAATCTTTTCTATTTTTTATATTTTTTCCTGATTACTGTGATTTATAGTCTTCTACAAATGAAATCAAAAATCAAACTAAGAATTATTAAGTTTTAAAGTTGTACACCATGTACAGAGTATCATGGTATCTTTTCCAACCCACTTAGGATGTGAGTCTTGCATTGTCCAACAATCCGTGCACTATACATGCTATCTCCTCCCTAGTGACTTAGTAGCTGCCTAATCTGTCATTAGATCAGTTGTCATGATCATAAGCTTCTGCTTACCAGGAAAAAATAAATACACAAATCTACTCTTTTAGTGCCTATTACTGTGAATTTTGTTAAACAGAGTTGTGTGAAATTTTTGATGGTCATGGAGCTGCAGTATTCAAGATAAAGGACATCATACAGATTCCATTGCACTCATCTCCTATGTACACACAGACACAGACACTCATACAGACACACACACACACACACACACACACACACACACACACACACACAAACACACCATCCAGAAATTTGTATTCTGGAATCATATAGTCTGCAGTTCTTATGTTGATGTATTTCACTGAGCATAATATTTGTGCATTTTCTCAGTGTTTGGTGATTAAGAATGAAGCTGAAAAGAACATTTGCATGATGACTTTTATGAGCATATGTTTTTGGGTTTTTTTTTCATTGTTTTGTTTGGTACAAATTCCTAAGAGTGAAAAAACTGGATAGCATACTAAGTGTATTTTTAATTAAAGAAAGAAATTGTCAAACTTTTTCCAAAATGATTGTACCATATTGCTTTTCAACTGTCAGTGCAGGGAAGTTCTTGTTCATGACAGTGTGTGTCCTTGGCTGTGTCTCAGTTACAGCAGCAGGTATGCAACGACGTTTATCTTTGTTTCTCTATGCAGAAAGCCAATGGTGAATTCAGAGCATTTTCTGTGTGTTAATATAATGTTCAGTTATGACCTTCAATTAGTCTAGTCATTTCTTTACCAATTTAAATTTTGATTGTTTTCTTATAAATGTAAACTTGTATACAAAGTACTTAATTGTGTGTTTTTCAAATATGTTATTTTAAGCTGTAGCTTATATTTTCTTTAACTAAAAGTTATACCTCAAAGTAGAAGTTTCTAGGTTTGATATTGGAAAGTGGAATGTTATTCCCTGTTGCCGAAAATACTTTAGATGTAGGATACAAAGACTCTTGACCTGGAACTGACTTGAAAGCCTCCTCCCTGAGGTCATTAATTTCTTAAATATATTTTCATCATGATTTTTTTTTCTCATTTGAGTATGACCTATAATTTGCTGGATAGAGTATTCTTTGCTGGCATCTGCTTGTAAAATCTCCATTGAAAAATCAGCTGTTAATCTGACAGACCTCCATTATATGTGACTTCGTCTTTTTCTCTTGCTGCTTTCAATATCTATTTTTCCCTGTTCATTACATTTGGTGTTTTCAGTTTACATGACATTAGGAAATTCTTTTCTGATCTTGTTTATCTGGTATTCTGTATGTCCTGGCTCTTACATGGCTCACCATGAATCTTGACGAGCACTTCTTTCTTTACATTGGTCAAGTGTTTTCTGTGATTTTGTTGAAAATATTTTCTGTGCCTTTTAGTTGGATTTTTCTTCTATATCTATGATGCATAAGTTTCATTCTATTTATAAGATTTAAAATTTTGTTGACCTAAGTGATCTTGTCTTGAAGACCTGATGTTTTCTCTTCTATTTCATCTAATTTATTTGTGAGGCTTTCCTCTGAGCTTTAAAAAATTTGACTTTCTGAATATTTCATGTTGAATTTTATTTCAGTTTGGATCCTGTCTCTTCTTGAAGTTGTAATTTTATATCTTGAGTTATTCTGATTTCATTCAATAATTGTGCTTTTGCAGTTTTCTATGTTTTTGCATTCCATGAATATATTTATTATTGCTCTCTTGATATAATTTCTTGTCCAGTATTAAGTGGCTTTTCTCATAGAAAATTAGAATGAGAGTATTTGTTTTTGCTGGATACATACTGCCTTGGTTGCTATAAAAGAAAATCCTAATCATTTGATTTTACGAATGAAGACTAAGGATCCTATAGTGGAAGCTTTGGTTTTTTTAAAACCCAATTATATGCTATGTTTTTGTTTTAATCCCAAGTGTGGCATATGGTATTGCTTTTAGTTTGTTCATAATTGATAATAGCCTTGTGCAGGTCGGAGATGGTAGTGGTCTTTGCCAGCCGCAGTTTGTTTAATTCCGAGGACTCTGAGAGGGTATGAATATCAGAACCCAGAGGGAGAGAAAATGAGACTTTGAGGAATGATTTGTGGATGATCTGAGAAACAGAGGTGGGGCAGGGGGTGAGGGAAGCTTCGAGAACAGTAAGAGGAGGAAGAAAGCTACTGGTTTGCTGGATAATCTGACAACTGAGGTTCTTATCGCCCCCATAGAACCCAAGACCCTAATCAGCCAGAAGCTAAAGAGAACTCTATCTCTTTCTTCCTTCTAACCTTCTTCCTCCCCTACCTAGGGTCAGCGAATTGGAAGGGACGTAGCAACATAAGAAACCCAAATAAAATAGAGTTATAAAAGAGCACCTACAGGAGCCAGAAAACCTGCCTGCTTAGAGAGGCAGAGAAAGCACCCAGCTGGCTTTCCTCCTCATTTTAGGTTCCAAATGGCAAAAGTCTCCTTCCCCAAGCTGTCTCAAAAACCCCTTAAAATGAATGTCACTTCCTGTCACTCTCTATGTTCCCTTCCCCCATGTTCACTTCCTATCAACATGGTTGCTTGCTCCACCTCTTCACCTAATGTTAAACGTATTTAATCCTGTTTAAAATTCTTGGTTTAAGGGTGTGTGAAAGGGCTGAATCATACCAAACAAGAAACAGTTTTTTTACAGTTCACAATCTCAGGATTCACAATGGGATAAAATATCCTGCAATACTTGGTTATTCATGTTGTTTGTGTTTTGGAAATGGAGTCTACATATTTGGAATTAGGTCATTGGTAGTATCTTTTGGTCTGGATATCTGGCCTATATTTGTTTGATTGGGTAGCCCTGCTGTTATCTCAGTTTTTCAGGTTGATTGTCAGGTCAACGGTAAGCAAGAGCGAGATGAAGGTGTAGGCTCAATTTATTAACAACTTAGTGACCGAGTATACATCACTTATAACCCGACTAACCAAAACAATAGGAAATGAGGATTAAGGGACACAATAACAAAACTGTAAGGATATCAGTTCTGAGGAACGATTCTCCTGGTGTGAGCAGCAGGAATTCTTCTGCTGGAACCTCGAGTAACCAGAACCCAGAACCTCAGCAGGAGCCAGAGCCCTGAAGCCTTCCCTTAGCGGTTCTCTCTAGGAGCGTCTCAAAGTGCAGCGATGAACAGCCAGAACTATCCCAAGTCTGCAAAAAGCCCCGCCTCCAGTTGTGGGCTAATTTATATATCTCCTCCCAGAGTCTGTTCACTGGATCTTTTCAGCTGGCAGCAATTAAGCTCCTGCATGGGATGATTGCTCTTCTAGTGGATTAACCTCATCTATTCTCTCATGAGACCGTTCAGATCCCACTCTTGGAATCCTAAAAAACAGGTTTATCTCTCCTTCATGAAGGCTCTGATTTTCATTAGGATATTCATGCAGCCAATTCTCATGGCCATTGTTTTTCATTCTAGACCCACAATATGTAAAGTTGATCCTTTCATAGTATCCCAAAGAATATTTTTCTTTAAGCAGTGACTGTCTGTCCTCTACATAATCCATTCTACTGGTGAAGCTTTTCACTGACCTTCTTATTAGAGGTATTGAGCTTTTATTTCCAGCATCCTTTAAGTTTGGTGTTCTTCAGTATTCTCTGAGTGCTGCTTGAAGTCCTGTCATGAATATACATGGTGATTGGTGGTGTGTATTTACATGGTATAAGTCTTGATGTGAACAGGAGAATCTCGTGTAGCTAGTACTTATGTCTGTAAACAAATAGTCAAGGTGGGTAGTTGACTCTATGTCATTAGGGATAATGTGAAGGTTGTACTTTGAGGTTACTTGGGCAGTCTCACTGCGTCATTGCCTTTATGTTCCTCCAGTGTTACCTCTTGATTATAGTAATTTTCTGCATCAGCCTCAGACCTTATTTTTTTCCTTATGTTTGGCCTTGGAGGGACTTCTGTTCTTATCTGTTCATTTTTCTAAGATTTCATGCTGTGTGGTTTTTCTAGCTTCTTCTTGAAAGGGTCTTGAAAAAAACATGAGCAGGATGTGCCCATACCAAAAAGAAAACCCTGTTTAATAATTTACTTGTCTTTAAAATTCTAATTTTATGATAAAATACATGATCATTTATTAAGTGCTAAGGGTCTGGAAATATCTACATACCATTGTTTTTTCATATCAAAAGTTATTTTATTTCATATTAAAGTTATTTTAATGTTGGATAAATTTTAATGTATAACCTGTCTTGTCTTTAATCACACAGTATATATATTCCTTTTTCTAAGTTAATGTTTGAGCAATGTATGAACTTACTGAAAAGTACTATTAAACAAAAAGTCAAGTTTGTGATGTTTATTCAAAAATATATACTTTTAAGTAATTATCAAAAGTACAGACAATTTTTTTACAAAGGCATTAATGTACATAGTTATGAATAAAAATATTTATGGATTTGGAAACTCAGAGTAAGATTTCTTTTTCATACAAAGATCAGAAAGTTAAGCTGACTAGGGATGATTTTTAATCTTCCTACAAGGTTTGACCGGTTACACAATATCCTTCAGATTTATTAAAAGTCATTCTAAATACTATATTTTACATGTTTTATTTCAAATATAATTTTAAGTGTTCAACTAAAATGGTGTTTTGCTTATGGCACTGCTTTAGAATGCAACCTGAAAGAGCCACTTGGAAGGTGATAAATCACTATTTGTTCAAATGCATTTGATGCTGCAATAGTGTCTGCATTTCTGTGAATTCACTCCTTGCTTTCTTTTGTGGTTCATGAGCAGTAAGCAATCCAAAGACTATTATACAGTGGGGTCTTTAGCTATTCTTCAGCTGTGCTGCAGGTAGCCTGGACACAGTGATATGGGCCAGAAAATGAAAAATGCTCTACTCGAGCAGAAAAGAACATTAAATTACTGGCACAAGTAAAAACATAAGGCTGATGCAAAAGGATGTTCATGTGTAGCACTTAATTTACCTGTGGCAGGCAGACGATGCTGTCTGGTAGTGTCTGACCCATGTGTGCCATTTTGATAGTTTTCTGTGTTTGTTTCTTTGTTAAAGTGGCCAGCATGTCTAAGAGGATTTGAGACTCGGTGGAGAAGTAAGAGAATGCTATAGCTTTCCCTAGTAACAGTCACAGTGCTGCTGTGTCAGAGATTATAAAGTCATACTCTACCCTAGAGAACTTGAGTCATCAGGTGCAGGGAAAGTTATTTTGAGGAATAAGTGACATTTATAGACAGCCGAGCTGTAGGATATCAGAAAGGCCCTAGTGGAGAAATGGCCATTCATGTTTTCTTTTCAGGCAAGAGCATTAGCAAAGTGTTTTGGACTAGAAAACATAAAACCAGAATGAATTTTGTGAAATAGTGCAGGGGATTCTAGATATAACAGGGACAGATTCTAGGGGTGTTCAGCCTGGAAGAATCTTCATGATATCAATGGAAGTTAGAATAAGTTAAATTGAAGCTAGCCCCATAAATACAACCAGAGAAGTTATGCCTTAAAGAACCCAACTTCCAGATTTCCTGCCAAGGTAGCGTCCAGAAACATTCTCAGAATCTCCTGTGTAGATTGAGTCTTCCATGATTGTTGTCATCAGCATTTGTTCCTTGGTGTAGAACAGAATTTCATCAGTGTTTTAATAATACTTTGTTAATATTGTTCATCACCTTTAAGAGGGAGGGGACCAGAGGAGCAGTGATGGAAGGTGCTCAATTTTTTTTAAACAGCTATTGAATAAATACTCGAGGGATTGGCAGCACTTCATCAGATTTTTAGAAAACTTTTAGGAACTTCTTTGTCATGTGTTCTTGATTGGTTGTGTCTTAGTTTTTGGCCTATACATGTGTTAGGAAGAGGCTCCTTCTAGATCCTACTAATTGAGAGCATGAATGCAAGGATCAAAGGAACTGGTAGAAATGATGAAAATTTTTATCAACAAATTAATTTGCATAACTGAAGCTTTCTAGCCAATGGGTTAGCTTTCTACCCCTCACCGAACTGACTTAATTAACAGCTTGTGTTCATGCTGTGTAGTTATTTCCACATCTATTGATACACAAGGTTATCATTTACTGTTAACAAATGCTCTCCCTTGAGGTCTGAAATGTGCCCTTTGTTCTTTGTACCTCTGATTAGAGTTTCTATTTTGGTAATTTTCTTCTTCTTATATAGATGAAAATTTTTATCACTTTAGACACGCAATATCTTGCTTCTAAATTTTAACATATAAGTTCTCTTAAATGAATGCAGCTAACTAGATATTAAGTTTATAAGTAGGCATAAATACATTGTGAAGAATAAATTATCTTAGTTTCTGTGCCTTATACATCCTGATGCACAAATAATTCTCTAAATCTGTGAAATCACACTAGGGGCTGGTTATTTCACTCAATTCTTTTGTTACCTTTTATACTTCCTTTTCATTTTCACAACTAATACTTGAGAATTGTTTATACACCCCACACTATGTGACTCTTAATGCACACACATACACACACACAAACCCTCAAGGATGAGAGCTTACATCATTTTGCCCTCATCAGGAAATGCTTCTGCATACTTTTAGCATTATTGATTTGTATGCTTGTGATGATTTAATATAGCACAAAATCCCATTTGTCTTGTACCCTAGTTAACATGAAGCAGGGTAGTTGGAACTGGTAGTTTTACAAACTGACATGTTATGTGTTTAGCAGATGCCCGTGACTCAAGTGAAGGCAGCATCATAACATAGCTAACAGAGAGTGTGTTTCTCAAAGAGAAGTCACTCTTTTTTTCTTTTTGTTGCTTCTTTTTTATTAAACATTTTAAAATAAGCATTTATATTATTACACATATATACAATAAACTATCTATAGCAAGAAGAATCACAATGTTTTATATATATAACATTCCTAGTGATTTGGCTATTTGTATTTAACAGCCTTAAAGAAAACATCTATCCTATCTTGGTGAGTGTAAAATTCTGAATATAAATCAATATCTATCATATCTCATCATTAACAACTTAAAACATTTACTTAGATCTAAAAATATCTTAACACCTAAACAACTAAACTTAATTGCAAAAATAAACTATCTGGTCTTCAACCACATCAGATACTTGAGAAGAAAAAAATTGATTGCCTGAGTATATAGAGAGTGCAGGTTAGCAGCTTCCCCAGTGAGAAGATGAGAGAGACAGTTTGCTGCCTGAACAGTCACACAAAATTCTCTATAATGTTGGAGCACCCTCTTCAGTCTTCTGGTCCAATATATCTGACAGACACATTTGTGAGTCAGGTACTACTGAAGACTTGCTTACCCTGTCTTGGCAGAGTTTGGCTACTGATTCTGCCTGAATCCAAGCTTGCCCATTTTTAGGCAGAATTCTGTCTGTGGTAGAAATGAGGACATTTTGCCTAGTGGCTTATTTGCGACATTGGAAGCCATCCCCACAAAGAGGTTTTTTTGACACTCTTTATCTTCCTTGAGGTAGGCTGGGTGTTGCCAGGAGTTAACCTGTCTCATTGCAAATCTATTTTTGAAATAATAAAACCATCTTTAAATGGCGTATTCTGTATGTCTCTGAGGTTTTTGATGACATTATCCTACTCTTTCTAAAGAATCATATCTTTCTGTGAGACGTAGGATTCATATTCTTGTGATAAAAATATACTAGTAATTGATATGACCATGATTTGATGAACTAACAATTAACTTGTATAACTTACTTATCCTAAACAGCCTGGAATAGCACCTTAAAAGGTTTGGAAGTTAAGCTTGTGTTATAGTTGAATGATATGGGTACAATATATATATATGTATATATATATATATATATATATATATATATATATATATATATATATTAAAGAATAATCTTAAATTTGAGCTCTATACCAATGTATCTAAAATTAAACTTATTTTGTATCTATATACAAAATTCTATACCACTGAATTAAAAATAAGCTTGTGAGTAACAATTAAGGCATTAAATTGAGGAGTAGATTCAATAATCTACTTTTTGTCCTAGCATCCCTTTTTGTCCTATATTCCCCCTGCTTTCTTTTCCACCCCTATCTCTAAACCTAAAAATGAAAAGATAAAGGAGAAGCATCCTTGAGTCCAATCTAGTTTTCTTTCTAAATAAGACCAATAATAACTTATAATCAAACCCCAATGAAAATAACCATCTATAGTCCAAGAAAACAAACAAAAATCCTACCTAACCCCTCCTGAAGGGAAATAGGGCTTCATTCTCTGAGGTTCTTCTGGCTGATTGGGACAAATAATACCTTTGTCTGGGCCCAAATAAAATTGGGGAAAATGACTAAACCAGCGAGGAACAGCATTTGTGGTACAGTTTCTAAGTGTTGAGAAATTCCAGGCTTAATTAGAGTCCTGTGTTGTACAGTCGAAAATGCTGGCTCAATTGGAATTAGAAGCTTTCTTCAAAGTTGTCCTGTTCTGATGAGGAACAGCAACTGAAGCACTTGGCGCTGGAACATGAAGGATGCAGGATGTCAGTATCCAGCATGCTGAGAGGAATGAATCCTGTCAGGTCTGATCCAGCATTAGTGTCTACTTCTTCTTCTTCTTCTTCTTTTTTTTCCTGAAAACATATAATTTCTCACAAGCGTTATACAGTCCTAAAATTCCAAATATATAAGGTGTGTGTGATACACAGAAAAATTAAGGCTGGTTCTCTGCTCTTTGTATGAGCAGAAGAAAGACATTTGTAAAACTTCATTCATATCATATGAAGAACGGCATCTAATAATAATTCACAGGGATTCTGTGTGCAACAAGAAGCAATGTCTACGCATAGACATTCATGTCTCAGCCTGTCTCAGAGCTATTTCCATGTAGTGGGACTAGCGATATAAGTTACCTTCTTGTTCTGCAGTTTGAATTCTTCACGTCTTGATTGTATTTCCCTCCCTCATTCCATCTTCGTCGTCCATTAGTGCTCAGAAAGGGGAGCTCTCCCCACTAACATCTGACCTTTACCTATCAAGTTTCATATGTACTACCTGTATCCTCTTTCTCTGCGGTCTGACAAGGCTGACCTGCCAAGGGCAAGTGATCAAAGTCGGGGGCCAGAGTCCAAGTCAGAAGTAGTCCCTACTCCGCATAGGTGGGGCCCACAAGGAGACAGTGCTGCCTGTCTACTACATCTGATATTTGCCCATAGCAGGCACATAAACTGAAAGGACTGCCAGGGTTTGTAGTGCTTTTATATTTTGTTTTCAGCTAAAAAAAAAATGGAATTTATGCTAAAAAGTCCTGTCTTTAAAATAGGACAGTTAAATATATAAATCCTTGTTTTGTCACTCCAAATACAGAGAATAAACTTGTCATAGCAACCCCATAATTTGGACTTGCGTTTTTTTCTGTCTTAATAATATTATGAAGATATTCTACTAGTGTATTAGATTCCGTGAAACAATCTGGGGAAACATGAGTATATGTGTATGCTAGAGAGATTTAAAGTTTACCAGAATTAAAAAAAAAAATGAATGTAAATAGCAATTGGATAAAACCAAAAGTAGGTTTTTGGTGCTATGTTTTATAAACTTCTTAGCTCAGAAACAAATCCCCCAGTCATCATTTTTCTTGGATGTCTATTATCTACCAGCTACTGTGTCAAAAATTAATTTGCCATATCCCCATGCTTGGCTCTCCCAGGGGCTTCTGTAAGTGATCGAGGCTAATCTGATGAACCAAGGTTCTAGCGGTGTGTAATTGCTTAATGTCACCTCTCTTCCAGGTAGCTTCTGCATTTGTTCATAGGTCTTCAGTGCCTTGACCCAATGAGCTGTGTAATAAGATTAAAATGACCAGACCCAAGTCCTTCCAACTGGAAGAATAAAGCAGTCAATATTTGCGGGCTGATCTGAGAATCCCCATTACTGACAGAGCCGTGAAAACATTTTTGGGAAGTAAGATATTTTATTATCTTTAGGTCAGTGTCTGAGTGTTTTTCCTAGTTTAGATGCTTTCTACTATGAGGTTATGCACAAAATAAATATTGCTCTGGAAATATATTTTAAAAGTGATATTAATAATTATTTAAACAATAATATTATCAGCTATGTCAGAATGGCATGAGACATTATAGGGTCACTTGACTTATCAAGGTCCCTTTTGCCTTACTTGCACTTTCTCTTTACTCTGCTAATATTGTCTAATGACAAAAGTCTTACTAACCTTAACAAATACTATTTTATTTCATCCCCAATTATAAGACCAGTTTTGTTACCAAGATCAGAAGGATTTTAAGACTCTTCAATGCCCATATTTCTATTCACGAAGTATTCCTCATTTCTTCTTCTCCACATTTACCTTTGGTACCAAATCCCAAAGCTATGACCCTGTCTCACTCTTCTATGCAGTGGCCTGCATTTCACAGCAACCATTTTTCTACTGTGCACCAAATAACTTTGCTGGATGTCGTAGACCTCCAAGGCCCCTCCCTACTTCCTCTGGACACCAATATCCTTGACAGGAACTGCTCGTATCTTAAACACTGAGCTGCAGCCTCTGTTCTTCAGAATTTTTAATATACTCTTGAGAGTCCTTGACCCTCAGTGCTGGCAAGGGCAGGGAGATTACTTCCCTCTTGCCTGTTTTTCTTGGGCTTCCAAAACTTTTTAGAGTTTTAGATGAATGGATTGTGTCAGTTGTAATTATCAGCTCTCTTCTCTTTGGGTTCATATAAGCAGAAGTTGGGTAATAAACTAAAGTGAGGCATCATTTCCTGCTTAGAATAAACAGGTTGGTTAATGAATTTTTCTGATTAGTAGTTCTATGTATTTGACTCTGCTTCCCTTTGATAACATTTTATCCCTGGAGAATATCATAATTGACTCCCAACAGTAGAGACACAACTTATGATTCAACTGGATTGGTGTACATCTTCTAGGTGGCTCTTCTTAGCTTCTAAATTGTCTCTTTCTGGACTCTTTTCCTCCCTAAATTGTACTTGCTTAAGCATAGAGATTTTAGGAGATTATGTTTCCCCAAAAGGTGGTGTTTTTTACTTCCTTTATCATAACCTTTACAAACAGTTTCCTCCTTTATGTTGCAACTTTTTGTGTAAACAAATGACCAGAAAGAAAAAAAACCTATATACTTACAGGGTAAGTAGTGTAAGTCTTTGGCTATAATGGAGAAGTCAAAAGGCCCAGATGGTAGCTAAAGAGGTCACTTTTTATTTTGGGGTTTTATTTTGAGACAGAGTTTCCGGAACTCACAAACATCCACCTGCCTCAGTTTCCACTAGAGCTGTAGTTACAGGCATATAGCACTGCACCCGGTTTAATTATCCCATTTATTACTCAAAACTGAATCTGAAATCCTTTTAAGAACTCACATATCAATGAACAATGACATGAGGCAAACTTAACTCTGTTTGAATGTCATAGTATCCTTGCCTACACCTCAGCTCTTTTATTTTTGTGTATGGGAACCTTCATCTTTCTCTGTGATAATAAGATTAGAATAACCTGCTCTCAATTAATTGTTCACCTCTCATTTTCTTTAACATAATTGTCCCAGGTGGGATATAAAAGTAACTTCTATTCATCTAAGGTAACTGTCATCTCCAAGGCTTACTGCCTCCTTCTGCTAACCTAAGCCTAGTACTGGAAGCTTCTATCCTCACTACAGTCTCATCCAGGTGTAGAATGTTTTCAGCCTCTGAGACTTACTGCTGAATAAGCTCACCCTTTCTAGTTCTTTCAGAACTCTGGCTGATTCAACTTAGCTGTCTGGCTCAAAACTTCTCTCTAAGCTGACTGATTTAAACTGGCTTTTTAAACTTCTGACGGAATTGTTCTGCTTGGCCTCAAACTAACTCTAGCAATCTGTTCTGATCTTCTGGTTCCTTCTGTCTTACTCCTGTCTAGCTTGTTTTCTTTTCAACCTCTCTATGTAAAACTCTCCCAGTAGAACTGACTCCAAATTCCACAAATTGAATTGCCACCAATTCAGCTCCACTGCATGGCCTCTTAACTCACTGACTCAACCGAACTGCCTGAGCAGCACCGACTAGAACTCAGAGATCTGTATGCCTGTCTCATTAGTGCAAGGATTACAGGTGTGTACCATCGAACATCAATTTAAGCTTCTCATTACCTGAAACTTGCCCTATAACAGGCTGGCCTTGAACTCAGAGATCTGCTGGGATTAAGCACATTATCAGTGTCCTAGCCAGAGTACCATATTACTGTATTAAAATTCCTCTAAGGTGGGGACTCTTTATCATGTTTTCATACTGAGATGGGAAGGAAAGCATGGAATCTTCTAGAAGCTATTTTTCTTTCATTTCAAAGAAGGTAGGTGTATCTGGGAAAATTTCAACACCTTAGTAACATTCAGTCTTAAAAAAAAAAAGTTATATTGTTTTGGATTGTATTCATACCAGAAGATGCATATACTGGTCATATGCATGCTAGGGAGGTATTCTATCCAAGAGTTCATATATTTTGAGATTGAGTATCACTGAATTTCCCAGGTTTTAAATTTACCCTGTAACCCTGGCTTTGAACTCCTGATTCTTCTGCCTGAGCTTCTCAAATAGCAGCCATTTCAAGCCTTCAATGCTAGGCCAGCAAGATCAGGAGCCTAGGAGCTGATCAAGCATATGGTGTCACTTTGTGATTATGTACACTAGGACACAGGCATTAGGGGCTGGAAGAACATTAGCTCAGACGTGGAGCTGCTGAATCAACCCCTAAGCTACCCTAAACATCTCACGATAGATAAGCAGTGTATATTCTTGTGGGCAATTGAGGGCTTCTTAACCTTCTCCAGTCATGATTTCATTTTGACCAAAAATTGCTACATGATCATGAGTAATGCAGCTAAATAAATAGACATACATTACCTGCAATAAGTCACATAAAATTTACTTTAAAATAATATTTTTATACATGTAATTGACTTTTTATTAATGACAAATGAAATTTGTATACTAATGAGATAGATATGCTTGTTTTGTCTAACACAATCCAATCCAAAGGTATACTAATTTGATGCTTAAACATTAAGGGTATGATGGTAGAAAAATAAAGTCTCTGTTTTCCACAATTAAGCCTTCATATTCCTAGAAGAACAAAGTACTTTGAATGTACAGTGAAATCACTGAAGTTCCTGACATACGGTAGTCTGTTTCTGAGAAGGTGTTTAAAGCCTGGCTCCCTAGCATGGCTTGCATGTGTATCCAGCATGTAGCGTGTGTTTAGAAGGAAGCCTGCTGAGAAATATTGCTCAATACAGGCTAGAGCTGCCAGAAACAGCTTAGACTCATTATTCACTTGATTTAGGGTTAATTTTTGGTCAGTGTGTGCTTAGAAACCACGTCCCGTTGCCAAAGTTTGCACAACTCTCACAGTAAGTCACGGCCCACAGTTTAAGAAGTTTGGGGCTAAATTATGGGTCAACGAACAATAACTTGTCTGCCAAATCCAGCTCTGCACCTGCTTCTGACATTGAGCTTTGCTGGAGCACAGTCTCTGCGTGTATTTACTGCTTTGTGTCCTGGATGCCTTCTTCATGGTAGCTGACTGACAGCTGTGAGGAACAGAACGGAGATGTAACTGAGCAGGAGCAGCGGATAGAAGCACTTAACATATTTGTTGTTTGGCCCTGAATATCATTATCTGTGGACCTCTGCATCAAATGAGTTCTTAATTAGAATGTTCTCCCCTTGTCACAGCTGAAGGGATCTAATCCATGTCTAAGCATCTGCATTTGGTGTGATAGAAGCCACAATTTACACCAAATACATTCATCGAGCCTTGACAAATAATTCTCTAACTGAACAGATATTTAAAATATATATTTTAATTTCCCTTAAAATACAAAGAATGTTTGAGACTGAGAAGAAGCTGTTTTAACTTTAGACCAGCTAATTGAAAATAACTTTATCTCTTTATTTCAGAACAAGATGCTTTACGAAGCGGCAGCTAGTGTGCGAAGCACTACCTTTACAGCTATTCCAAGGGGTGACGTTTGTGCAGACTCTGTAAAATGTTCAGCGTTATGAGAATATACAGGGGGAGGTAATCCCCCTCAGGAACAGTCATAGGGGAGGGGAATAATGGGAAAATGGGGGGGGGGAGGAGGAATGGGAGGATACAAGGGATGGGATAAACATTGAGATGTAACAAGAATAAATTAATAAAAAGAAAAAATAAAAGGTGCTGAACCAGAAAAAAAAAAAAAAAAAAAAAAAAAAAAAAAAAAGAAGAAGAAGTGTTCCACGGCCAACTCATGATCTTTATTCAATCATATAACAAAAGAACAAATCATGACCCTGTCCTCAGGTGCAAAGGGAACACTCTTCAACAGAGGAACTCAAACCTTAAATGAGTGTTACCAGTCACCCAGCTCACCCTTAATGAGTCATAACCCCTTTTCCACAACTTTGAACAAAAAAGGACGAAGTGGAAGGTGTTATCCTATGAAGATAACCAAACAGGTTTTATATCCATTTATCACTTTTGCATGTGTCCGATTTAGACACGGTCATTTAAAACTAGCGTTACTCACCAGGCGTAGTGGCGCGCACGCCTTTAATCCCAGCACTCGGGAGGCAGAGGCAGGTGGATCGCTGTGAGTTCGAGGCCAGCCTGATCTAAAAAGTGAGTCCAGGACAGCCAAGGCTACACAGAGAAACCCTGTCTCAAAAAAAATTTAGCTGCAGACAGCAACTGCCGCTCCTCATAGTCAGTCATACAAGGGTGGGACAAGCCTTACGTCAGACCATCTCCTTCCGTGTACAGCCTCTGTTAACGCCGCTACCACACTTCCATGATTAAGCGGCGTTTGAAGGATTTCTTCTTCGATTCAAGAAGATTGTTTTTTAATATTTGTTTTAATATGAAGGAAGGACGTGCTCATTCATCTTAGAAATGTTACAGCGGCACTCCTTATCAGCCATCGATGATGAACGGGAAAATCTCTTCGTAGCATGGGTGAGAATATTACATAAATCTTCTTGCGTCTCACCACAAATCTTTCTTAATAAAACTCAACTCATCAGCCTCCAGAAGAAGAATATGTTTTCAGCCATAAAAGGTAGACCAATAAAAAGATGTCTCACAGAAGGCCCTTTTTATACCATGCTTTATGTTCATGATTATGTGCAGGCACAGCTGGAAGCATTTTCTTTTTACAGGGAAAAATTTAGGCTGACAAATTCGTTTTTCAAAAGGAGAGACTGTCAACTTCTTGTAGAGACTCTGATATTTATTAACTATCAATTGGAGTCAGGGATAGTACTAAGTATTGCAGGGAAGCTGCTGTATGAAAAACAAAACAAAAAAAAAAAAAAAAACCAAGAGATTGCATTCTTCCAGAGCTAAACATGTATTATGCAAAAGATAGGGTTAGTTCACAGCAATAAGTGCATCTGTCCAGGTCCCCAGAAGTTAAAAGGCCATACTATATGTGGGACCCTTTTCCATGTACCTCCAGGATGCTGTTGCTGTTGCAATGGGTGTAATGTTTAGTTTGTCCATGGAGTCTGATGCTTCCCACCTGGATGTTTAGTCGACGTACTTCATCGTATTTTAAAATGTGGACAATTATAATTTTGTCACTTCAGGTATCACAATTACTGCTGGAGTAGATCCCTGTTTCAGGGACTTGAGCAACAGCTCCCTCACTGGAGCTCCTCCCATCCCCAGCTTTATCAGTGCTGGGACTATGAATGCACATCACCATGCCTAACTTTAAAAATCAGATTCTTTACCCTGAATACTCTCATTAGCTGCTAAGTCATCCTGAAAATGAAAGAACTGGAAGTGGAGAAATAGCTACTTCTTGTCTAGGATGTTCCCGAGCACTGGTAAAAAGTAATTAATTAATTAATCAAGTAAGTAAAGAAATAACTAAAAATTAGTCATGTGGCATTAATACCTCTTGAGCCAATTCTATAAGAATTCGTAGGAAACACAGAGGGTGAAGTTTGATTCATTTGTCTCTCTCAATTCTGTTGGTACACAGCTCAGCTGTGTAGCTAGCAAAGTTAGTTAAGCCACAATGGTAGATGGAAGGTAAGTAGATGATCATCACAGTATAAAACTATCCATGTTTCAGGACTGTTAGCTCTGGCTTTTGAGAAACTATGTGTCAATCAGTGTTCAGACATACAGACTGGAAAGCCAGGTTTTTTTTTTCCTGCTACCTAAGCCAAAGTGCTTGTAAGTGTGAAAGAAAAGTATCTGAGTACTGATACACTAGCTGGGGGAGAGTTAGATGTAAATGTCTCCAAAGTAAGCCCCAAGATGCATGTGGTACCTGAGTCTTCACCATGAGCATTTCAAGTGCATTACTGTAATTCTATGACTGTCAGCGATTGCTGGTTGAATATGGATGTAGCTCAGAATGTCTATGGTTACATCATAAGAAGCAAATAACATAGGGTTAATTCCAAAGTTGTACTTCATCCTTTAGTGTAGGAAAGGGCCAGTTGTTTATCCTATAAAATTTCATACCAATAGGTGAACAAACTTAGTCATGGAATCTAAAGTCTATCTTAGCAATTGTAAATAAGTGCACATTGTAAAAATATGAAATCAACTTTGGGTTATCATGATTGGCATTGTTTTAAAACTATTTATGAGAAATATTTATGAGGAATCTTTATTTACATGATTGATAAAACATGATTTAGGCTGTGAATGATCGACAAACTCCTTCTTCACCAAGGCAGTATGCAATTTTGCTAGGGCATGCTAATCAGAATGCAACATCTACTCATAGTCTTAATTTCAAAGATAGAGTAAATATTCATGCATGAATGGATTTGTATTTGGACATGTATCAATCTAGTTAATGCATGGTTTCCTAAACATCAGGCTTTCAACATTATGGACTACACAGCCCATTTTTTTTTAAAGATTTCTTGTGTGTGTGTTATGTGATATTTTAATAGCATCTTCAATTAACAAGCACTTGAATCAGTGACACTGTCCAAGAAAAACAGACAAAACGTTCAACACATACAACAAATTACGTTGATTAAAAAACCGAGTCAACTCTGGCCTTTCTGTCTTATATTAACATTCAACATAGCAATTCATTGTGCATTAGTATGTTAACACAGTGAGCATGAAAGAGAGGAAGGGGTATAAATGAGGGTAATGATTAATAAACTATATATGTTGGTAGATAATTATTACTTCTTGAAGTATGTTAGCAATTTCATGAATGAGAGCATGTAACAGATTCCTGCTTGGCACTAAAACCAAGAAGAACGTAGTTAAATCTTATTTCTATTATTCACTAGAGACTTGAAGTTCTTGAAAAATTTTTGGATATTATTTATAATATCATCATCTTACAGATATTCAAGAACATAGTAAATATTTATGTACAGAGCACAATAAAAATTGTAGTTCCATTCTTCTATGAGTTGAGTTTGTAGGAGCTATTGGCAAGCATAGAGAGAAGTATTAAATTAAAGGGTCACATACAAAGGTGGGTGTGTGTATGATGCCATAATGCTATTATCTTGTTTGCTAGCTGAAAATGAAAAACTTCATAAAGGCACTAGTTTAGAGGTCGTAAAACAAAACTATGGAAAGCTGGGCTGATTTTTTTGTAAGTATTTAAGTGAGCAAATAAATTTGCCATTAATCTTTTTCACCAGAAAAGGACAATTTTTGTGTTGGAGGACAAGTTTGTTTCCTGGCTTGCCTGGATTACTTTTCATTCCTCAGGCTTCAGTTTCAATATTATTTATTTTAAAAGTTGTGCCTCAGGACTAGAGCGCTTGCCAAACATGGAGATAAGTCTTGAATTGATATCCAGAACCTTCTTAAGCAAGCATAGGGGCACACACTTCTAATCTATCACTCAAGAGATGAAAATATCTTCAGCTGTGTAGTAATTTCATGGGGTCAGGATGGGATACGTGAGCTCCTGTCTCAAAATGTTTTTAACTAAACAACTTTCATTTCACATTTAAGTTATATTTTCTATTACTTTCCCATGTAACATTCTACCTTCCAATTCACAGTGTTTATCACAATGTGCAATTGAGTATTCATGTGTGGTGGTTTGACTAAGACTGGCCCCCATGGGCTCATGTATTGGAGTACTTGGCCAGTTGGCGGAACTGTTTGAGAAGAACGGGAAGGCATATCTTTGTTGGAGGAATACATTACTGGTGTGCATTGGGCTTTCAAATGTCCATTTTATTCTGTTAGCTCTCTCCCCCCCTTCCTGGTTTTGGCTACAAGATGTGGCCTCTTCACTACTGCTTCAGCACCATACTTGCTGGCCTTCTGAAAATGTTACTAAGCTTCCAGCAAACTTTTTCATTGTAATTTGCCTTGATTGTGGTGTCTTATCCCATCAAGAGAAAGCATCTAAGATAATATGAGATGAATATTAATCTTTGGCTGAATTGAATATAAGTAAATCCTAAAAAGAGAAGGCTTATTTTATTTGCTCCCGATTGCATCATTGGCACTCTTTTTTTTTTTTTTTTTTTTTTTTTTTTTTTTTTTTAATTTATTTATTCTTGTTACATCTCAATGTTTATCCCATCCCTTGTATCCTCCCATTCTCCCTCCCCCATTTTCCCATTATTCCCCTCCCCTATGACTGTTCCTGAGGGGGATTTCCTCCCCCTGTATATGCTCATAGGGTATCAAGTCTCTTCTTGGCAACCTGCTGTCCTTCCTCTGAGTGCCACCAGGTCTCTGCCTCCAGGGGACATGGTCAAATGTGAGGCACCAGAGTACTTGAAAAAGTCATATCCCACTCTCCACTCAACTGTGGAGAATGTTCTGACCGTTGGCTAGATCTGGGTAGGGGCTTAAAGTTTACCACCTGTATTGTCCTTGGCTGGTGCCTTAGTTTGAGCGGGACCCCTGGGCCCAAATCTGCCTATCATAATGTTCTACTTGTAGGTTTCTAGGACCCTCTGGATCCTTCTACTTTGCTATTCTCCCATGCTTCTCTCATTTAGAGTCCCATTCTTTTTTAGAATCTAGCCGTTGGTATGCAGTGCTGTCCTGAATACATATTAAATAGTACATTTTAGAACTGGCCTCCCAAATGAAGTACAAAGGTGCTTCCATAATCATTTTAAATTTATATGAGCTTTTAGGTGTGAGATTTTTTCCTGCAGTTTGAAGTTAGACTCACTGACATTAGCTCATGATGCCAGCACTGATAATTTGCTATGAACTGCAAAGTCAGGGAAACCATGAAGGTAGCTAGAAACTACTGCGAATGGAAATGCTTATAATATGAAGTTACACCCATTCAAAGTCTTAATTGACTGTTAATCATTTGCTACCGCATCAACGACTGTGAGTTTCTGTACTGGTGAAACAACTGGAAGAAGTGGAATCTACCTGTTGTTCCTTGTAGGAGGAGTGTTGGCCTTTAAAAGAGAATTGCTAAAACTATACCTTGGGAAATAGGGATTTAGAGTGTTTGGAATAATTCATATTGAGCATAATTATAACTCCCAAACACAGTATTTCCAGGTATAACTTTAATAGGTAACAAACTGCCACTAAAGGCAGTGAGAATGTTGGTGAAGTGGACCGCAAAGTGTTGAGCTGGCATTTGGTGCCAATGTTCTAATCAAGCTATCAATTAGAAATTCTATAGCTTGGCCCATGGGTTGAAAAGCTAAGCAGAGGAATCTCACCAGGAAGGAGTTAAAGAGATATCTCTGCTAAGTGCGGAGACTTAAATTGATAAATTTTGAATGAAGATGAAACTGAAATAGAATCTTCTTAACAAAGCTGAAACTAATTTGTCATAATCTCAATCCTTGATTGGACTAAAGCCATTTTAACCTAGCTATCTGTTAAAACAAAATGTCAATCATCTTATAGCTTCAGCATATCTCTCTGTATTTTATTATACAGTGTCAGATATGTAAGGAGAAAAGTCATTTGTAGGTTTATCTAACAACATTTGCCTAAGATAAAGGAAAACCTAAAATACATTGCCCATGTGTTAGAGTAGTGTATTAATCTGTATAAATCATGGAAAGTTTAGTAATTTAGAATAATACCAATTTTTATTTTATTTTTAGTAATTAATTAATTTATTTCTTCACTTTACATCCTGGTCATAGCCCCATTCCTCTTCACCTTCCAGTCTTACCTTCTCTTCCTCTCCCCCAGCTCCCTCTCCTATTCCTTAGAAAAGGGGAGCCACACTTCCAATCCACCCCAGATCAAGTTGCATCAGGGCTGAGCATCTTCACTTTCCCTGTGGCCTGGCAAGGCAGTCCTGCCAGGAAGAAGTGATAAAAAAAAAATAAATAAAAAAACAAAAAAACAAACAAACAAAACAAAACCTGTCAACAGAGTCCATATCAGAGTAAGCACTCACTCCCCTTACTCGAGGCCCCACATAAAACCTGAGCTGCTTGTTGGTTCCATCTTTGTAGGAGTCCTAGGTCTAGTCTATGCATGGTCCTTGGGTGATGCTTCTGTCTCAGCAAGCCCCACTGGGGCCTGGTTAGTTGGCTGTATTGGTCTACCTATAGAGCTCCCTCTCCTCCAGGTCCTCTTCTCCTCCCTCCCGCTTTTTCACAATCTTCCCTACATATCGCCCAATGTTTGACTGTGAGTTTCAGCATCTGTTTCAAAGCACTGCTGGGTGGAGCCTCTCAGAGGACAATTCTGCTAGGCTCCTGCCTGCAAGCACAGCAGAGTGTTAGCTCTTTCCCATGCGGTGGGTCCTTAAATCTAAGTTATAAAGGAACAAAAAACGCTGAAACGAATCACATTAGACTAAATGCAAGTTTTCAGGACTGAACTACTTCTGAAAGCACTATTTTAAAAAGCACACATTCCCCACCCCTATTCATAATGGTCAATTATATCTAAGACAGTTGGTTTCATTGCTTCTCCTTCTTCGTGGTCATAAAACACCAGGCCAAACATTCTCTCTCTAAACACATCTGCCTCTCCTTGTTTTGTTTCAGTATTCTTTTTAGGTGGCCTTTGTGATTACATTTGAATATACAACATAATGTGGAATAATGAGTCTACATCAAAGGCATCTCATCAGCAAACTGTAGCTCCATCTTTAACCTTATTCTCCCCCTTTTAGATAATTTAACATAGTCTCAGAGTGTAACAAGTCAGATGTTTTGTTTGTTTGTTTGTTTCGAGACAGGATTTCTCTGTGTGACCTTGGCTGTCCTGGATTGACTTTGTAGACCAGGCTGGCCTGGAACTCACAGAGATCTGCTTCCCTCTGCCTCCCTCTGCCTCCCTCTGCCTCCCTCTGCCTCCCTCTGCCTCCCAGAATCCTGAGATTAAAGGCATGTGCCACCACACCTGGCTCTCATGCTTTTTCTTTGGCTCTTTTTCTTCTGTTGCTTGTTTGTTTTATCCTTTTCTGGTTTATTTATTCTTAGTTTATCTTATTTTATTTATTAATTATTATGATGGTTTTAGATGCCTATTTGTAATCTAATGAGAAAGAGAAAAATGTAGGTTTGCTTGGGTAGGGAACAGGGGAGGATTTGGGAGAAGTAGGGAGATGGTCAACTATCACCAGAAAATATTGTTTTATAATTATATTCAATGAAAAGGAAAGCTAAACAAGGCCTCAAAGGGAGCAAGCAAGCAGCCTCGTGCTCTTCTTTCTGCCTTAACTTTGTGCTTGAGTTCCTGCTTTGACTTTTCTCACTGATGGACTAAAACATGAAAGTACAAAGCAAAGGATTTAAATTAATAGATGCATACAATTTATATGCCAGTATAATAATAATGATGGCAATACAATTTTATTAGCATATTTATAAATTTAAATGTTTTTATTATGTAAAAATATATAGTATTCCTTCATTTACAATTGCTACAGAAACCTGTATTGAAGTAGCTACATTACAGAATATATTAGAGAGTTTTATGCTGTATGTTTAATCACCCTGGTTTTATTTTCAATTTTCAAGTCTAAGTAACAAAAGATTCACAAACATAGTGAAACTAAGATAGAAAAGCCAAGAGTTTGCTCCTTCAAGTAATAATGATACTGTATATCCCTGATAATATAAATTTTGTCTGTTTATCTCCTTGCTTTCCTTCCTTTTTCCTTCCTTCTTTCTTCCACTTAGGAAATGTACACTAATATCACTTAAGTAGGGAGGAGCTAGAAGGACATTATAACTTCAACATTCATCATCTAATGGACAAATATTGAGAGCTAGTCAGCAGAATGGGCTCAGGACTTCCAGACAGCAGATCATAGTCAAGACATCCTTCCAAAGTAATCTCATTGATACAGCAGCAGCGGACTCTCCCTACCCACCAAATGGAAGTACTTTCTAGCTCACAAGCAGGAGAAAAGTGTTTATTAGTTCTGGCTTTTAGATAACATTCCTACTGCCTGAGAATCCCATTAGAGATTATAGTCGTGGTTTCCACCCCTTAACTGAGCCAAAGATGCAACTCTCTGCAAAGGAGCATGCTTTCAAGATGTCAGTTACTTGACTTTATATGAAATGACTACTGAAGGAAAGGTAAGCATTCTTTAAGAGGGGAAAAGAGCACTTTGAACTTTTTAAGCAATAGCTTCCCTTAAACCAATGGGCATTGCTGACAATTATTTCCTGCTTGCCAGAGTACCGCAATCATAGTTTATATTTTGAAAGCATAAAGGCACGATTGGAACCTTTGAGGCGGAAACTTCAGCCTCCATCAGCAGAGTGCATGTTATAATTTAACTCATTTTTCATGAAGGTGCTTCTGGAAACCAGCACCAGAGATGGCTTTGTCACAGTTTATGAACCTGTCTCACAGAGCCAAGGCTTGTTCAAGGCTTGCATTTATCCTTTAAGAACTGTAATACTGGGATTGAATATGACCAAAACCCATTATATACATGTGGGGAAATGTAATCATGGAACCCATGATTTTGTATGCTTAAATTACCCTAATAAAATGCATTTAAGATTCAGTATCCAAACAGCTGTATATTGCTTCCTAAGTACAATACTCTGAAGACAAATCCATCATTGTCTGTATGTAAAGAAATTCAGAGCATGTACATTTTGATAGTGACAAGATTTTGACGTGTACCTCTAAACTTATATCTTCACAGATCTGCCATTTTTATGAATTGTATCTTGATGATCTGACCCAGACATGTGCTTCTATGCTAGTTCTGCCCTGGGTGCTCCCCTCTGAGAATTGAATGCTCAGATTTCAGGCCTGTCATAATTAAATTAGATCCCGTTCAAAAAATGCCTGCCTACAGATGGCACACTAGAGTAAGTCTCAGGTGTAATTTCTAAAATTTGTCATAGTTTTATCAAGCTGGACAAGAACATCAGTTATCATGGGCAACGATTATCCAGACACCTGCAATGAGCAGTCAAGAATGCAAAAAACGGAGGATTCAACTCGCAGTTTTTGTAAAATTTAAAGGAAATCAAAGTCAAAGCAAATTGTGCCCAATCTTAGCATCTCATTTGCCTTTGATGCTGTATTTAAGCGGCTGAAAATTTTAATAGTAAAGAGGAAAGTGACAGTGGTGCCCTGGAATACTTCTGAAGACTTATACTGGGCTTGGGGGGGAGGCACTCCTGTTTCGTAGAGGTGTAGACAAGAAATTAGAAAGGTCTCACAGAACTCCTTGAACTATCTTCATTTTATGGCATCTCCTCTAGCTTTCTCTTAAATATGTGGCAAGGTAGAATTGCTTTGCTTGTTCTGTTAGTTCCTTGTGATCACATTCCCGGACAGATGTGTGCTTGGACGATACTCCAAATAGCTCATATTTATCTTCTGTTTTGCAATGTATTGTGATTTCTTAATTTTGATTGTTGCCATCAGAACAGAAGCTAAACATACATTATTGTTGAGAAGTTTGGAGGTCTGATCTATGTTCTCAGTGGTAGAATTGCAGGAAGGTAGCCATTACCTATGACAAATGGTCTGTGGAGTTTAGATATGAACAGAGAAAGGCTAAATGCTATAACCCAAACCGGAAATTCTCTCTCAAATATAAGGAAGTGGGTCACAGGACTCAAGCAAGTTGTGATTCTTTTTTCCATTTAGGCTTAGTTTTGAGACTGGATTTTGCATACTTTCTAAAGCCCCATTGTTTCTTGAAGGCATGGCAGGACACAGAGCCTTCAGGGGACTTTGGACAGCCTTGGACCAAGCTTCCTTCCTGTCCCTCTCACATCTCCAGTAGATAACTAACTGTCAGATTTGTTCAGCTTTTTCTTTTTACTCCTAAGTATCTCATCTTTATTTCATCTCTCACTGCTACCACACACTTCAGACCTTTCCTGCTAAATTGCTGCCATGGCTTCTGAGCTCATCTCCTTCTCCCTTTTCTCTGTGATTCAACCTAGGGCCTACTATAGCCAGAGGCATCTAAACCCATCCCTAAGCTTGCCCCTTTATGAGAGAAAAGGGGCTGGACTTGGAAGATAAAAGGAAATGTAAAGTTGATAGACAACCAGAAGCTGACTTCTCAGTTTGCTCTTTGTAAATAAGCTAACAGTCCTTAGCCTTCAGAATTTTGGGTGGATGTATGTCCCTTGAAAGACAGAATGATAAAAGCTTTGTCTAACAGAACATATTGAGATGGGATTACAGGTCTTTCTAATGCCATCCATTCTTCATCTTGAAGTGAAAAATGGTGAGATGCACTTCTCCTTAAGCCAATTTAATATAATTAATAGGTTGCTCAAGTAGAAAGAGAGTAATGACTAAAAGTTCAGATTCAAGTTACAAAATTCCTGGAGATCATGGTTCTAACCTAATGATTGCAAAAGTCTTGTAAAATTATCTAATATCTTTGAATGTCAATCACCGTCACTGGACAAGAAGGATATCTGTGTCCATTTAGTTATAAGTGCATTATTGAATATGTAAGATTAGATAATTTTGTTGATTTCTTGCAGTAATGTTATCATATAATGTATATAAAATACACAGAAGAGTACTTTGCACAAACTAAGTCATACATAAATAGTAATAATTACCAACAATTATCGAGTGATTGGTATTTATCACGTCTATTATAAATATTACTAATATACATTGTTTACGATGGCATTGTATTTCAATAACATAGTATTTTTATGTATTACTGTAATTAATTTTTATACATGGTTGAAATGTTATACAGTTAAGTAATTTGCCTCAAATTATATAGCTAGTATCTGACAAAATTATCAGATAATCATACTCAGAGTATGATTTTATGTTCTATGCTACTTTCCTGCTAATGGCAGCCATATTGCAGTCTTTTCTAACTTGAGCATACTTCTTTTTTATTATGTCATGAAGTTTACTGCTAGAGTGAATCTGGAAATCATCAGCTCCCACTCTGATAAATCTTCAGTTGCTTCCTAATGACTGTAAAGTCAAAAGTACTAATTCATCTCAAGGCCTTGTTTCAATCCTCTCTTATGGTGTTATTTTATTTTAATAAACATTACACTACGCTAGAAAAGTATATCAGCTTCTATTATTTGTTTATTAATTAAATGTCTAAGTAGGAATGGCCTCTGTTTCTGATAATGCTTAGTATGACAAGAAATTTTCCTGTAAATGTTATAGTCCATACAAACTATTACTCTCCTTAAAATTTAGAAGCTTCTACTCTGTTTAATAATTGCAATGTGTTACTGTATTCAATGCAGTCAATTTTATGGGATTGTATACATTCTACCATATGTCAGAGAACTACCATAGTTAATTCTCTGCAGTTAACCTTAGTTAAAATACTAAGGCATCATTGAAAATAATGCATCTTTTCTTAATTGTTTTTATAGCTAGATGGACCAAAGGAAGATAGTTATCCGCAGAGATGTCTCTAAAACACCTGCTCACTTCTTATCTGGAGTATTAGACTGAACACCTCATTATGGAATCATTGGAAAGAATCCTCTATGCAGTTTAAAAGGGTTTGGCCAGCTGACTAATGGGACAGTAATTTGGGGGAAATTAGAGGATTTTTCTTTTAGAATATTGGTTAGAATATACTTTGAATTCATCCTGAGGGAACTATACTTGAAGAGTTAATTAGGGTAAATATGTTGGCAGTGATTGGGGTACACCACTTAGGAAAAGATTCAAATGTTTCTGGCAAAAAGACATTTCCTCCTGAGATCCTATTTAGCTTTGGGCTATTGATCAGATGTTTTAGTGTGGCTCCACTTATTGGACTACAGATGGGAGACTGGACAATTTCAAAAATGCATGGGTGGAAATCATCTTTAGGACTATGCAAATTAGCTGGCTCAGTTTCTAATAAGGGCATAGGCACTATATTTCACCACTGAAGCTATACAATTGACAACAATCTCAGCTCTGCAGCATCCACAGTCATCATTCTTTAATATGTATTTGTTTCTGGACTTTACTTTTGAGAGGAGGATGTATTTGTAAAGAAGTTTCATTTAAAAATGTTCAGGGATGGGGTTGTGCATGGAGGGTTGGAACAGAAAAAAAGAAGGGAGGAAACACTGTAATTATATTTTATTTTTGATTTCTTCTTTCATATAATGCATGCCAACCACAGTTTCACTTCCCTTCACTCCTCCCAATCTCTTCCTACCTCTCCTCTTTTCCAGATCCACTCCTCTTTCCCTCCTCTGCTTCTCTTTAAAAAAGAGTGGACTTCCCAGGAATACCAACTGAACACGGCATGGCAAGTTACAATAAGACTAGGTATAACCCTCATATCAAGGCTGAGTAAGGCAACTCAAGCAGGAGGAAAAAAAGGGTCCCAAGAACAGGCAAAAGAGCAGAGACTCCTCCATTCCCATTGTTAATAATCTTGCAAGAATACCGAGCAATACAATCATAAAATATATGTGGAAGACCTAGTACAGAGGCATGCAGGCTACATGATAATCTTTTAGTCTTCCTGAGCCCCATAAGCCCTGATTAGTTGATTCTATAGGCTGTCTCTTCTGGTGTTCTCAACCCCTCTGTTTCTACAACCCTTCCTTTCTCTCTTCTGTGGGGTTCTAGCTAGAACTTCAAGGACTATATTGAATAGATATGGAGAAAGTGGATAGCCTTGTCTTTTACTTGATTTTGGTGGAATTACTTTGAGATTCTAGCTAGAGCAATAACACACCTGAAGGACAACAAGGGGATGCTTTCACTGACTGATCAACCTAAGACTGAACTGTGATTGTTGGAATACCAAAAGAAGATGAGGAATCTGCTGTTTCATCTCAGATGGGAGTGAAGATCATTGCAATTGATGCAATAGACTTCCAAAAGTTGCCTATAGAGTGAGAGGAAAGATAAACAACTACTCCTATGAGATTTCCATTATTTGAGGGGTTATTTTTTTTGGGGGGGGGGTAGGGATATCAACATTAAGGACAATAACCATTTTAACTAGCTCTGTCTAAAATGTAATCAACCAATAAAGTTCTCATGTGTAAAACTATTTAAAATGTTGTTCTAAATAGCCTACCTCCAGAAAAAGTCTGTAATTTCAAAAAGCTTTTTCTCTTCTTCATTCTCACATGAGTTTGAGGTCAACTATAGATGGGTTTTTCTTTCTGAGCCCCTTTGATATTACTTCGATAGTTTCTGAAGTGTCTATATTAGATTTCCTTAGATGCTAAATAAATATATAGGCTATTAAATTCTACCTTGAAAGTACAGAATCAGAGTGAATAGGCTCCAGGAAATGAGCAGCTCAAACAAATTTATTCAAGAAGATCTTGTTCAGAGAGCTGGAAAACCACAACTTACAGGAATAAATATATTTACCCAGGATTCTGGTATTACTATTTTATCTGTATCCATATTAGAAACACAATATTATTTGAAAAGCAGTGAAATTACTTTGTGTTGAGAATCTTACTCAATATTTTGGAAAAATTACCAATAGGATAGGCAACTCCAAAAGCTACAGTGGGTAAATATAGGTGAAATTGCCAATTACTAAATTTAAGGAAAAATTCTTATTATGAGACAGAATTTAGAGAGTTGACATTTTTAATATACAAAAAATAGTTTTATTCATCTATCCAAAGATTCTAAGACAGAAAAAGATTGAAAAATCTACAGATAGTTGCTGTTGTAGCCAACTTCCTGTAAGTCAGAGTTTTGAAGGAAAAAGCAGTCTACCATCTATGAACAAGCAACATCCTGTCTAATAGACTAGGGCTCAAAGGTGAATAATACATATTATTTAATCTCATGAAGTTTGTTTTATTTTGCTGACCATCTTATAAACAAATAAGAGTGAAACAAAATTGGGACCAAGGTCAGCTTAAAGGTGCATGAGGTCAGAGCAGGATGCACTAAGTGCCTGAAATGTCAGTTGGAATTTTTAGACTCTTGTTATGAGACATTATATAGGATTAAATGTTTTTGTGAAATGACAATATCCTTGCAACTGCAGACATTGGAAGCATTTGCTGAAGTGTGGGTAGTACCATGTAAAGAGTGTCCTTACTTGGTTTGTGGTCCTAGGCACACTATGTAATTCAAAGAAGGCTCTGTGATGAGAGTGTAAAGTGAGCAAAATTAGGACAGGCTTAGATAATAGTTTCCTTTCTCCATTTATTATTATTCCCTGCCTTCTAGAACTACTTTTGGCTTGTTTTCTTTGTGTGTACTCTTCCCTTAAGGGAACCATGTGAGACCCTCCAAAGCGTGCAGAGGGTAGGCCTTATCCCTGAGGACCTCCAACCACCAGGCTCTGCCCACAGAATACTCGAAGGGCCATAAAAGCTAGATCCAGTCATTTAAGTGCAGGATCTACAGAGTAAAAACTCTAAAATTAGGCCACAAAATCCCACCTAGGTGAGGGGATAGGGTGAAAGAGGGAGGAAGGGAGGAACGGGAGGATACAAGTGATGGGATAACAATTGAGTTGTAATCTGAATATATTAATTAAATAAAAATTCCACTAATTGCTGGTCATCCTGGAAAGCTTTGCCCTGACCTAAATAAAGCCTGCCTCCAGCTCAATTCTTTACTGCTTCTCCCCAATGTGTTTTTCCCAATAAATCTCTTGTGTGAGATTTGTTGTGTGGTGTGACTATTGGTATTCCTTGGCTTCTGACTGCCAGGAGACCTTTCTCTTTGGAGCTGTAACTCTTGCACTGGGGAAACCTTCCTCTTCAGAGCTTTAACACCTTCCAAACTCTCCTGCTCTAGTCCTTTCAAATAGCTCTACTGAACACTTCTGGTGTCTGTATCTTCAGCCCTGTTACCAGTATAAAATACTGAAGACTATCTCTAGGCTTTATGTAAACCTGTGTCTTGCAAAGTCTTCTTTATTTTGGTCAAAGGTTTGTTGACCTTGACCTTGTTGACCTTGTTGACATGTCTTCTTCACTCAAACATCAGTGCCTGTAAAGTATGCTCCCAAATACCCAGTCACTGTTGTCACTGATATCAAAGGAACCATCATTTTGAATAATCTATTTTTTCCTTGATGATTACCTCCATGCAAGGCAAACCACAGCATTCACAGATGTCCTATGGCTTTATACACACTCAACTATTCCATATGGCCTCCAAAGCTCTGAGTGATCTAACTCAAATTTCTTTCATCTTACTATATTTGTTTGGTCTTTTCAACTCCGAGTCCATGGTATGTTGACATTTCTATTTTCCTAACATGTCAGGCTAGGAGTTGCATGAGGCCATTTTCTGGGATGCCCTTTTCTGGATCTAAACAGGAGTAGCTTTTGGGGGGGGGTACTTTTTAAAGTTATAATTTATCCAGATTACATCCTGATTGTTATCCCCTCACTTTTATCTTCCTGTTCCCACCCCCTGCCTCTTCCACTCTATTCCCCTCCTCTAGACCTCTGAAGAAGGTGACTTCCTTCCTTATCATATGACCACAACCTATCAGGGCTTTTAGAAAAGTATTTCTTCATTAAAGTTTCAGTTCAAACGCCACCTTTCTTGACAGGACTCATTTGACCATTTTATTGATTGACATCTTTAACAATCTGTTAGCTACAGATTATCCTGTTGTTTTCTATTATATCATTTGTTGCTATTTTTATTCTTTTGCTTTCTTGAATTTTATCTTCACTATGAACTCCCTGTTATTAATTACTTCATTATTTTCACTTTAAATTGTGTATTAGCACAGACTACATTGAGGAAGTATTCTACAAACATAAACTAGACAATATGAAAAGTGCAATCCATCTTTTCAACTAAAAATTGGGTACATATTATCTTGAATTTTACTGTCTAGCATATCTACCATCAGCCATATGTAGCTGTTTAAACTTGATTTAAGATGGATTCCATTTAAACATATCCATAAATCCACAGTATTCTTTGAATTAATCATATTTTAAGTGTTCACTAGCCACATTTACAGAGATAAAACATATATATTATCATCAAGTTTCTATTAGAAAATATGCCATCCTTGAGAATGAGTGTTTGCACCATAAGAAAAAATAGATGTTAAAGGGGAAAAACCTCTTCTAACCAAGATAGTTTATGTAGAGTACCTTAAAAACTGCTGAGTTTTCTTTCTCATAACTTTCTTAAATAGGATAGAATTTCAGCTCTAGAGGCGGCTTAGTAGGTACACACCTGGAGGTGGGTCTTTGGAATTTTGACCTCTCAATGTCCCTTCAGGGTCTACACAATTATTTTTGAGGTTATAATTAAACATGTATTGTGCCAGCCAATTTCTAAAGGTGTCATAGGACCCACAAAAGAGTTGGTCTTTGATCTCAAAAGTAACCTTTATGACTCTTTTCAAACTGTATTTAAGCACAATCCCACTTTGGAAAAACCTTCATTGAAAGTTTGTGATGATTGATGACTGAGGACATCTGTGTGACAGAGGCCACTATTTCAAAGTATTTACTTGTCTTTTTAAATTTACAAATAGAAAAAAAAATGACCTGTCCTACTTAATTTTCAAAACTTCAGTAGTGCTACAGATTAAACTTCTAACAATTGTAGTCACATTTTATTAGATCTTTACCTCAAGGCTTGTCAGATTTCTTGCAGGCTGGTGTGACTTTCTAGCTCACTCCTAGGTTGCATTAAGGCAACCTTTCTTGTTTAGCAACCTGTCAGGGCTGTTTGTGATGGTCCCTGAGACAATAATTTAAAAGAGTGGCTTTGCTGAGTCTGAATACAAATGTAGCCATAGGGCTTCTTTAGTTTCAGCTAAAGTCAAGTGACATGATGGGACACTGCTTGTGTGAGAAAAATGTAGCCAGGGTTCAGAGAATTCTTCTGTGCCACATGCAGTGTGCATCCTGACGAGGGAGCAAGAGGAGAGTGGATGGGTCTGTTGTGCTTGGGAAAGAAGCTTTGGCTGAACTTTACAGATTGTGGAATCTGCATGTGGGTCCTGCTAGTAAAAGTGACTAACAATATTAAAAAGAATACAATCACATGGGAAATGGTTTTCTCAAGCCACTTTCATCTTTCTTGACTTGCAATGTCAACTATTTCAAGCAAACAGTGCTTGTAGTAGTCCAATAGACAGAAATTAGTGAATTTTAATAACCTGCCTTCATATTCATGTTAATGTCAAATTTTTTCTTTTTAAATATAAAGGTATATTTCTGTGCAAATATAATTCACTGTCATCAAGAAAATAATTAACATTTAAATGCAGGTCAATTAAAAATGTGTGAGTTTGTAATATTTATCCCAATAAATTCATAAACCACACTTTTGGGTTAATTTTAAGAAGTAAAATAAAATACAAACTTTACAACTCCTAGGATCGTGACTTTGTTTAAATTTTTTCCAATATCTTTCAGTATTAGGCTTAGAGAACCCAAGAGGAAGTCTAATTGTGTCACGACAAGAGAGTGTTAAGATTTTATATGCTTGCAGATAGACTCTTAGCTCAAATTTTAGTGCACTTGAGGATTAAAGCATGTATAAAAAATGGCAATGTTTCAGAGGTCTACTGTAGTTGTTTATTGTCAAAGAAAACTACATTCCACTGCTTGGAGTAATACATTTACATGAGTACCTATGGTCCTCACCACATACATATTTATAGTTGGTATTTGGTCAATGAGTTCTACTACCAAAAAGAAGATGTGCAAATTATAAATTGAGATGCAGAGAAATGTAGCAGAAAGGGGAATGGTTATACTGATGGAAAGAGATACAAAATTTTCACAATTGACTAAAAAGAAGCCAATTCAATCAGCATATTTATTTTTCCATTTTTAGGATATTACTTTGTAGGAAAGACAAAATCTGCTTCTTGACAAGACATCTTCATTCTTATTACTTTAATGATGTTATTTAAAGACACTTACATTACTTCCGGCTATATGCTCATATCTGTAACTTCAGAGCTAGGATATACAGACGGAGAGAGTGTGTAGTGTTTGCCTTTCTGAGTCTGGGTTATCTCAGTAGGTACACTATTTTCTAGTTGCTCCAGTTACCTGTAGATTTCACTTTTCTTTATTTCTCAATGCAATTACCTGTAGACTTCACTTTTCTTTATTTCTCAATGCAATTCCATAGTTGACATTTACAATATTTTCATCATCCATTCATCTTTTGAAGGACGTGTAGGTCATTTCCATTTCCCTACTGTTGTTAATAGGGCAGCAATGAACGTGACTGAATAATTATTTGCAGAATGAAAATTGAATACTTTGGACATTTGCCAAATAACGGTATAGCAGAGTCATATGATGGACCTACATTTAGCTTTCTGAACATCTCTACACTGATTTCTAGGGTTACACCACCAGTTTGCAATCCCATCAGGAATGAAGACAGGTCCCTGTCTCCTCATCCTCACTAGCATTCTTGTCAGTTACTTTCTTGATCTTAGACATTATCCTTATTGTTAAGGATGGTGTCACTTTTGGAAATATATTTTAGCCAGTTTCATTTCTTCTTTTGAGAACTTTCTGTTCTGATCTCTAACCCATTTGCAATTGTGGCCTTGGTTTCCTTGATTTAGTTTTTTGAGTTCTTTGTACATTCTTGCTATTAATACTCTTTCAAATGTATGGTTAGAAAGAATCTCTCTTACTCCAAGGCTTCCTCTTTACCTGTTTGTTGTACTTTGCTTTAACGTGACCTCATACACACAGATAGGAATCTTTCTAACCCCTCATCAAAGAAGCTTCTCTTTGCAAGAGACAGAAACCATTGCAGAAATCCAAGACTTCTCAAGATGTAGAGAAAAACTAACTATGGAGTGCCCAACCCCAATTAATACATCTACAATAAAACCCTTACACCCACAGGCTCAAGGAACATCACCAGAGATGCAGAGGAAAGCTTGTAAGAGCCAGAAGACAAGGTTTCTGCTGTCAGGAATTTGAAAGGGAGTTGTGGGAGATGTGAAAGTTGGGGAGAAGGGAAATGGATGTGGTGGTAGGGGGTGCTGAGCAGAAAAATATACTCACCAGAGAAATACTCCCCCCCCCCAAAAAAAAAACCACAATAAAAAGTACATAGATAGCTGAAGGTTGCAGTTCTAGATAAAATGTTTAAGAAGACTTGATCACTGATGTATCACCTGGTATTAATTCACTTTGACCTGTCAAATTCAAGCCCATTTCAAGAAGTGGCAGAACTTTTATCAGCTTTCATTGAATTCGACTAGCTGTTAGATTTCCTGAGGATTTCATTTTGATAAATTTTACATACGTAGTTTAACCTTTCCTCTTTAAAATTTGTGGTTTAAATAAGTCCAATGTTGAAAATATTAATGTTGTGGCTTTATTTTATTTACAAGTCATCTGACAGATTTTTGGAAGAAAGAATAATCAGCATTAAATATTTGACCTTATAATAGAGAATATTTAAACTTAAACGTGGTCAACTTCTGAAAAATTGAATTGGCATATAGATACTATTTTAATATTTTTCAATAATGCTTTACAAAATTTAAAAACATTAATTAGTTAATTAATTTACTTACATCCTGACTGTAGCTCCCTCCCTTCTCTTTTCTCAGTCCTACTTTCCCTCCCTCCCGATTTCTCCTTTCTCTTTTCCCTGTTCCTCAGAGAAGGGGAGCCCCACTCCCACCCCACCTCATCAAATCTCACCAGGACACAGAGCATCCTCTTCTCCTGTGGCCTGGTAAGGCTGCCCTGCCAGGGGGAAGTGATTAAAAAGCAGACAAAAGAGTCCACATCAGCAACAGCTCCTAGCCCCCCCCTTACTAAGTGACCCACATGAATCCTAAACTGCCCATTGGCTTCGTCTGTGTAGGGGCCTATGTCCAGTCTGTGCATGGTCCTTAGAAGGTGCCTCAGTCTCAACAAGCCCCTCTGGGCCCTGTTTAGTTGTCTCTGGTGGTCTTCTTGTGGATCTCCTGTCACCTCCAGGTCCTTCTTCTATCCTTCCCCCTCACTTTTCCACAAGACTCCCTATGCTGTGCCCAGATGTTTGCCTGTGAGTCTCAGCATCTGTTTCGATCTACTGATGAGTGGAGACTCTCAGGGAACAGCTATACCAGACAAGCATAGCCGAGTATTGTTAATAGTGTTAGAGGCTGGCTGTCTCCAATGGGGTGGGTCTCAGGTTGGTTCAGGCATTGGTTGGACATTCTCTCAATCTCTGATCCATCTTTATCTCTGCAGATTTTGTAGTCAGGCTGAATTTTGGGTTGAAATATTTGTGGGTCATGAAAACTGATGAGGATTTTATGTGTTTTTTTCCAAGATGATCCCCTGAGACAGGTTATCTCAATCTCAATGCCAATAAAAAACTATTTCTAAGTGTATTGGTTTAGTTTGTTTGGTATGTTTATTGGTCTATTTATTATGTGGTGAAGACTTGTTTTTCTCATGTAATACGTTTGATGTTCTGTGTACTTTTTGTACATTTATAGACATCTCTTTTAGGTTAGTAAAATTTTCTTCTGTAATTTTATTGAATATATTTTCTGGTCCTTTAAGCTCTGTTTCTTCTCCTTCCTCCACACATACTTTTTTTTTTAAAATTAGGTTTGGTCTTTTTTATAGTATCCCAGCTTTCCTGGGCATTTTGTGTTAGAAGTTTCTTAGACTTAACTATTTCTTTGATTAATGTATCCATTTCTTTTATAGTATCTCCAATGCCTGAGACTCCTTCTTCTAGCTCTTTTATTCTGTTAGTGAAGCTTGCATCAGTAGTTTCTGTTTGAATTCCTAGATTTTTCATTTATAGAAGTCTCTCAGTTTGGGTTATATTTATTGATTCTATTTCCTGTTTCAGGTCTTGAACAACTTTATTGATTTTCTTCTACTGTTTGCATTTTCCTTGCTTTCTTTAAGGGATTTATTTTTTCATTTCTTACAATTGTTTGTGTTTTCCTGTATTTCTTCAAATGATTCATTCATTTACTATTTAATGACCTCTATAATATTCACACAAGTTGTTTATAGGCCTTTTTCTTCTGTTTTAACTATGCTGGAGTATTCGGGGCCTGCTGTGGTAGGGTAATCGGGAGCCACTGGGGATAGATTTCCTTGGCTATTATTGATTACATTTTTAGACTAGCACCTAGGAATATGGGATTGGGATAATTGTAGCTCTAGGTTCTGATTTCTGAATTAATCTTCATTGGGTGGGTCTTTTGAACCTTTGTTTCTGTTTCCTTTATGCACCTGAGAGTGCAATGCCTATGTGTTGCCTGGTAAGAAATTTTCTTTGGACCAGAAAGTTGTGGTCCCTGGGAATTGAGGGAAAAATGTGTTTCTGGCTATTGTAAGATGACCTTAAAGAATGGTGATAAACTAAGGATAAGAAGGGGTTCACGGAAGGGAAGAGACCAGAGTATTCAGCCAGGATTGCTTGTTTTATCTCTTTGGAGTAGGGAAGACAGTGAAGAAAGCTCACCCTAGAGAATCTTATATAGTACCAAGATTGAGAATGGGATGTTAGGTCTAGAGGAGGAGAAGAGGGGCCTCAAGATGACCTACAGAGAGCCCACCCACTTCTCTGGTAGAAGTGGTCTGTAGGTTAGCAGGAAATGACTGCTGGAGTTGGGGCTGGGAAAAGCATCAGTTAAGGAAAGACACAGTAGATGGTACTAGTCGGTGGGATCCACAGGAGGAGGGATAAGAGGGGGAAGGAAGACTGCAGCAGGTGTTCTGTTTCAGAGATGCGGATTCAAGTGTGAGATTGTGTTTGGAGGAGTGGAGGGGTTGGGAAAAGTCTTTAGTTAGGTATTATCTGTTTTTCTCCCTGTGCAGGTGGTATTTTCCCAGGGAATGCCTACTGGTGTTGGAAGCTAGGATACTGGGGTGAGTTAGAAGAAGAAAGGTTTGGAAAGATCTTTTAGATCCGCTGGGGATAGTGCCAGAGAGGAAAAGGGGAATAGCAGCAGGTTTTCTGCTACAGAGCTATAAATGAGATGGTGGAGTTGGATCTGGAGGAGATCTGCCATCTTCCTACTTGTTGCCCTGGTAGGAGCAGTTCTTGGATTAGTAGGGGTGCCTGGTGGTATTGGTGGTTGGGACAAAGCAACAAGTGGGGTAATAGGGAGAGTAGAAGGGGAATATGTGGGATCCACAGGAGATGGAACAAGATGGACATCAAGACTATCACAGGGATTCTACAGCAGAGCTGGCCTGAGTCTAGAGGACTGGGTCCAGGAGAAGAGAGGATGAAAGGAAAATCTGCAGGCAGTCTGCCTTGTTTTCGGGCAGGTTTGGCCTATGGATGAGCCAGAGTATCTGCTGGAGTTGAGAGCTGAGAGAAAGTGACTAGTCCGGAGAGGGAAGTTAGAAGAAGATGCTCTGTGAGCTCCACAGGAGATGTAGGCAGGGTGGGTAGAAAGGATGCAGCTGGTATTCTGGTGCAGCACTAGGGATGAGACTCCAAGAATAGATTCAGAAGGGAGAAGGGACTGATGCAGTTCCTCAGTTGGCTTACATCTTAACTTGGCCCGCTCAGCTGGGCGCTGCTGTAGGATACTTGTATAATGGCATTTCCTGGGAAAAGCAGAATGACTGGAGAAAAACTCTGTGATCCCTTGCTTATGGGAATCAAAGAGAAAAGGGAGACTTCTGAACATTTTCTGATACAGATCTGGTCATGAGACTGAGAGGCCTGGATCTAGAAGAGCAGAAGGAGAGGTAAGGGTCTGTTACTTGCCTTGTGTGTTTCCTTGGATGGAATGCCCTATTGGTAAGCAGGATCTTCTCTCTAGGATTTTTATCATGAAGGCTTTTTGGATTTTGGCCAGGCCTTTTCTTCATTTAATTGATGTTTTTATTCTCCCATTGGGGCAGTTTATCTCTTTTGCTCCCCACCTCCTGCAGTTGCCTTTAGTTCACAGTATAAAGTTATCTCCACATGGTTTTTTCTCCTTTGACTTTGCCATCTCCTTTGGTGTCCTATTTGGTCATTCATGTTGGTGAGACTTTTTGACAGTTTCACACGAAACTCCCCAATCTTCTGGCTCTTAAATTTTTTCTTGGCCTCTCTTCTGCAATGTCCCCAGTGCTTTAAATGTGGGAGTGTTTTGTAGGTGTATTCATTTGTAATAGGCTCTACAACTTTCCCAAAATGTAAGCTGAACAAGAATGATACCAATCAACATGCTGAAATCGATCAAGAAAAACCCATGAGGCCTCAGCCCAACAAAAGGAACTATAAGCAACAGAGAAAAGCTGGGAGCAGGAGTAGTGGTTTTCACCAAGGAAGAGCACAATTTGTTGTCTAATGATGAGTGGTCAGCCCTGAAAATATACATACAAGCAACATAATATGGACTTAAAAACATATATTTAGAAATATATGTATATACAAATACATATATGCATGTAATTAACAGTTATTAGAAAATAGGTCATGAATTTGAAGGAGAATAGAAAGGTTTTATGAGAGAGTTTGGAGGGAGAAAGTGAAAGGGAGAAATGTCGAAATTTAGTAAGTTTAAAAATAAAATAAAATAAAATAGGAGTATATTAATTATAATTTCAATGGGTTAGACTCCACTCTGATGAAGCAAAGGCATGTAGGCATAGCTGAGAGCTTACAGCAAGCAGAGAGCAAGTGAGCAAGAGGAGAGAGAGAGAGAGAGAGAGAGAGATCTCAAAGCCAGCCCCCGTGACACATCTCCTCCAGCAAGGTCACTGCTCCTAGCCCTTCCTTCCCAGACAGTTCTGTTAACTAGAATAAAGACATATGAGTATAAGAGGACCGTTCTCATTCAAACCTCTTCAAATTCATATCATTTCATTACCTTGTCTTTTACTCCCCACCTCCTACAGTCCCCTTCCTTTTAAGTATCTGTGTGTATACACATACTTAAAATTAAATAACAGATACGAGAAAAACATTAGATATTTGTCTTTCTTACTGGCTTACTTCACTTATTATGGCCTCAGGTTGATCCTTTATTTCAGTGTTTTTTATTTTATTATTTTTATAGCTGAATACAATTACATTGTACATACATACCACTTTCTTTTTATTCATTTGTTCTATTTTACTTCTTTGTTGTTGTGGTAAACATCATAAACAAAAAATTTTGGGAAAGAAAATGTTTATTTGGCTTATAGGTTATAGTCTATCATTAAAGGCAGTCAACATAAAAACTCAGGTGTTATGAGGCCACCACATGCCATTAAGCAGACAACTCTTGGACAGCCCTATCTGTAGACTAGGTCTTAGGTTTCCTAACTCACTCTCAGGTTTTCTACATGTGTTTCATTGTGTAAGAGACAACTAACACTAAAGGCCTTTTTTAAAAGACATATGGAAATCTACAACTATGAAAACTTTCTAAAATATACAAATAAGTGTATTTAAAAGAAGTGTATTGGAGTTACCCTACATGTGGGGCACATTATCCCAACTAGAAAATTCATGATAACAAATGAAAACCCTGGCACCAGGAATTAATTACATCTTTTAAAATTATTGGGCAATGCAGTCATGGTCACATAGAACTTCAAACACTACAGGCCAATATGACAGTAAGCTGATATTTCTGATGATACTACATATTTGAGTCACAGAATATGAGATCTGGTACTCACCTGGAAGTTTAATCTCTAAATCTTAGTTTTCATGGTTCTAGAGGTGTTGGGCATGTTACTGGAGAAGAAAAGTAATCATCAATTTCACCTAGCTGTGAACTCTTCAAACTACGATACCTGGACTGATAAGATTGTCCACTGGTGCAATAGTGGAAGCAATGTTATGGTTACTTTCTGATGGGCTTGGTCTATAAAATGGAACCCATACCCAATACTATTAAAGGGGCCAAAATCTTGTGGCTAGATAGATCATAGGCCCTGAGGGAGAAGCTAATACTATTATTCTTCTAAGTGAATATGACTTAGAATGGCTTCCAATGTTGTATTACTATATCCATAGAACAAAGCACTTCTCAGTGTTCATGAAGTAAGCTTTTACTTTCATTAGATGCCACTTAATATTAAGACCATTATCAGTTCATTTTGGGAAAAAAGAAGAGACTGTGTAGTGCTTAGTCTTAAGTGGGGCATGCAAACCACACCTCTTTCCCAAAAGCTAAGGGACTTTCATGGGAGAGATGGCAGAAAGATTGTACAAGCTGAGGGTGGTGGAAAACATCAAATGATGTTTTTACCATATCCAACATGGCAGTTGTACATATGACTCAAAATGATTGTTACAACACAAGACCAGCTTGAGGTTAAGCCAGACAAAATCCTAGTAGAGTTTTTGGAGAAGATGGGCACAAAATTCTACCACTATTTGAGGAGCTACTGCCATTTGATAGCTGGTGGGAGAGAAACAGTCAGTTTTACTTAATGATGTAACTCCTGTTATTCCAAAAACATATTAGGACAGGGTCTATGCCCCAAATGAGTTGTTTAGCACAAACTGGACTCAGTGTGGGAAGGTTTGCTCAAATTTAAGAAGAGGTCATTATGGGAAGAGTGGGGATAGAGGTGTGAATCTGTTCAAAATGTATTGTATGAATGTCTCAAATCATTAGGGAAAATATTATTCAAAAAGTAAATTAAAAATAACAAATAAATATAGGTTTCGTAAACTTTCTTATTAAATAACTCAACAGCTAGCACTATTGGCGTTTATGCACAAAGCCAAATTTCAAAGGGGTTGGATGGAAAGGCAACAGAATGAGAAATATGATAAAGGAAATTAAGCTCTCTACTACCTTTAGCTCTGTAGTTAAATCAGTCTTCTTTTCTGTAGGTTGAGGACATATCATAAGCACAATTAAAATCTAGCAAGCTGTGTTTGCTGGTTCGGTTGCTAACATGTCCTGTATGGATAAGTGTGATGGCTTTCTTGTCCCTCATTCCTGGTGTTTCTGCTCACCACACTCACTCCCTGTAATGGTACTTGAAGAGTTTTATGTAAATAGGGCTCCACATCAAATGTGAGGACTAATGGGAACTTCAGAGCTTCCACTTGGCTCGGACTCTCTTTGGAGGCATTTTCTGAACAGGACGGAGCTTTCATGTCACACACAATCCTCCAGAGGAAAGAAACAATGAATTTTACCCATCTTCATGAAAAGGTTGAGGATGAGAGCTGAATGTAATTCTTTTGTAGAAGACAGGGAAACTTATATCAGGTGCTATGGTAGCAAGTTCCAAACAAATAAAACAAAAAAGTACTCAGCCTAAGATAAAACTGCTGCGGAGACTTGGCCAATGGCTATATTTTCTAAAATGCAGGAAAAATGCCATATATTTCTCCCCTTCAAACAGAGCAGTTAAATTGATGGTCCTCTTTTGTTTCTTCCTGTTTTCATTCTCTTTACTCCTACCTTCCTTTTATTATATGCCTTGGATGATAAATTGTCAGTGTTTGCGGATTTTCTCATATGATCCAAATTTCATTACTTGACCCGCAGCCTAAATCAACTTCATTGAGTATTGTCCTTGATCATTCTCCTTAAATTCATGCTTGCTAGCACAGCGCTGAGAGTGGTTTATAGAAATTACCAGCTCACATCTCCTCACTCCTACACAAATTTTGTCCAGCCCTATTGGCACATTAGGGAATGCACAGTCACAGTGTCTCTGAAGTTTACTCTTCTTTCTCAGCATCATTTATTGTTATATCTACTCCCTTTACCCATCTCAATGGCTGCTCCTCCCAGAACTGATAGGGCCCTAAGTCCAGGGACAGCAAATCATGTTGAAGTTGCATTATGTGGTCAGATTCACACTTGCCCAAGGGTGCAAAGTTGTACGATTTGCTTTACTTTTGTAACGTCGGTTTCTCTGAAAGAGACAATGAGCTAGGTTATTGTTTCTGCAATTCTAAGTGGAGATAATTCCATATGTAATACAGATAATTTCATTATCAACATTAAAAAAAAAACCCTCTACCATAAGAAGGTAAGACAATAGCAAGTTATGAGAACTGTATAAACTAATAATTGTATTCTGGTTTAAAATTATTAAAAACATTTAGAGCCAAAACAAGCAAAGAAGCAAACCATGCCAAAGCACATTACTGCTCAAAATATCAGTGGGCACTGATTAGTTCAAACCACCATCCCCACCTATTTCTCTTTCAAATACATGATGTGAGGTTGGACTGATGGCTAAGCAGTTATTAGGAGTACTGGCTGCTCATCCAGAGGATCTAGATTCAGTCCCCAGAAGCCACATGGTTACCTATAGCCCTCTGCAACTCTAATCCCAGCAGATATGACATTTTCTGGTCTCCAGGGGCATTGCATCCGTGTGACACAGAGGCATTTATGCAGGAAAAATACCACACATAAAATAATAAAATCAATTGAAAAATGCAAATGCAATACTGTGAGGTTTCAAGTCATCTATGGAGATACTTTTAACAATAAAGGTAAAGATGAGGTAGAGACAAAATGTGAGATTTAATGACTACCGGACTTCGATTGGATTCCATGCTACAGATCTGTCAAGGGCTCAAGAATAAGACATAGAACTATGAAGCTTGACAATAAAGATTTGTCTGCCTGAAGGAAAAGACTTTTGAAACATTTATTTATTTTTAGGTGAAGTTGTATTAGACGAATTAGATGCCTTGAACCTCATACTTCTTATGCAATCTTCCTGAGTGTTGAGGGCAGGCCACACCATGCCTGCTTCAATATTTATGAATATCTTATTAGAGATGTATCCACCTGCACTTGAGGACAAATGAAGGACATTAGGGCAACCACGTACACACTCAGAAATGAATCTCATATTGCCTGTTACTTAACTAAGTCAAGATGATTTGTAAAAAACTACCAAATCATAAGTACTAGTGCTGTCCATTATAATATTGGTGAAAACCTTTAGTAGACACCTTAAACATAAAAACTTCTGATCTTCTCAAACTCCCTCCTTTTTTTTCAGGATCTAGCTAAGTCAATCAGTGAAACAAATTTTCTTTTTTCTTTCTTTCTTTTTCTTTCTTTCTTTTTCTAAGGGAGAAAGGTTTATTTTGCTCATGGCGTCAGAGTTTCAGTCCAAGGAATGGCACTTGCCTGTGATGGTTTAAGGTCAGGAGAGAGGTGTTAGCTATACTGTGTAATTGTGTATGATAATAATAATAAGATCTAGCTGCCTCATGGTAAGTGGGAAGCAGAGAGAGAGAAACACACACACACACACACAGAGAGAGAGAGAGAGAGAGAGAGAGAGAGAGAGAGAGAGAGAGAGAGTGACTATTGCTCTGTGTTCCAACATTCCTATGAGAATATATTACCAACTATGTCACTTCCTTTCATCAGTCTCCAGTAGCACAAATTTCCATCAGCCATGCCTTTAACACATGGCCTTGGTGGGAACAGACATGATCTAAACCATAACAACTATTATGAGCATCATTAGGAGACAATGCCCACAGGTTCTAGAAGTACTTATGATAATATGTACAATTATTTTTTCTTTTCATTATTTCCTTTAAAGCAGGTGGTATGTCTTGGTGAAACAAATTTTCATGCACTCTCTCAGATGTAGCTGTACTGCTTTCCTGTATTACTTTTTCACTACTCTTCCCTTTTTGTTGTAGTGCCTATTCACTTTTCTCTCAGTTTGGCATATTCAATCTCTTTATAAGAGAGTTCATAAACTGGAAAAATAACATGAATATTACTGAATTGTTTACAAAAATCATATTAAAACTGATATAACGTGTAAGATATTTAATTTTTGTGGAGTACATAAGAACCTTTGGGGAAAGAATTTATTTTAAATTTCCTAAAAATTAAGTAGCTGGTTAAATCCATCTATTATTTAATGTGTAATAGATGCCTTTGCTTCTTGTTTTGAAAAGTATAACTGTAGGTTGGGTGTGGTAGCATATGCCTTTAATCCCAGTATTCAAGAGACAGAGCTGAATCTCTCTGAGTCTGAGGATGGCCTGCTCAGCATAGTGAGTTCCACACCAGCCAGAGCCTCAGAGTGAAATCCTGTCTCATTCATATATATTTCTGGAGACCAAACACTGGATCATCAGTTTTGGTTTTATATTTATTATTTGTCAAAAATTATTTTTAAAAATCTAATGACTTTTTGCCTATAGGCTAAGAAAAAACTCAGGTTGAACTAGAACACTGGAGCATCAAATTAAGACATTATGAAAGCAATGGAGTCAGGCCATAAAAATACAATTAAACCTTCCTAATTTTAAATTTCAAGGCTATAAAGATGGTCTTGTAATTAAAAGCCTTAGCCAAATTTCCACATAAGATCAGCCATTAAATGGTGCTGTAAACAGAAATTGACTTGAGATATGTGAATACTGACATGCCAGAGACCCAGATTTTAAGCACCAGCTGTTGTAATCAATAAATAAGTGAAGCAACAGTCATTAAAGAGAGTGCTAAACGATAATACTGCAAAGCAGTCTCAGTGTCACATTTATGCATAGGCATCCATTCTTGGGGGTCTTCTAATGATTATTTTCTGTTATCTGAGGAGATAACCTCACATAAATAGGATATACTGGGCCATTACAAAAGAAATAACACCAATCAGGGAACATTGGTTTTGAATGCCACAGTGTGTGTGTGTGTGTGTGTGTGTGTGTGTGTGTGTGTGTGTATGTATGTGTGTGTGTTCATATGTGTGAATGCACGTGAACAGAGGTAAAGGGCAAACTCAGATACCAGTTCTCACATTTTACTTTAGGAAAAGGTTCTCTTGTTTGCTGCCATGTATACCACCATAGCTGAACTGAGAGCTTCCAGAGGTTTCTCCTGTTTCTGCCTTCCATCTCACCTTAGGAGATCTTGTATTACTACTGGGTGCTGGTCTCTATGAGCTGCTGTTGGCATACAAATTCAGGTTTTCATATTTCTGTAACAAATGATTTACTGAGTGTCATATTCTTACAACACAACAGAAAGTATGCAGAAATTGCTGTATGAAAATTCAACAGATCATATGTGTGTGTGTGTGTGTGTGTGTGTGTGTGTGTGTGTGTTTATACTCAATAGAACAATACTTGAAAATCTAAAATAGGGGAAAACTTTAGCCTGTAAGTTATAGATGCCTATGTCAATTAGCTTATGTGAATGAAGGAAATTATGGTGGAGATCCCTGAATAGAAAAATCAAGAGAGAATAAAAAAAGAAAAGAAAAAGAAAAACAGGCACGATGGCACATATACATAATTCCACTTCATGAGAAATACAAGCAAAAGGATATGCTGTTTAAGATTATCTTATACTATATAGTAAGTTTGATGCCAGCCTGGGCTATATGAGGACCTTTCAAAAGAAAGAAGTAAAAGACAGGAGGAGGAGGACGAGGACGAGGAAGAGGAAGAAGAGGATGAAGGTGAGGAAGAGGAAGTAGAAGAGGAGGAGGACAACAGTAGCAACAGCATGAGCAACAAGCATCAATAGCAACAAGAGGAGAAGGAATAAGGGAGGGGCGTGACAAAATGGGGTGATACATCTGTGCATTCGGAGCACAGTAACCTGGTCTTGTATATTCATAAGGCACATCTGCTTATCTCATGGCTGCCTTTACTCTGTTTTGTTTTGTTTTATGTTAATTGTCTCGATGAACACTGAGTATTTTTCATAGAAAATATGACTAATATGTTTTGGAAATTTAGAAAATCTAAATTGTACACAATAAATGTTATGCTGTCACACGTTTCAGGGGAGAAGACAATATGGCTCAGCTTAGGTCCAGTGCATCTCTCTAGAGTCCAGAGCAAGGGACTGTTGGCATGTGAGAAGTGTTGCTGTCTTCTGCAGTGCCAAAGATACACTAAACAGTAGGGATGGGATTATACCTGTGAAGATAGGTCCATAGCTGACCACATATTACTTTCTTTCTCTAAGTCAATAAAGTTATAATGAAAACCATTCATAATAAGAGATATTTGTAGAGTTCAAGTATCAGTTCATGAAGCTGTGTAAGGAGGCTAATTTGTTTAGATGCTAAGAATATACAAAGTAGTTGCATTAGTAGCATAGGGGAAATTTAATTTATAAGAATTATTTGTGATCATAGGAAAAATAACGGGGTAATCCTTCTATCTCAAATATAAATAATTTATTTTTTTAAAAATTATGAACCCTGTGAGATGTAAGGAATGTATCTGTATGATTCTAGACTTTCTATTTAAGAAGGGAGGATGAAGTTAATTTTTAGTTAAGGCAGTAGTTTCCAGCCTTTCTAGTGCTGCCAGCCTTTAACTGCAGTGTCTCATGTTGTGGTAACCCCCAGTCACAAAATTATCTTTGTTGCTACTTCATAGCTGTAATTTTGCTACTGTTTTGCATTGTAATGTAAATATCTGTGTTGTCCAATGGTATTAGGCGACCCCTATGAAAGGGTCATTTGATGCCCACAGGGGTCACACCCCATAGGTTGAGAACCACAGAAGTAAGCTAACACAAAGTTAGATTTAGCTAGGTCTCTGATAAGGAAGAGTTTGACAGCTACATGTTTGAAAGGAACTTGCACAGACCCATTTACCAAGCCGTTTCACTTGTACTACTCAGTGCTCCCGACAATGAACATGCTGCCCACAGGAAGCGACTGATCTCCATACAGAAGGCGCATATCTCCTCTCCCATATTTCCGTGATGCGTGCCACTTCCCTCACTGGCCCTGCTTTCATGGTTTATTTCCTTGTTTTTTTTTTTTTTAAATATTAATAAAAAGAGAAGTTATATTAACTTCAAACCAAATTCTGTCTTCAAATTCTAGAAAGTCGTAGGAAATGGTTCATCGCTATTTTGGAAACTTGTATTTTAAAAATCCCTTCTAGGTATTTGTGAGATACACTAGCAGCTTGGGTCCCGTGGTATTGCTTCTGTGGACCTGCTGCTCTTTCTGCTTCCTCTTTACTTGCATACTCTCTCTTCCAGACTCCATATAATCACATCCTTATTTCTTGTTTCCTAATAAAAAAGAAAAAAAAAAAGGCATGTACTTTCAGCATAGACCTAGCATTTGAGATTGTTTTTTGCTGGACAATTCTGCTTGAAAGGGCTGCCAGTGCACACATTCAACATGTCCAAAGTTAAAAATCCTCATCTCCACTGAACTATTCAACCAGTTATGTCCATATTTCCTCTCATAGTATTGCTCTAATCCATCTAAAATTTCATTACAGAAATCTGGCATGTGCCTTAGCTCCTCTCTCTTTCTCATTCTCATTCAAATGTGGATCTGCACTTCTCTCCTCAGCTCAGATGTTCATCATTCGGATAATGTCTATGCTGGCTGGCTGACTGGCCTCACTCACCAGAAGGATGCTGCTGTGAACATTCTAAATGAAACCAAACTGAAAATTTTCTTGTTTAAATCTCCAATAATTCCCATATCTTTGTTATAAAATTAGGTTTGTTTGCACTAATGCCATTTAATATAAATACTAATTTTTAGTTGTTTTGGTATTTGTTTCTCTGAACAGGATATAGATTTCATTAGCAAGTTATCTTGTCTGTTGAGCGGAGTGTTTCCTTAGTTAAATATAAACTCAGAATGTTGCAGGTAGAACTATGTATTGTTGAATGGATGCATGTACACATGAGAGAATGAGTGAATCTAATTTTGGTCCCCAGTCTTGCTTTTACCCTAACAACATTTTTATGGAGTTATAAAGAGGATGTCACACCCTTAATCACCTGCCTTCCGACCTACTTTCTCATTTTTGGGTAATTATTCTCCTCTTTATATTATGTTTATGTTATAATACTTTCTCTTTTCATTTTAGTTATCTTTATGTCACACACTCATATGCATAACTCCCCCCCCCCCGTGCATATACACTCGTACATTTGTATAAAGGCTGACAACCTCAGCCTGTCCAGAACTTTCCAGAAGGATCTCGTGGCGTAACTGGGCTTTAAAAAAGAGATTATAATGTAATTATGCCATTTATTATCCCCTCCTTTCCACATACCCTCCCACATCTTGATTGCTTTATCTCTTTGATCTCTTTCAAGTTGAATAAACATTTCTTGTGATCGCTTTTTCTCACATGCACCCCCTTCTCAAATCTCAGTAAGAATTCGCTCTCGCTTCCCACAAAGCATAGTTCCGCTTCTAACAAGGCCTTTTCTGTACAAGGTATAGTCAACCTTTTGAAATTATCTTCTCTGGCAGAAACGATGTTTGAGAATTATAAATATCATTTTCCTTCTCCAGTCCTGGGCATGATGTATTGATTATCATATACTATATGGCAAGGGATGATGAAAGTGAGTTGATGCATGTAATACTAAGGAAAAGAAACCAAATATAAGGCAATTGCCATACAATTCCCTAGCCATAAAATCATGGTGTAAAGGAATGAATGCTTTAAGAAATTTATTAAAGAAGCAGAAATTCACATGAATCAAGAATTACATATATGCTGTCTGTTGAGTAGTTTAGTTACAAAGCTGAGAAATTTGGTCTCTCTGCAGCACTGTAAATACAATACTGCTGTAGATGGTCTACTTCTGTTTGGGAGTTCTGAAATGTTGGTGTCTTGTGAGAACACTTTCACTTAATTAATTTGATAATTCTCAAAATGATTGAGTACAGGAAGCTCCAGAATGATGCTAAGTAAATAATGTCAATCAATTAAAGATGCTTCAAAAATTACAAAGAAAAATAGAAGGGAAATATAGGATGAAGGCTATACTCTATGGGTTTCTTTTTTTGGTGCAGTCTCCTTATAGAGAAAATAAATAAAAACATATTAATCAATAAATGATGAAACTATAAATATGGTTTCTAACACCATGATACTAGAAATCTTCCACTCTCCCTCACAAAGAGCTGGAAATGTCTATGAAATTCTCTTAGTAAAGTTTTACACTGTCAGAAATCATGTGAAAATGGGTCACCATGAAGTTTTCTGTTACTAATCAAACCTCATATTATTTATTGAAGCAGAGGTTAATCAGTTTTGTTATTAGTTCACTAAATCTAAACCATACACTCCACTTGTGACTCTGGCCCTCTTAGACAGTAAGAGCTATGGAAACTGAGCAGAGCATAAGGAGGCCTTAAAGCAGCAATGATACTGGGAGCAACAAGGATGGCAAGACCAGAGAACATAGGCATTGGTGCGCAGCTTTGGAGGGATTCCTCACAGCCACTCTGGCAGTAGAGCATGTCTCACTTTTAAGTAATATTACATATTGAGTTTTATATTTTCCTGCAGTGCATAAACCAAAAATATCCAAACATATATAGAAAACGGATTCAGCTTCACACCACAAAGAGAAATCTTTGACAGCATAAAAATGTAATCAAACCATATATGAAGAGTGTACATTAAATTGAAAAACTAATATGGTACAATTGCTCCATTGTTTAGTGAAAGATTACACAGGAGCATTTCACAAACCAATGTGACCTAGCCTGGCACATACCTACCTACAGCGCAGTGCTGAAAACCTAGAGAGTATACCAGTGCACTCGATAACACAAGAGATTACAGCACAATGGCTTCACATGGCTAAGAAGAGAGGGTACAGTAAACATGCTTTGTGAAAGATAAATGTACCCTTATAGGGAATTCATCAGGAATGAGACTTGCATAGTTGAGAATTGTTTGAGATGAACGGATATTCAAGCCTAGGATTTAGTCATATATATATATATATATATATATATTATATATATATATATATGTGTGTGTGTGTGTGTGTGTTGTGTATGTGTGTGTGTATTTGTGGGGTGTGTGTGTGATATGTGTGTGTGATGTGTGTGTGCATGTGTGTGTATATGTGGTGTGTGTGTATATGTGATGTGTGTGTGTGTGTGATGTGTGTGTGTGTGTGATGTGTGTGTGTGTGTGATGTGTGTGTGTGTGTGTGTGTGTGTGTGTCACTACACTTTGCTCCTGTTCTCCCTGCTCATTGTCTTCCTTCCCTTGTCCACCACTGGGCCTCTTCATCCCTCCAAAATCCCCTATCCTACTTTATGTCATGTATATATAAATCAAGATTGCCCTTCTGAGATAAAAACGTTAGATATTTGTTTTTCTTCGGCTTCACTGATCTCTATTTAGATTCTAGCAGCTCTCCACATAGTACTCTGTCTTTATCCCCTGTATCCATTTTCAAAAAGCATCAGATTCCACATAAGACATCCTTATTCTGTGAGAATTTGCTTAATTTAATTTAATTTTATTTTTTACTTAATTTTTGTTGACTTCTCATGAATTTCACATCATGCTTCCTGACCCCACTTATCTCACATTCCTTTTGTATTTACCCTTTACTCTTGTAACATTCCCCGAAAAAGGAAAAGATAAACCTCTTATTGTGGAAGCTGTAATGTGCCACAGTGTGTCTCCCAGTATTCCCTTTTGTCTACACTTCTTTACTTGCAAATGTTCATTGTGATGAGTCATTGGTCTGGTTGGAGGCCTCTGGCTTCTGCTACACCATCAATACTGGATCAGTAGTACCAGGCCCTTCATGTACTCCATCAGTTCATAGGGGAGGTAGGTGTTGGGGTAGGCCAAGTCAAAGCTCTGGTATCTGGGTTTGAGTGATAGATGATCTGGTGAGCTGGCCAGCTCTCTTGCACCCACATCACTAGGGAGCTCCTTCAATCACTGTCCTAGCTAGCTCTCCCAATGCTGCAGAGTGCGAGGGGCAGAGATAACTCTTCTACTCTCATGCCCTCGCAGCCAGCTCACCTGTGCCCAGTTCTATTTTGCTGCCATAGTTAGGTGCAGTGCCTGCTCTCCGGACAGCTCTTATGACCTTAGGGCCTGTTCTGCCAGCTGCCCAGGTGGTAGGGAATGGGGGAAGGTGTCTCTCCTTTGTCTTGCCACCACACAGCACAGGCAACACACTGTGCCAGCCTCCTTGCTCTCACACCTTTGGGGCCAGCTCTCAGATGCCCAGGCAATGAGTCAGGCCAGATCTGCCATGCTCTCAGATAGCAACAGGGCTCCAGGCAGCAGCCCAGACCAGGGTCATCCACCTGGCTGTTGCTGGTAGCAGTCACAGACTTATACATGGCCCTTGGCAGCAGCTTAGGCCAAGACCTCACCATGGCCTTAGGTGGCATTGCTGGCTATTCACATCAGACTGTTCCTCTCTACCCTCTAGTTGTCAGATCCACCTCTCTTCATTGTACCTATATCCTTCTGTTTCTCTTTTCTCTCCCATCTCTCCACCACTTACTTCCTAATCTTAGTGGTGACCAGGACCTCTTGGTCTGGGGTCCTCCAAGGAGTGCTAGAGGTCACCTTGTGCCTGCTCTGCCTGCCAGACTGCATGGAGCTGTGCCTGATTTTATTTTAAAATTTTGTTTCTTACTTTCTTTTTTATTTTATTTTATTTTATTTTTTTTTATTAATTTATTCTTGTTACATCTCAATGTTTATCCCATCCCTTGTATCCTCCCATTCCTGCCCCCCCCCCATTTTCCCATTATTCCCCTCCCCTATGACTGTTCCTGAGGGGGATTACGTCCCCCTATATATTCTCATAGGGTATCAAGTCTCTTCTTGGCTACTTGCTGTCCTTCCTCTGAGTGCCACCAGGTCTCCCCCTCCAGGGGACATGGTCAAATGTGAGGCACCAGAGTATGTGAGAAAGTCGTATCACACTCTCCACTCAACTGTGGAGAATATTCTGACCATTGGCTAGATCTGGGAAGGGGTTTAAAGTTTACCTCCTGTATTGTCCTTGGCTGGTGCCTTAGTTTGAGCGGGACCCCTGGGCCCAAATCTGCCTATCATATTGTTCTACTTGTAGATTTCTAGGACCCTCTGGATCCTTTTATTTTGCTGTTCTCCCATGCGTCTCTCATTTAGAGTCCCAATAGGATTGTTTCTTACTTTCAGTTGTGACCCTGATGGAATCACAGTTGTCAATATCCCCATAGTTTCCCACTAAATCTTTCTGCAGTGGAAGTTCTTAGGGGCAGTAGCAAACATGGGGTTGTGGTCTTTGTTGGTAGCAATAGCTCTTTCAGGAATAGCTCCAGAAGACTGGCTGTACCGTGTCTTGCTGTTAGCACCTTAAAACCAAGTCAAAGGAAGATTCTGAAGTGACAACAGAAGTAATTATAAATACATAGATAAGACACTATGGTTTCTTGTCAAGCAGTATGCACTGTACATAGTTGTATTGTCTTAATGTTTGTGTCTGGTTGTATAGCAAGTGTGTCAACACCAGCAGCACCACAAGCAACTGTGACTGTGTGGTGCCTACAGTGGCATTGGGTGATATGAAACTCCGAGCTTCACTGTTATCTGCATCACAGTCCATACATGATCTTTTATTCAGTGAAATGCAATTATGGAGCTGGATTTTACAAAGAAACACCAGAAATCAATACATTCATATATTGTGATATTGATGGTATGGACAATAAAAGAAAGTATAATTTAGAATATGTATTGACCAAGGTGATCCTCGTAATAGATATAAAACTCCAAAATGAGTGACGAAAGTCTTGATAGAAGAAAATGAAAATAGCAATTTAAAGTTGAGAGGAGCATGAATTAGCAGAGATGCTCATATTTATGAATGCAAGGGAAGAAGAAAATTGAAAGGTTACATGTACTCTGGTGCCTCATATTTGACCACGTCCCCTGGAGGGGGAGACCTGGTGGCACTCAGAGGAAGGACAGCAGGCTACCAAGAAGAGACTTGATACCCTATGAGCATATACAGGGGGAAGAAATCCCCCTCAGAAACAGTCATAGGGGAGGGGAATAAGGAGAAAATGGGAGTGAGGGAAGAATGGGAGGATACAAGGGATGGGATAACCATTGAGATCTAACAAGAATAAACTAATAAAAAATTAAAAAAATAAAGTTGACAGGAGCCTGAATTAGCAGAGCTACTCATATTTATGAATGCAAGGGAAGAAGAAAATTGAAAGGTTAAATAATTATTTTCAAAGAAGAGGAAAAGGCCAGGCCAAAGGAAAGAAATATCTAAAACTACTGATTTCTTTGGTATATTGGTTAGGAATACGCAAAGACTTCCTTAGTCTTTATAATAAAAAATCTTTAAACAAATATATGGAAAAAAGATAGAATCAATGTGTTATAAAGAATGTGAATACAAACAATACTTTGCAAACAATGAATGTTTACTGAGTATAGCAGTACTCAGATACACGGTTATCAGGTCATGATTCCCACCATTGCATCACAAGTCGTTTGAGAGACAATCTGTTGGTTCACTTTGCTAACATGATTTACCTTCCAGTGGGACATAATGGAGATGCCATTTCACCAATTGTCCACTTGGTGTTATGAGAGCATTTATCTCTAGCTATGCAGTTCGCCCAATGCTTCTGAAAACAAATTTTCAATAAGGGACACTTTATACTTTTGTTTTTAGATTAAATAAAAATGGGCCAACTTTATCACATGTTAATAAGATTGGACAAAGGCAATATGAGAGGTCTGGGCAGCTGAATCTAATAGAAAATGAGCTCTCCTGTGGATAGTAGATTTATAATACTGTTCCATCTACTTACTGTAAACAATTGTGGTTTAAGATCTACTTTTATGACTAATGAGTTCATTTTGAGGTAATTGGGATTCAATGCCATTAGCAGGCAGATGTCTGGAATAATTATATTTTAGGATAAAACATATAAGCATGGGCTTTGTTCATTCATAAGACAATTATGCAGGTGATAAATGCTATAAATGACAATATATGATACACATACAAAACAGCAAAAATTAACAGAATCTATCATGAGTGACAGTATGAAAATTAGATGAAATCAGTACCGTTAACTCTCTTTTCTTTGAGGGAAGGCAGGGTGAGAAAGAGGTAAGGGAAATGAGTGATGGTGGTTCTCTTGCCACTTTGTTTAAAGTCTCAGTGAGATCAGTCAGGAAATACCAATTATGACCTTTACAAAGCCTTCAAGTGTAAACAATGCTTGTGTGCTTAAGCAACATCTAAGAATCCGACTATGAAAATGTACATATGCAGCACTTCTATAAGGGAAAATCGTATTCTATGATACCCTCAAAATTTAGAATAATATTCCATGAAGGAATGGGAGCTTTCTAAGGCCATGCATATTCTTTCAGCCTCCAACCTCAGGACTAAAGTTATTTATTTATTTTTCTGTTTTTTTTTATTAATTTATTCACATTACATCTCAATTGATATTTCATCACTTGTATCCCCCCATTCCTCCCTCCCTCCCGCTTTCACCCTATTCCCCTCCCCTAGGTCTATGACTGAGGGGGACCTCCTCCCCCACTACATGGTCATAGGCTATCAAGTCTCATCTTGGTAGCTTGTTTATTCTTTCTTTGAGTGCCATCAGGCCTTCCTACCAAGGGGAAGTGGTCAAAGATGGGGCGCCAGAGTCCATGTCAGAGTCAGTCCCTGCTGTCCACACAACTGTGGAGAATGTCCTGTCATTCTCCATAGTTAGAGAATAGTCCTTGTGGGGTTTTTTCCATGCTAGAAAGTTCACTGGCCTTTAAATTACACTTTCCAGGAAATACCACAGGCAATTGTACAACGAAACCATGTGTTGGACATCATGCCACATGTTTTCCAATCTTTTAGAAACTCAAGGAAACAGGTCATATACTTAACTTCAACGTATGAACAGAATTTCCTAATGTCTCTCAACTTTAAAATGCAAGAGAAAAGTGGAGTGATTTGGAGCCAGAGATCTCTGAGTCCTCAAAGACTTCATTTCCCCCCCATTGCTCCACATACCAGAGGAGCTATAAAAGGTTGGGCCCTGTGGTGGCTTTGTGAATACTCTGCTCTGTGAAAGTCTTGATCTTCTGGGAGGCATCTCTGCTCACTGTAGGCCTGTCATCCTTTGTTGAGGAATTTGCTTCTCATTCATGGCTTTGTCGTCCACTTACGTCACACTGACTTTCTGGGAGTAACGTGGTTGTTCTGTTCTGAACCTGGCCTCAAGTATTGGGAAGCTCTGTTGCTTCAACGACATTCAGCTAATATAGCCCTTGATAAGTAAGTCTTGAAGACACTCTGGGCCTTACCTTCACTTTTCACTGTTCTTCCTCTGGCCTCAGGACATCCAATCATAATCTTGATTAGCACTGGCTTTTATTCTCTTAAGCTAGTATGCTTGCTTAGTGATCTCATTAAGACATTTAGAGGAGAAATTCAGCCGACCATTGTAGACTATGGATCTTCTGTCAGGGTCACCCACTTTTTGATGTCAATGGCATTGTCCTGCTTCCTGTACATTACCCCCTTTTAGAAGTTCATCATCACCTGAAGTCTACCTTATCTAAAGGAGGGTCTGAGATATAACTTGTAATACTAGATCAGCGTTAAGCAGAAAAGTGTTACAAAATATTGTGCTATGCCGAGAATAAAATATTAGAACAAATGGCTACTCCTTTTATTTTAATTGAGACCATGTTTTATGTTGCCCAGGTTGGCCTCAGAGTTACTATGTAACCAGGGATAAACTTGAAATTTGGATCCTCCTTCCTCTAACTTTTGAGTTCTGAGATTGTAGACGTGCAACACCATAGCCATTTGCTTCCAAGTACTATTTTTTTCCAAGATGGTTAAAGAAGGAAGTAAAATAAATTAACATATTCTATGCATTTCTTACAACATTATTGTTGATCAATAAATTATAATAATGATGAGTCCTTGTTCAATTGATTCTCCAAGTGTTTTTAAGTGCTTTATTAGTAAGATGTCTTACCATATGCATGCTAGAGATGTGTGCAGTTGTATTGCCTATGTATATTAGCTTGTAACACTATAGTCCATTTATAATGGATGAAGAGATAAACAGGTATGCAAGGAAAATTCCTATATTTAGAAAAATTAGTTTTTATTAAAATAAGAAACTTTGCTTTTTCTTTAAGAGATTTTATGCTTTGTATACTGAGAAACATATTTGCCGAGGTTCAAATCCTACCCATCACCTTTGTGTGCTAACAAAACTGATTTTTTAACTTTGGGCATATTCATTCTACTAATTAGGAAAAGATGTTCATTGATATTATATGTAAAAAGTCATTCTACTTTCATTAAGTAATATAATTTTCAATATAGCCCACAAGAAGCAAAATTATAATCAAAACATTACAATCCATGTTGCTAAACATGAAATAAAATAAAATGGATATTTAGATCAAAGATTTTTTTCATAGCCTCTATGGCAGCACCTTCCACACAAGTATGAAGAACTGAGCTGCTCAGATCTCAGCCCTGATACTCTCCCCTGCAGTGTCTGCATTAGTTCTGTTAACATTGCTTCCTGTGCATTTTCCACATGTATTTACTGATGCTCAAAAGTGTCTCTTTAACACCCAAAAAATCCTGTATTAGAGCTCATGGTATAGCAGAGATGTGTGGCACAGAACCTTTATTCCTTGAGAACTAGACAGAATTGCTCATCAAAGTCCTAATTTTGGAGCATACTGCACACTGCATACTTGTGTGTACCATCAGTGGATTGACACTTTTTTGTTTTCTCCCTGTTGAATGCTTTTTGCCGGATGTGGCTTTATTCATTTATGTTCATGTGATAATGTCCAAGAATTGTACATGTATTTACACACTCATTCTCACAGAGAAAATCGATGATTACTGGTAGATTTTTCTGAAACATCAGGAGTTCAAGGGACACTGCACACCGTAACAATCTTCAAATAACAATCTCTGTCATGCACCCCTGTCTTCCAGGATTATCAGTTACAATGTCAGCAAGGTTCTCCAAACAGGATTAAGCTCATATCCTGTAAGTACTTCTCTTACCTCCTTCTTGTTTGTTTGTTTTTCCAGATAGCGTTTCTTTGTGTAGCCTTGGCTGTCCTGGACTCACTTTGTAGAGCAGGCTGGCCTTGAACTCATAGCGATCTGCCTGCCTCTGTCTCCCGAGTGCTGGAATTAAAGGCGTGCACCACCACCACCAGGCTCATACCTCCTTCTTTATTACCCGTTTCTCACCTCAGTCCATCTAAACTGCATTTCAAATGCATATTCTCTTTCCTCTCACATACAGAAACACAAAGCACATTGCTTTCTTCTGAACTTAAACTCTTCAGCCTTAAATATGCTAAAGACACAAAAAGTCTCACCATTTACAGAATTGCTCTTTTCTTTTATTATATATATATAGATATATATATATATATATATATATATATATTACATTTTTATTTAGTGTTCAGGCATGCATGTGTGTCTTTGTGTACACACAGGTGATGTTCAATAGACAACCGTCCAGGGACAGTAGTTGGTAATCTCTTCTTACCTTTGGCCCTTGTGACATAGGCTCAGGTTGTTAGGCTTGATACTGCATCATCTGAGCCAATTCCACCTGCAAGATTTTTTCTCAAAACGACAGCTACACTTACAAACAAACAAACAAACAAACAAACAAACAAAACCCCAATTAACTTTAGTATAATTCCATGGTTTGCAGGCCTGAGGACATGCTTATTTTGGAAAAGACTTCATTTCTCTTTTTTTTTTTTTTTTTTTTTTTGTGGATCTCATTAGTTTACTTTCAAGGAAGGACATGGTCTTCAGGTCTTTTGTGTGTGACCCTTAGCATCTACTGTGTATGTCCTACCTACCATTCAAAGGCAAAGATCAAACCCTAAGGGAGAATGGCATCATTTTAACATCTGAAAATTCACCGTGTTTAAGCATTCGTTTAACAATTAGGCCTCTGAGGATGGAAGTATTTAATCAACATAATTGAAAAACTCTAATACAGTATGGGGAATTTTAAAGTGCCCCCAATGGCACTCTTTTTAAAATGCACCTTGCATTTTTAAAGTACCAGAGAAACTTTCTCACACAGCTTGACTTGGACTTGTCGCCACACCAGATCCACGTTTGAGTGTTGTTTTTCTGAAGGTACTATGCCTAAGCAATACAAGACACTGTTTGAAAGCTCATTCAGCTAAAGTCAACATGTATACCAGGTTCACATAGCCTCCTTGGATGCTGCCCATGGATCTAAACTGACAGGTGGAAGTAGTAACATGTATCAAAGATTTTAAAGTCCTCAGAGATGTTCTTTTAAAAAATTTGAGGTCTGTAGCTATAGACTTGCATGTATGCCATAGATTATGTCCTACAAGTGGCTGAAGCAGTCTTCCTAGATTTAAATCTGACAGTTTTCATTTGCCAGCTGTCAAAATTTGGCTATCAGAGCACACCCCATGCTGTAGCTTTCTTCCCTGACAGTCAGACAACCATTTGTGAAGAAGACTGACTGAACTAATCTAAAGAGGAGTGATCTGTAACACGCGTACTATACAGCAAGATCTATAATACATTCTCCCTAATTATGTATTCAGTGGTAGTCTAGTACTTATTGTTGAGTGCATTCCTTTGGAAATAAGACACATCAAATATCTGAGTGATCAATTAGATATATTTCAATAAGTCATTGGAAAGAAATCTACAGATGCTAAACCAAGCCATTTGAACTCTACTTGTACTCCTCTGTATTAGTCAGCAAGCTATGAAGAGTACTTGTTGGTGATTTAGTAGTCTTTTCATTCTTATTTTCTATGCTGATGAAAAAGAGAAGAAAGCAACACACTTACATATGTAACCCTTTAGGAAAATTGTGCAGTGCAATAGCTTACCATTGTGTGATAGTCTAGTTTCATCTCTGTTGCTTTGACAAAATACTCTGAGCAAAAGCAATGTCGGGCAAGAAAGAGTTTGTTTCAGCTTGCAGCTTAGAGTTCATATTTGAGATAAATTAGAGCAGGTTCTCATGCAGGAGCTTGAAGCAGGAACCATGGAGGAATGTGGTTTGGTAGTCTACTCACAGACTTATGCTAACATAGCTTTCTGATGCATCTTGGGATCATGACTCAAGGGAATGACACCACCCACAGTGGTCTAGGCATATCAATATTAATTAACAATCAAGACAATCACTCAGAAATGTATCTGTAAGCCAATATGATTGAATAATTTTATCTATTAACTGAGATTCCCTTGTCAAGTAAGATATTTTAGAAAAATTTAGACAGAACAAGTACAATGCGATTTTATAGTAGTGACGTATTAAATCTCTTATAAATATAGAGACCATATAATTTATTTTCCAACATATGACCAATGTTATATAATAAAAATTAAGTTTCATGTTGCATTTGTCAAGCAACGTCTTCAACACTAGTCTCCATCCATACACAATGTCTTTCATCAACATGATTTATACCAGTGTGCTGGATGGATGTGGAAGTATAATTCTTCACTGCCTCAAGTGTAGAACACTATCACAGCATAGAAGGATAATGTGTCAGTTGTCTTATCATAGGATACTACATGCACTTGAATGAAATGTTCTATCCTTGGAGATATTTCACTCAGTAACTGTATGTTCTTTGAACCTTGAGTGGTTAGTAATATTGATACAGAGACCCTAGAATCACTACCTCGTGTCCCAGAACCACAGGAACAGAGCATGATTAGTCATACCTCAAGTTGTGTAGGGAGCAAGTTTGTTCAGAAACTAATTCTCAGGGTTACAGATACATTGCAGTTCTAGAGTAATTGAGTCTGTCCTACAGCACCATTTTAAACAATGACTCTCTTAAGAAACCTACTTTGGCACTATAGATTTGGAAGGCCAATCTAATTATCAGAAACAGTTTTGTATAGAAATAAAAATAAGTAACCCGTGGATGATATGATGGCTACTGAAGGCTAGTTTTGACTTATTTTCCAGTAAGATGAAGAAAGACTATCATTTGTTATCATGTTTTATGAATTAAATAAAAGTTTCACTTAAGGCTTATGTAATGTATTCTCTTAGAGATTATTGGGATCATAGAGCTTTTCTATTCCTTACAAAACTCTCTTAGTTACTTTTCAATTGCTGTGACAAAATACCACAACCAAGACAACATATAAAAAAGAAAGCACTTTAATTTCAGGCTTCTTCTAAAGTTCATGACAATCATGACAGAGAGCCTGGCAACGGCCAGGCAGACACTGTACTGGAGCTCTGAGAACTCACCTCTGATCCACAAGCAGGAGTCAAAGATGGAGGCCAACCTGAGATAGTTCTGGCTTTGAAATCTCAAAGTCAACTTTCTGTGACACAGTTTTTCTAAGACAGCTACACCTCCTAATCCTTCCCAAACAATACTATCAACTGGGGACCAAGCATTCAAATATACACATCTACGGAACAGGGGAGGGTATTCTCTTTCAAATCATCACTGAAGATATCTTTTTTGCAATATTTATAGTGTATTTTTATTTTCCTGTATCATTTACTGTCTTCCTATAGTACAAGTTTCTTAAGGGTATATATTAATTTAATTATGTAAAAATAACCCTTTTAATCCATAGCATGTTGCTTTCTTGGATATTAACTGGCAAACATGTATGCTGATTATATCCACAGGTTCTGTGTGACTGTTTTAGCAATATGGCCTATGAAATGTATAGCTATCCTGTAAAGCTGTTTCTTGATGTATATTAGTTATGGCATGATTAGAGAGAATTGTTAATGGGGTTCAGACATATTTGATTCAATCTTAATAAGGGTTAGAGACAAGAAGGCCACATGGGAGGCATTTGGGATTCTTTCCAGACTCATCCTGTGTTTTATGGTAAGTTTCATATTTTCATGTGATGGATCAGATCCATGCAGGATGTAAGGCTTATTTTATTATTATCAATATATTTTTCTGTCAAACATTACATTGAGCCTCAAAATCCCCTAAATATCCAAATGATCCATAAATATTGTTACTTGTCTCATAAAAGGAGATCTTATAGAAGACATTAAATTAATATTGTATTCCTCTTAATATGAATAATGTATCAAAATTATTCTAACTCCTGATAATTTATAGTGCATTATACCTGTAAGTTAAAGGCTACGTTCGGAAAAAACATTTTTAAATAATTCAATTTTCTATTTTCCTGAACACTAAATTAATTCCAGATGTACTTTTCTGTAATTAAATCAAGATACAAATGGAAGTTTATTTAACAAAACACAGTGAATCATTAGGGGCCAAATGTATCTACTTTTAAAGTCACTGAACTCTGAGTGGTAGGAAACTTCTTTCTGAAAAAAAGCTGTAACTGAACAGATACCTTATTCAGCCCACAGTCCTGATAATTAGTGAGACCTTCCCGAGCACATCAGCATGTTTAATCAAAAGCTTCTCCTATTTATAACACGTGTTTGCAGTCAGCCCTCACCTCCTTGGTTTGTTTCATCAGCACACGTAATTCTCCAGGAAATTGGGGCTGAGTTTATAGGAGCTTTGTCAAGTGAGTCAGGACAAAAACATTTAATTTATTCTGTTCACTGCTGCTTAGGCACATAGGTAAGCCACATTACTTCCTGGAGACCCTTTTTCCTTATCATGCTGTGATGGTCTGGCTCTTCTAGAGTTTTAAAAATTTATATTGCACTGTGAAGCAATACTGACAGTATCCTCTAGGTATCTCAAATATTTATATGAAGATTACTTTTTAATGCTCTTTTAACTTCGCCATCTGCATAAGGTCACCATCAAGTTTGTGGCTAGTTACTAGTAAATAAACACTGATGCATGTGTTTATTGCCTCAGATTATTATGTGAACATAATAATAAAAAATATTTGGAAGTAAAGATATTTTTAAGTCTCTAGAATTCTTCATTTGCCTTAAAACATCGAAGTTTAGATTGATATTATAGGTCACTGAAATTTTTAAGTTATTTTTTTCTTAAGGGAATGTTTTAGGAAGCTAAGAACAGCATCTTCAATAAATATCTCTACTTATAAATTTTGGGCTTCCCAATTAGAAAAGAAGGAAAGATTCCTCTTTGTATTTACACACAAAAAATAAATAAGAACCTTTAATCCTCTCACTCAGGGAGGCAGGCAGATTGCTGTGAGTTCAAGGCCAGCCTGGTCTACAAAGCACATCCAGGACAGACAAGGTTGCACAGATAAACCCTATCTCACAACACCAAACCAAACCAAACCAAAAAACAAACAAAGTAAGGTGTCAGAACACTGTTCAAGATTAAGTTATGTAAGGAGATTGCTGAATTCTTGTGAGAAAACCCTAAGAAATCAAGAATTTTGTAACCAGAGTGTCTTTCAAAAGTATTTTTATTTCTTCATATGTGTCTATGGAAAAACATGTTTTTGTCACATGTGCTTTTCCTGCTACCTGTGGCTTATCCACCATGTGTGGCTTGCCTGCCATGTGTGGCCTGACCTTGTAATTGTACACTTTACTCATGTGATTACTCTTAGCCTGACAGTATAAACTGTCTTGTGTCCTGAATAAAGTTGGCTATTGCAGACTTTAGTCTGCTTCACTCATAGGCTTCACTCTTTCAGGCCCCACTTCCTCCAGAATGGTAAACAACGTAGCCTATGTGCATCCCTGACCAGAGTGGCCTGTGGGTTCCCAGGCACCTTTGGATGTTCCTTGTCACACAATGTTTTATCAGGACTTTTTTCTCTTCATTTTAAAATTTATATAAATACAATATATTTATTACATGCTATATTATACATTATGATATTTTAAATATCACATCATTATGACATGGTATTAATATTTAACCTCATAATATAATTATAGTATTGTATAATATTATAATGTATAATTTATTATATATAGTTATTGAATATAACATATAGAAATACATGTTATGTATGTGTATATACATATTTTTCCCTTTTGTTGCCCTACATGGTCTTTGTGTATATTGAATGGCTTTCAGTTTTGTGTTTTTAGGGAATTTCTGTGTATACGAAGGAGTGAAGCTCTGTTTCTTGTGCTTTCTATTAGAATCTTTTGCTTGTTTTGTTCAATTGTATTAATTTGTATTATATTATATTGTATTATTTTTATTATATGATACTATACGGATATTATAATCTCTTAGAAGTCTACTTGAACTTCTGTCTTCTAAAAATGACACTTCTCATAATACAGTACCAGTCAAATCTCACAGTAAACTTTCTGCACTTCTGGCTTTTCCAAACTTTATATCCCCTCTTTCATGATATTCCCTGAGTCCTAGGTGCAGGACAACCTGTAGCTTTCTTAATACACAGAGCATGTAAGGATTCTCAGTTACTGTATTTATTCAACAAAATTACTTTATCTCGGTTCCAAATTTTAGAAAATCTATGCCCAAAAATCTTTCTTGAGTAGAAACACTAAAATACCTTTTGAAATATTGGACCATGCTGTATCTTGATGGATAAGTTGCTAGACTATGAAAATTTTAATCTTCCTTGAATGGAAAGGTGACAAGAGCTCCACAAGAAGACCAACACAGCCAACTAGCCAAGGCCTAGAGCGGCTTGTGGAGACTGAAGCATCAACCAAGGACCATGTATGGACTGGACTCGGGCCCCCTACAGAGAAGTAGCCAATGGACACTTCAGTCTTCATGTGAATCCCCTATTAAGGCGCATGGGGGCTGTCTCTTACACAGACCATGTTGCCTACCTTTCGATCATTTTTCCCTGGCAGAGCAGCTTTGCTAAGCCACAGGGAAAGAGAATATGTTCAGTCCTGATGCAATGTGATCAGCTGAGGCTGTTTGTGAGTGTTCAGGGCTCACATTCTCTGAGGAACTGAGGAAGTGGGATGGAGGAAGAAGGAGAGAGAATGAGACCAGGAAGAGAGGAGGGACAGCTTGTGATTGGCATGTGAAGGGAATCAATAAATAAATTAAAACTGATAGCATCTCAGCGATGATGCCTCTGCTATCCTTTACTCTCTCTACTGATTCTAGTAACATAGAAAGAGAATCTGAAGATGTGAGGAAAAGCATTAGGGAAGAGAACAGGGAGATAAGTACTTTACTTCTTTCTGGTCCATTCCAATGGAGTAGAGGGCCTGTATGTACACTAAGCTCTGAGGTCCAAACTGAGAATTCTCATCTTCAATCTTTCTGAATGACATACATGTCCATAAAAAAAAAAAATCTAAAATTTTGTGAATCATTATATTTTGTCTTGTGGAGATGATTAAAGAGAGATTGTTTTTCCCTCCTCCCCCCATTAACTTATCTATTATAAAAAAGAAATTGAAGTTATGCAAAATTGCATATTTAGGCACAATAAATTTACTTGTTTTCATGTTTAGATTAAACTAGTGTTTCTACATGACAAAAGGCTATGATATACTGTGATGGATGATATTGTTTAAAACAACAACATTAATTTTGCACAACTTGACACCCTTGTCATAGAAAATCTTGTTGGGGGATGGTATAATGTATTTTGATGCTAATTACTGCTTGCTGTCTCCATGACCCACTTTTTGATTAATAAAAAGCCATCCCACCTGGGCATGGCAAAGGAGATAGAGGTGTGGCTAAGGTTCCTGGGCTTAGAGAGAGGAATCCTGGGAAGAAGGAGGAGAAGACCCAAGGATCCCAAGAGGAGGAGTAGAAAGTCTGCCATAGCTTAGATGGAAGAGAAGCACATGTCAAGCGTGAATGGAGAATCTGCCCAGTTGAAGAACATTAGCAAGTATTTGGTATTATGAATGGGAGGTAGCTTGATAGACATTATTAGAAACAGATGGCATGGGATTGGGGCAGGTATGGAATACCTGCCCCACTATGGAAAGTAGTTTAGAGGATTAGTGTCTGCCCTGCCCCAGGCTATTTTAAAATATAACAAGTATCAGTGTCTTGATTGATAGCAAGCTGGACATACTGATAATATTGGTAAATAAAAACGAGAAAAAACCTCTCTGGACAGAGGGTTTCAGAAGGCATCAGGAAGAAAAGATAAGATTATATTATATGGTGATGGGGCTAATTATATAAAATATTTGCCAGGCAAACATTAATAATTGAGTTTGGACCTCATTAAACTATATTAAATGCTGGTTATAGAAGTCCAGAAATCTTAGAGCAAAGAAAGCAGTTATAGAAGGATCCGTGGAGGCTTTTTTTAAAAGCTGGTTCAGTCTAGCCAAATCAATGAGCTCAAGGTTCAGTGAGAAACTCTGTCAAAATACGGGGTGGAGAACAATTGAGGAAGCCAAGTGATTCCAATATCTAGCTTCCACATCCATTCATATGCACACCTATACACAAACACACACACACGTGCAAACACGAACACACATACATACAGAAAAATCTCTATTTGGTGGACCTAGATAGAGTAGAAACTTTTTTGTACCCCATATCAAACAATTAAATTCACTATATGGATAAAAAATAGGACTTTTTGCAGTAGACATGGTCTCCCTGCTCTTCGTTTGTGTGTCTTGGGAGAAATGCAGAGGAAAGGACAGAGACTTAGAGGTGGCTGCCTTGTCATACTGGCTCTTGGAAAAATCTTAGTTTCCTCCACGTGGCCTAGACTTGCTTACTTGTAGCATGATAGCTGGTTCCCAAGCACAAATGTACATCAAGGGCTTTTAAAGGGTACCTCTCAAAGGCATATATAAAGTCTTTGACCTTGGTTTTATGGACAAAAGCATTGAGGAACAATCCAAGACTCACAGAGAAGGAAAAACACATTCTGTTTTTCTACAGAAGGAACGGGAAATTTGAAGAGACCATGTGAGGCTGAACAGCATACTAGAGGTCACGTGGGTATAATTCGTTCACTTATTTCATGTATGCAATACTAGTCTGCACAAGATTATTTTAAATAACTTGAAGGTAAGATTTACGGTTCAAAACACTTGTATTTATATTTATGATAATTTATTTCTGCATCCTTCCTTTTATTATAGAGTTTAAGTTGGTTCTAAATCATGCATCCTTTTGTGTTGAGGTCTTAGGTGAAGAAGTTGCTATTGTGGGCTACTGTAATCATTATGCAGTTTCTAATAGCGCACGGAAGTAAAAACTGAAAAAGAACTTCCTATTACAATCAATGACAGCCAGGTAAATCAGCATCCTCAAAGTTCCAGTCTCTTTCTACATTTGAAGTCTTAAGGCTCATAGTTTTATTGTGATTCTTTACTGTATCACACACACACACACACACACACACACACACACACACACACACACACACACCACATCCCTATATCCCTCTCTTGAAGAAATAGAAAACTCTTGAACTTGCTGCTTCAGCTGCTTATTGATTTTTTTCATTTTGATACCTGTTTAATTTTATTTTAAATGTAATCAAAACAAAATCCCAGTTTGTCATCTTATGAAAATTAAGGCTTCTATTTAAGCTCCCAAGTTTTGGGCATATTAATTCTTTGAGACACCCAGTCAAAAGCTCTAGAAGCGTGGTATTTTCCCTCTCTTTAATCTCTGCAATAAAGTCTTCAGAGTTATCTACCTTTTAATTTATTTGAATAATTTTCACAGCTATTTTAAACTTCTGATAGAGACATATGCTTCCCACTACCATTAATCTCTTTCAAACTTTCTAGATGACTGCAAAAATAGTTTTCTATCAATCTTTCTCTTCTTTTGGTGTTAACATACCTAATTCTGCAGATGAGGACAAACATCTGTTCACCCTAGACAAGGCATCAAGAATAAAGAAGTGATCCCATACATGTCTATTTAATGAACCAATGGGCTTTCTGGGGTCATTTTCAGAAGTATGGGTGAGGAGATGTGCAGTAATACAAAGGACTCAAAGAAAGATGCATCAGAAATGAAGTCCTCCCAACAAAGGTGGTGACACATTCCTGTTTATCTCTCCTCAGTAGTTGTTATGGCTTACACAACACCGCAGAGTAGTCCTGTAAATGTTTTGAGTGTTGGGCACTTTTTGAGATTTATAGTTTTTTATAGATATAAATGTCAATTTTCATTTACTTCAATGGTGTTAACAAACCTTCTTTCAAAATTGAATGTTCCATTTCAGACAAAAAAAATATTGCATACCACCACCCCTTTCTACAACAAATATTAGTGGCTGCCACAATACTAAACCTTACCTGTTATATAACTCTTCATGGACTTCTATAAGCTTTAAATCAGTACATTCTCTTATTTCCTGGCTAGATGAGCCATTTGTTCAATCAGAGCAGTCTAATGACAGTCTCAAAACCCTTTGCTCCACCTGCTTAAGAAAATCCTTTGAATGCATAGTGTGTTTTCCTCACATTTGGGAGCTCAGTGTAATATACACATGAAAAGAAAATACAGCCCCCCCATGTTTTTTTTACTAGAAAATAAAAAATTTCTCTTTTGTTATGGTCTTGGGAAATAATGGATGATATGCAGAGCACAGGAAGTGGGCTCTCCATATTCTCCTCTATATCCTGAACTACTTGAAAGAGCAATAATTTACAAAGGAGTAACAAAGCATTTAGATAATTTCTAGCCAAGGTTTCGCCAGCTCAAGTTATACTGATCCTTGGATACCTTGATTCAGTTTTACCTTATTTTAATGTTAAGCAAAAATTGAGACTATAGTCACTGCTAACAATGGAGGACTTTTGAGAAAAGACAAATTCATTACATAGTTATAAAGTAATTCTGAGAATTATCACTATCTTATTAATTTATTTATTTTTTGTTTCTGTTTATTTATTTATTTTTTTTATTAATTTATTCTTGTTACATCTCAAGGGTTATCCCATCCCTTGTATCCTCTCATTCTTCCCTCCCTTCCATTTTCCCTTATTCCCCTCCCCTATGACTGTTCCTGAGGGGGATTACCTCCCCCTGTATATGCTCATAGGGTATCAAGTTTCTTCTTGGTAACATTCAAAATACATCAAGTGACATATTAAGCACACAATAATACTTACATCATATATAAAATAAATATGTATTAAAAAGAAGAAAATATAAGGAAGAATATATTGTTTCTACGTTTTAAGAGCAAAAAAGAAAAGAGACCGTAGTAGCAGAGACAAGAACCTCAGTAGAAGAATGGATAAATAAACTGTGGTACATTTACACTATGGAATACTACTCAGCTAATAAAAAAAGGAATTCCCGAAATTTGTGGACAAATGAATTGAACTAGAAATTATCATAATGAGTGAGTTAACCCAGAAGCAGAAAGACTCAAATGGTATATACTCACTTATATCTGCATACTAGCCCAAGGGGCATGTCCCACGAAAGCCTTCACTAACCAGAGGGACAGAGGGGAGGACATCCTATTGGGACTCTAGATGAGAGAAGCATGGAAGAATGGCAAAGTTGAAGGATCCAGAAGATCCTAGAAACCTACAAGAAGAAAATTATGATAGGCAGATTTGGGCCCAAGGGTCCTGCTCAAACTATGACTCCAGCCAAGGACAATATAGGCCGTAAACTTCAAACCCCTATCCAGATCTAGCCAATGGACAGGACATTCTCCACAGTTGATGGAGAGTGGGGTCTGACTTTCACATGTACTCTGGTGCCCCATATTTGACCACATCCCCTGGATAGGGAGGCCTGGTGGCACTCAGAGGAAGGATAGCAGGCTACCAAGAAAAGACTTGATACCCTATGAGTATATACAGGGGGAGGAGGTCCTCGTCAGTCACAGTCATAGGGGAGGGGAGTAAGGGAAAATGGGAGGGAGGGAGGAATGGGAGGATACAAGGGAGGGGATAACCATTGAGATGTAATATGAATAAATTAATAAAATAAAATTTAAAAAAATATAAAAAAGAGGAAATCATAAGAAAATACACAACCATTAATGTTTATTTCTATCATGGACAGAATCAAGGTTTCCAAGACAAAACCAGGATGGAGGTAATTCTCCAAGTGTTTAAAATGAAAGTTTTCCAATATTACAATACTTACATTTTTAAGCAGAACATATAATTTAAAGGATTCCAGACTATTAATATGTCACATAAGTCAGAACAAAACTGCTTTTAATGTGACTTTTTCTCACTAGCTATACATGTATCACACACACAATGGATGGGTGACAGAGTATTTCCTTCACTGGGGACTCTGATAATGTTGTGTGGAGAAGGTAAGTGATAGCAACAGGCTTTGACTTAAGGTGTCCCAAAGTTTCAAATGTGTGAAATCTCTTTTATCCTGCATTTTTAAATAATGAGTGTTTTCTATTAATGTCCTAATTTTATGTCACCATACTAGTCATTTGAGAGAGAAACCTATCTGTCAATGAAGTCAGTGGTTTAGTGGTTGGTGAAATGGCTGCTTGAAGTGTTATGAAGCCATGTTACTGTGGCTGCTTAGAGGATATTTTTAAATCGTTCTTAGAAAAATATACTATAAAATATTGATAATAAATATAATGACAGAATTCCTTAATTTTTTCAGGTTTCAATCTGTATGTATGCATATATGCTGTGTACATATGTATTGGAGCGATTTATGTCTTGCTGTGCAGGTAGAATGGAGGTCAGAGGGCAAATTAGTGCAGTTGGTTCTCTCCTTCCATTTCAACACAGGATTGTTGTTGTTGTTGTTGTTGTTGTTACTTTGCATGGGTCCCTGGATGGAAATTTCTGCTCCACACAATTAAAGTCTTTGCAACCAGATAGTGTGACGAAACTGTAAATCACAACAAAACTTTTTACATGCAAGTTAATTTGAGATTTAAAGGTAAACCTTCAACTTTGTTGAACTTCAGAAACTAAAATCAAAATATAGATTCATCAAACTTCAATATTCTCCATACATTTTTGGAGTGTTTTCAGGAAACAATTGCCAAGTTTATTTCTATTCTCACACAGAGGCCATGGAAATGGTCCAAGAGTCACATATTGGAACCAATAATTCAATATGACTTCAGGGATACATGAAAATAAATTAAAATTGATTACTTATTGCCAATAAATCTGGGTATTTCATATTTTTTGGAAAATAATTTACAATAGACATTTAAAACTCTTTTCTTGCATGTATTGTGATTATAAAATCATATATTTACATATGTATTTATTAAGAATTGAGAAAATATTTCAAAAGGATTAAATTTATTCTAAATCTAAATTCTTTTCAGAACATGCAGAGTAGTCTCACATGAAAAACTATACTTATTTATCTGTGTACACTTATTTATGTGTACGTGTTTGTGCCTGGTGTATGTAAATGCGCCATATGGACATAGGAAGAGATCTTCTGGAATAGGAGATATACATGGTTGTGAGCTGTTATGTGTGTCATAGAAATTGCTGGTGTTTGCAAGGGCAGTGAGCACTCTTATCTGCTGATCCATCTTTCAAGCCTCTACTCATATGCTGCTTGAAATATACAACTTCAGAGACCAGCAAAATTTTAAGAACAAACTCTACCTGTAAAATTTAAGATTGGGAAATTACAATTACCACTTGACTGTGACAGTAGTTGTTATGAAAGTAGTAGCTATGATGACTAAGGATATGTTTTCTAAGTCATTTATCTCATGGCAATGCAGTGTTTGTCACCTGTCATCATTGGTTGGGGTCAGCAGCTAGGGGTGAGATTGTGTCACAATACAAAAGGCTTGGTAGCAGTTGTAAGGCCCACGGTAATCTTGTGACTCTCCATATACCCAAGAGCTTGTGACAGTTAGTGAAAATTCTGAATTAGGTGAGCAAATAATAGTTCACAAGTACAAAAAGGCACAGTGGGTTGAGGAATAATGAAATGATGGATAAGCTTTTACATGGCATTGGAACGTTGCTTTTAGTTTTTATTTTTTAAAATAGGATCCACTAACAACTTATCTAGACATCATTGGTTGCTCATGTGCTTCTTGTATAAAGTCTTTGATGAGGAAGAAATCGCAAATGGCAATTTAAATGTTATAAATATATTCTGCGTATTTCATATGTGACCTTAACATTGTACATAGTCCACCTTAGTCCAACACATTGAATGTGACAATCTTTCAGAAATGGAATCTATTTATTAGCTTAAATTTATCTGCAGTTGTTGTCATTCTCATGTTATATTTCATTTTTGTTAGTATTTTTGTTTGTTCATATTTCCCACCTCTTTTTCCTAAAAATAACAGATGTGAGTACACCCATGTACAGACACATAGTCTATTTACCTGTAGTCAGAGAGATCGGGCTTAGATGAAAAAGATTTACTTAGACACCCTTCTGCACGCCTACAGCATTGATACTCTAAGTTCTGAGAGAGAAACCAGGCTGGTATCCTGACATCCTTTATGGTCAGCATTGTTCTTGCTATGCTTCCGCTTTCATGACTTTGCTTCTAACTGTAAGCTCCTTCTAACTGTAAGATATTCCAACCCTGCATTTGAAATTCACTTCGGCTTCAAATTCTAATGTCTGACTTGTCTCTCACTGCTGTCCCCTTAGACTGATTTCTAAGTCTGGACTGAAGAACATGAAATACTTCACAATGTAAAGACCATTAGACCATTACTCTCATAATTTAAAATAGGATTGGATGAGCATCAAGGAATATGGTTTATGGTGCAATCTTCTATTCTCTGAGAGATGGGAGAAGATGGCTAAGATGACCTGCTACTCTGGTCATCTTAACAACCTAACTTTGCTGCAATAAGGATTTTATTTAGATTTACTGCCAGGGAATTCACCAGGAAAATGAAAATGAAAAATTGGCACCTATGATATGATTAAGGCCCTTTATTATCATCACTAGGAAGCAAAAAGTCCCTGTATGTTATGGGGAAAAACTTTTTGAATAGTCTTTGTTCCAGGACCTGACTGATTTAATATGTGAGAGGTCAAGATGCTGACACTTTTCAAAACACGAGGAGAGAAAAGATAGACTTCCTGTCATTTAGGAGTTTACAATGTACTGAGAAAAGATTTAGAATGCGAAATGTTCTTTGTAGAGATTTTTAAAATTCTATTCTATTAGAAGATGAAGGACACGAAGTAGGAAAAAATGAATTATTGAAATATTCTGCTTGATTGCCTCCTGCTCCTTCGTCTCCCCTGGCACTACCAAAAAGAAGAAATGTCTTTGATTCTATTCCCACTTACTCCTCTGGTTGTAGTGGCCTTGTTTGACGCTGCTTCTGACAATTTCGGGGTTACTTTTATGCAATGTACAAAAAGCATCAAAAGCAGATTAACAAAAAAAAAAAAAAAGAGGGGACTCATATCCAGCAATCAGAGTTTTGAAAACCATACACTGTGCTAATTCTTAAAATATTATGTTTAAGATATTACTGTTACATCAATATTATTGTGTATGTCACATTAAGTGTGCTGCACCTTGGGAGCTTAGGAACCGGCCTTTGTTTAAGACATATCATTATAAATACATTGCTATTATATCTTGAACATTTTCTTTGTGTCATCATTTTAATTATACTTTTACCTACTAGATGTAACAGTTATGAGTTATTATTTTATTTTTAATTCGTTATCACACTTTGTTACTGTCTACCTAATTCTTCATTGGTTGGCCAGTAATTGGTGTTTTCCAATAAATTACATCCTATGCACGGGTGCAACATGCTAGCTATTTTATGATGTTCTTGGTTTCTGTGGCCAGGATTTTGGAAAGAACTTTCCCGGAATGGCTGACGTCTGTTGCATAATAATTATAGGTTCACTTGAAAAGTAACAGTGCTGTCTATACTATCTCAAAGCTGAAATCTTTGGAGAAGCCTGCACTTAGATCTTCTGCATTTAAGTTAGATTGGCATGACACTTTGACTTAGCTTCTGCTTGGTGGACTAAGTCACTGTTTGGCATCTCTGTATATCTTTCATTTCTCATAGTATGGCAAGAGAAAAAGAGAAGGGAGCATGCTGAGATCGTGTGCTCCAATAGCCAAGGTAGCAACACATGTTTTCCACATCTGCTTCCTGAAACAATGTGATGTCACTCCCACTGTATTCTAGCAGCTCCAGTTGAATTACTAACAAAGTCTGGACAAGAAAATGAGCAATCTCTACTTCCTCACAATATAAAATGGGGTATTTTTGTAAGTGTTTTTTTGGGTAGTCTATGATAACAAGCAATGAGTAGTTGTTGAGCTTAACAAAGCTGAATCCTCAAGCAGAGGAAATCATGCATTGTATTTAGTTGAAGTGGTCATGGTTAATTTAAATCATCAAATTTACTGGGGCACCATGCTAGAACCAGGGTTAAATATTTTGCATATTTCAATTGAAATTATTTCACATTTATGGTTTTAGATTTTGTCTTCTAGACTATGTGAGGGTCTTATCTGATCAGGGGAGTGGTTAAATAGAGTGAAGACCAACTTCTGGAGCAGAAAGCCATTTACTACAGATGGTGGTTTAGATGTCCACCGTCACATCTGCTCATCCTGGCTAGTCATAGAGATTTGTATTTGCCAGCCTCTGTAATTCTTTGGACCAACATCATAAATAATTTTATAAATATGAATATGTCCTCATATGTATGCATATAACATACACACATACAAGCACACACAAATACATTCTGTCCTATTTTTCATTTTGCTGTGTAAAACCCATGTAGACTAGAGGAAATATAACTTCAACCTAGAAAAGGGTGAGTACAAGTTTAACAAGTATTGCAGTCTTAAGGGCTCTAAATTTCCTTCAAAGCATTCCTTTAGTGAGGCTCCTTTGTTCTTACCATTGCTTCCAAACTCCAAGTGATAGATTTATCCAAGTTAAATAAATTTTATATGTGTGTTTCTTTAATTTAAGAATCTAGATATACAATGTTTTTCCTCTAGATAATACTGGCAATATTTCCTTTGCAGTTGATCTTATAATAGGTCATAAGTAAAAAAAAAAAAATGTTGAATATTGTCTTCTGATTTGACCATGTCCCCTGGAGGGGGAGACCTGGTGGCACTCAGAGGAAGGACAGCAGGTAGCCAAGAAGAGACTTGATACCCTATGAGAATATATAGGGGGATGTAATCCCCCTCAGGAACAGTCATAGGGGAGGGGAATAATGGGAAAATGGGGGTGGGGGGGGAGGAATGGGAGGATACAAGGGATGGGATAAACATTGAGATGTAACAAGAATAAATTAATTAAAAAAAAGAACAACAACAAAAAAAAAAGAATAAGACAATAAACTATTTTTGAAAGCGCCATGATTTTCAATAAATTAAAAATATTTGAAGACTGAATTTTCTATGATCTGATTAATCAGAGCAGATATGTAAACAGAATAGAGATTTTTTGCTTCTGAAACTTAGGCAATATCTAAACTCTGCAGTTACCCTGTGGATTTATAAGCTAACACGGTTGCTTATGTCTCCTGGATAATTGTCAAGGTTTTCTGTAGTCTCCTGTTGCTAGTGTTTCTAGCAGGGTTTAACAACAAACACGTACAGATGATGTCATTTTCTTTCTCTCTTTTTTAATATATTAAACTTGTTAGTTTTTAGATTATTCACTTTACATCGTGATTGTAGTCCCCTCCCTCGTCTCCTCCTGGTCCCACCTTTCTACCCTCTTCTGCCTTCCCCCCTTCACCTAGTCCTCAGAAAGGAGGAATGCTCCACCCTACCACCTGGCCCAAGTCTCATCAGGACTGCCTGCATCCTCTTCCTCTGTGGGCTGGTATAACTGTCCTGCTAGGGGGAATTGATCAATGAGTGGGGAACAGGGTCCTCATCAGTCCTTCTCCCTACACCCCATATTATGGGACCCACATAGGGACTGTGCTGCCTACGAACCCCACATCTGAGCAGGGAGTCTAGCTCCTCTCCTTTCATGGTCTTGCATTGGTTTGCCAGTCTCTGTAGGTCCCCCTGGTCCCAGATCTGTTGGCTCTGTTGTTCTCCTTGTGGGGCTCCTGTTCTATTCAGGTCCTTCTATCCCCCAACAGTTCCCTAAGTTACTTTATACTCTGCCCCAAAATGGTTGTGAGTCTCAGCATCTGCTACATGCCCTGCTGGGTGGGGTCTTTCATAGGACCTATATGGTAGGCTCCCGTCCTGTTCCCTCTTTTCAATCACTTCTGGTGTCTATTCTAGTTGCCTTTCTGAATGTGTCTGTGGATTGTAGTGTAGTTATTCTGTATTATATGGCTAATATCTGCTTACAAGTCAGTATATGCCATGTGTGTCTTTCTGGATTGGGGATGCCTCATTCAAGATGATCTTTTCTGGTACCACCCATTTGCCTTCAATTTTCAAGATCTGTTTTTAATAGCTGAGTAGTACTCCATTGTGTAAATGTACCACAATGCCTTTATCCATTCTTCAGTTAAGGGGCATCTAGGTTGTTTGCAGATTCTGGCTATTAAGAGTAAAGCTGGTATAAACATAGATGAGCAAATTACCTTGTTGTATTATGGAGCATGTTTAGGGTATATGCCCAGGAGTGGTATAGCTGGGTCTCGAGGCAGAGCTACTCTCTGTTTTCTCAGAAAGTGCCAGATTGATTTCTCAAGCAGTTGTTCAAGTTTGTACTCCCACTAACAATGGAAGAATGTTCCTTTTTCTCTGCATCTTCAACAGCATGTGATGTCACTCGAATTTTTGATCTTAGCTATTCTGGTGGGTGTAGGGTGGGATTTCAGAGTTGGTTTGCTTTGCATTTCCCTGTTGACTAAGGACTTCGAGCATTTCTTTAGGTGGCATTTCTCAGCCATTCAATATTCCTCCATTCAGGATTCTCTGTTTAGCTTTGTACTCCATTTTTTAATTGGATTATTTGGTTTGGTGGTGTTTAATCTCTTGAGTTCTTTTAGATTTTGGATATTAGCCCTCTGTCAGAGGTAAGGATGGTGAAGATCTTTTCCCAACCTGTGGCCTGTAGTTTTGTTCTGTTGGTAGTGTCCTTCGCCTTACAGAGCTTTTCAGTTTCATGAGGTCTGATTTATTAATTATTGATCTCAGAGCCTGAGCAATTGGTGTTCTGTTCAGGAAGTTGTCCCCTGTGCCAATGAGTTCAAGGCTATTCCTTACTTACTTTTTATAATAGATTTAGTATATTCGGTTATGTTTTTGTTTGTTTGTGTTTTGTTTTGTTTTGTTTTACAATTCAGGTGACAGTCTGTCATTGCAAGGAAGTCTCAAAGCCAGGAGGTTGAGACAGCTGGTCATGTCACCTGCAGAGTCAAGGGCAGTTTTCTTTGCTAGTTGTTGTTTTCTCAGGTAGTTTCTTTTACTTATGTAGGGTCCAGCCTAGGGAAGAGTGCCACCCCCAATGGGGTGAGTCAATCAACAATGAAAGCAATTCCCCACAGACATACCCACAGGCAAACATTATCTAGAACGTTCCTCACTGAGATTTCCTCTTCTTGGGTGACTTGGTCATATCAATTTGACAATAAGAACTAACCAGGACAAGTATGATCTGTAAAGATATATTCTGATAAAAATATGGAAGCAGGAGAGCTTCACCTGTGCCCACTCACATTAGTGTTTGACATTAGCAATACATTCAGTTCTTTTTTTTTTTTTTTTTCAGAAGAAACTTGGCAAGACTCCAGAATCCTGTTCCATAAGATGCAGGGAACCATACCCCATTGAGAAAGTGGTTGCCGCTAATGAATCTGCTTTCTATTTCTGCTGTTGGTTGTCTTTCTTCAATGTTGTGAGTCTTATTTGCTCTTCTGACTACACAAATATACAGCTGATACTTAATGTATTTAATAGTGACACACTTGTTTTTCCAATGATGAAAATGTTTTGAAAATTGGTTCAACATATGAGAGAATAATTTATTATATGTGAGCAGACATTACAGAGTTTCTTGGGGGCTTCCTTCAGAACTTCAGTGAAGAACATGGCCTTGGGATACCACCAAGAACCTCTCGGTTAACTGGTTTATATTTTTTTTAGTTTATTCCAATATTTTTTCAGGGCTTAATTGGGACATGTGTAGTAGCATGAAGTTATAAAAAACTATTTTCTAAGACAGAAAATATTCCATAATAATTTAATTAAATTGAAATTTACCATCAGCTATAATTCTTTGCTACAAACATATACAAACTATTGAGCACTTAGCTACACACACACACACACACACACACACACACACACACACATACACACACACATAAACACACACATGAATTCATGAGTTCTTAAATTCTTTTTTTTTCTTACTTAATACTTTTATCTTTGAGATCTGAAGAAAATTTTAGAAAAATTTCTGTAGATAACAATGAATTACAATTCATGAACAAAATACCAAATTAAATGAATAAATGACTGTCTTGTGGGAAAGCCCATTTTCTCTGTGATTTGGCAGTTTGATGTGTATTCCTTCTTAAAATATTTGTTGAATATGAAGTTCAAAGGACAGAACTATCTTTGCTATCTGGGAATGATGGTGTATGCCTGTAATCCCAGCATGTGGGGACACAGAGACAGGCAGATCTCTGTGAGTTCGAGGCCAGCCTGGTCAACAATGCAAGTCCAGGATGGCTAAGGCTACACTGAGAAACCGTGTCTCAAAAGCAACAACAACAACAAAAACTTTGCTATAATTTCCCCTGTCTCTCTCTGGGAAGTTTCACATAGCCTCCTTATGGCAGCTTCTCACAGGTGTGAACAGAATTGATCTATACTCACTGCTGGATTTGGTTCATTGTATTTTCGCAGCCAGGACCATGCAAGGTATTGAAATAAGCTATACTATTACAGGCTTTCATGTGATATTTACTTGGAAGGACACACACACACACACACACACACACACACACACACACACACACTTTGTAACCTCAAAGGTTAGCAAAGCATCACATTAATCGATTTATTGCTGAAAGTAGAAAAAGGCCACCACATTAATTTGCTTGAGATCAAGAACTAATGACAAGGGCTTGGGAGAAAGGTAGCACAGCTTCTGAGGCCCAGACGCTCATGGAGTTTAATGGATGCTATGAATACCATGCTCTCTCAGGTCAGATTCAGGACTGGAAAAAACAAGGAGTGGAAAGGGGAAAATAGAAAATGTCTGTATTTCCTCTTCTTTTTAGCCAGCACTCAAAGCATGCTCATAGATTTGTTTGTTTAGTTGATTCATTTTTGTTTTTTGTTTTGTTTTTGTTTTAGAGGTGTGTGTGTGTGTGTGTGTGTGTGTGTGTGTGTGTGTGTGTGTGTGTGTGTGTGTGTGTGTGTGTGTGCATTTTGTTTTTGATTTTTGTTGGTTTGCTTTGTTTTGCTTTGGTTTTTCAAGACTGGGTTCTCTGTATAGTCCTGGCTATCCTGTACTTGCTTTTCAGACTAGGCCGGCCTGGACCTCATAAAGATCTGCCTGCCTATGCCTCCCTGAGTGCTGGGATTACAGGTGTGTGCCACTGTGCCTGGATAGCTTTCCTTGTTAAGTAGAACAAATTTTATGCCACTTGTAGAAATATTTTCTGCAGTGATTTGTGATGACTAAGTAATCTGTTGACGATTAAAAAAAAAAAAAACTGGAATATGTAATAAAGTGTTATCTTGCTTAAACTTCTTGGTATATATGAACTCATTATTCAAGAATCATATTTACAATTTAGAAGACTTCCACATGATTTTGATAGTTGAGAAAGATAACATGGCTGTTGAATGGGCATAACAGCTCATTGAAAATATTCTTAGGCCTGTGATAGTTATTATTCTAGAATCGTCCTCTACTTATTGGAGGGGGTGCATATTTGCATGTGTATAACTCATTCTGGTGAAGAGACCCGAAAGCATGTTCAGATTAGTTTCACATAAAAATGGAAAGTTTCCACAAATTATCACATTTGGAATTTATTTTGAGAAAATTAACTTTATATTTATAAGCTTGTCAATACATTTCAGTTCTGTCTTGAAGAACAGCCATACCTCTAAGGACCTTTTCCTTAACACAACAGCAGTTATAGCCCCCAAAGAAAAACTGGTTTATTACCAGCATCTATATGGACATGCTAAATTAAGGCTATTAAAAGTTTTGAAGTATTGTTTAACTTCATTTAGTGGTTATTAATATTTAAAAATTTATGTGCTAATTTAAAAATTTAAATTTATGTGCTAATTTTGAATTGGGCTACATATTCCAAATTGTTACTGCATAACATAACTAGCTATGTGCCAGTGCACACAACCTACCACTAACTGATGGTGAACTGAGAACTGGGTCCTAGCTGACCACTAAAAGAAGAGTTGATCCTCTGTTGCTTGTGACTCACGGCCTGGGCTAAGGTGAAGTTATCATGTTGATTCCTGAACCAAGAATGGGAAGCAAAGGAACTATATGTAAACTCCAAGCCCGATCCAGAAGCCAACACTGTGTGTAAGTGGCTGGCTAGTGTCTGTGGCAGATGACACAATGGAAACTGTTAAAAGACCAGGAACCGAAAACTAGAGCCTCAGAATTTGTTACTATTCTTAGGAATGGATCCTGTCTACTCTTGAAATGAAGACCCAGGGAAAATGGGGCTTTGTTTCGTGCCCAAGGTGTCTATATCTGGCTGCCATTTCAAAGCTTCTTGTGGCATTCTGCCTCAAGCTGCTCCACGGGATCAGAGGCCACGCCATTGCTTCTCCTTTCACTCTCCATCCTCCCTGAGAATACTGTTCTTCATGGTTCATTTCACCCATTTAGCCATTATTATTTTTCCTTTTATTAACTTACATTTTTATCTTTAACATATAACAATTTTTATGAACGTGGATTAATTGTACATAGTCATGCATTTCCATACGTTATCCCAACACATGTGTGCAGTGTGTAGTGATCAGAGGCAGCCTCACTTTGGTCCCAAACATCTGTATCCTTAGCCCCTAATAATCACGACTTTAGAATGTAGTTGATTGTTTTAAATTTCTTCCTGTGAATGAGAATATGTGATCATTATTTTTCTGTGCCTGGTTTCCTCAGCAAAATTCACTTAGCCCTCCAGTTCCACACATTTTGTCTCAAAAGACAGAATTGTATCATGTTTACTGAAGCATGCAACATTAAAAAATTATTTTTATCTGTTCATCCATTGGCCAACTCTTAGGTTGAGATGACATTTTAGTTATTGATGGATTTAGTCATTGATACCACGTTAAACATAGGTATCTACAAATATCTCTAATAGCCTGATTTTATTTCCATTTGCTTTATATCCAGGAGGATTGCTGAATCATCTGGTAGACAGACATGTATCTTTTTGAGGAACCTCTATTCTGTTGTCATAATTGCTTGTCGTCCCTCCCTCCCTCCCTCTCTCTCCTCCCTGTCTGTCTATCTATCTATCTATCTATCTATCTATCTATCTATCTATCTATCTATCTAGTAATCCTGCTAAAGTGATCATTTTTATTTTGAGTCATCTTATAATTAATGACATTCATTACCTCTTTCCTCTTATCCTGTGTTCTCTTTACTCTGTTGTTTGTCTCTTTTGAAACACAGACAACACTTAGTTTGCTATGATCTTATTGGTCAAACTTACTTTTGTTTTTTGTGCTTATAAAGCTTTGAATATACCAGTGTTATGAATGAGTACCCAATGTTTTCTTCTAGTACTTTTGGTGTTTGTAGTCTTACCTTTAAATCTTTCAACAATGTCATGTGATATTTTGTACAGTGCAAGGGATCAAGTGTCAATCTCTTGCTCATGCATACCCAGATGACTCAGCATGGCTTGTTGAGGAGGTTGTCTTCTTTTACAATGTATGTGTTTTCCTTCCTCTTCAGAGATCTGCCCATTACATCTATGTGCAAATTTAACTTTTCTATATTTCAGGAAGTTTCAATAAATCTTATTTCTGTTTTTGAGCTGAATAGTGTTCTTCTCCTCAGTATTTTAATTATGTTCAAATATATATATGTATATATATATATGTGTGTGTGTGTGTGTGTGTGTGTGTGTGTATAACACTCTAATTATGGCTTTATGTGTCTCTTCTGTTTTATCTCTGTGCCCTTGGAAGACAAAGATTTTGTTTTAGACAGTCCACATAAGTAGAAAAGACATATTAACAAATTATTATTTTTCAGAATGCTGTAATGTTGCAGGAAAATTCAGTTATGTTTAGGAAACATATCATAGAAACTCTAAAGGAGTTTTAAACTAGAAATAAGGACAAAAATACTTACCCTGAGTATATAGTGTTCCTTACCCATTTCAAAAGAAAAACTGAAAATATGGAACCTTTAAAAATTGTTGACCTTATAATTTTGTCAAACTAAAACATATGTCAAAATAAGAACTCAAGTTTAACATTTTATCATACCACTCTCTACAGACTGCTATATGAATTCATATTTTAAATAGCTATAGTTTTACTCAATGAAATATCGTAAAATGTCCTGTAAATATTGATACTATGTACAAGTTTCTAAGTACTTGCATTTTTTCTTATTTTAATGTATGTTATTTTGTATATATTTATTTCATTGTGTGTGTACGGGTATTTTGTCTGCATGTATGTATGTGTACCAGGTGTGTGCCTAATGCCTGTGGAGGTCATTAGAGGATGTTAGATCCACTGAAACTGGAGTTATAAATGGCTGTGTAGATTTGGGGAACCAAATCTGATTCTTCTGCAAGATCAACAATTACTTTTGATAGCTGAGGCATCTCTCTAGGCCAAAGTACAGAGGTTTCTTTATATGGTTTTCTAGATTTGAATAAAGGATAATGGGTACATTTATCCGTTGACCACTGATTCCAAGTTATATTTTCTCTTTTTCCTTTAATGTTGTGACATCACCTTAAATGAAACAAACTTTAATACCCTGAACGACAGTTTCTTGGTGAACTGCTATTACCCTAATATACTTTTATATTTTCTGACCAGAGATTTGAACCTCAAATTCTGACAACATTGATTATGCTATATATAAACAAATTTTTATATCTTTGTCCCAAGAGTTACAATCAGAACATAAAATAAAGTACCTGAGAGTTAAATATATGATGACTGTTTTTATAAAATTAAAGGGCACCATGTAGAAATAGATACGGGCTTATTCTATTTGTGCTCATCGTCTTTAACTGACCTTGCTCCTTTAAAGATGCACTTGCTACAGAATGTCAGTCACTAATGAGGCCTAAAGTAATTGAGGCTGATTGAGCTGGCAAGATGCTGCCTAATTAGAATGATAAATGGAACTTGATGATCAAGAATGGAGGAGTGAGTGGCACAGAGGGCATTGCACAAGGTCATTCTGTCAGGAAGGACCAGGCATCCCCCACCCCCTCCATTGGATAATGACCGTCCTTCATGGCACGTGAGCCCAACACTGAGGGACTTACATTGATCATTATGTGAAACATTTTGACTTTGCTTTCTTAGGTGAAGTGTGGCAAGTGCAGTTGCAGTGATTCCCTTGATAAGTCATTCGATACAAACACTAAAATCAAATACGTTGAGCCATGTAATTCTCTGTCTACGAAGAATGAATATTTATGAATGTATTAGCTTTTGGATCAAAGACAGGAAACCTAAAGGCTTGCCCCATGAGTTCTTTCTTGCTAAACTTTTCACAACACCTAGAAACTCTACAAACAGTGTCATGTTTGAAGGGCACTGACAAAATGCCTTCCTTATGCTGTAGAATTGGAGCCACGTTTAACTAGTATGAGTAAAAGTTATCTGCATTTAAATGTTAGCAGTTTTTCCAATTTAAAGAGAATATATACTTTAACTTGGTATGGATGTAAACACATATTCATAAATACATTAATAGCAATGTTATTTTATTTAGTTTATTTAGAAATTCCTGCTTAATTTTTGTACCTATTTCCACTAGCCATATTTAACCCACTTAAATAAAAATATCTCTAAAATATGTAACATGCTTCTCAGGGAACCTATTTGTGTTTTCTAGAACACAGATTTTGGAACATATGATGGCTTATGTCTATAACTGTAGATTTCAATTTAAGGTATGCATTTAAGGATGTAGCCATCAACTTCTCAGAACACAACCATGCTAATTTGGAATGAGTGAAACTCTTTGACTATAACTTTCTAATCTGACTTAGTAAAAAAAAAAAAAAATCTTAAACATGACAGATGTGACCTAGTTTTTAAAGAATATGTAATCATGATTCCTGGCAAAAAAAATAATTAAAAGAAAAATACTGTTAAACTGAAGTAAATAAATAAATTCAATATATGACATTTGGAAACAGATTGCCATTCACCACTAACAGCTCATTCACTCATGTAGCTACCATTTCTTTCCGTGCTGACGTTTTCTCAAGATATCACTCTGGTTCGTTTTTTCAGATATCTCTCCACGCTGCAATCCTGTACTCATTTCGGTTTTGTTGAAGATTCAGCACAGTTAGAGATCATCAAGATCCATGCATAACTATTCGACTTCTTCTTCAATGTCTGTGTTTGCTTTAAGTCATTCAGATACATGGGCTTCAGAAGGGAAATCCTCCTGTTAAGTGGTTACTAGCACTCCTTAGCCACGTGGTTTCTTTCTTTACCTTTCCTTACCTTCACAAAATGGGCACTATGATGCTCACTTCATGACTTGTTTTGAAGACTAAGGAGGAATAAAATGTATGGAAATATTTTAATAGCTGACACAAGAAATGGCACAGCACGGCGCTGCTTACCTATATAATGGGCACAATTAAGTATTGAATGAAATCCTTTTTCTTTCTGTCCTTCTACTCCTCCAACCCTGTGTTGCTCCCATTCAGCCAGGAATTGGCATTTTCCCTCTTTTATTAATATGTTTTTCTGTTAAAATGTTACTTCCAGTTTCTGTCCTTTTAGTGACCCCCCCTTCTCCCTCATTCTGCTGCCCCTACCACCTCCAAACTATGCTGTCATATGCCCCACTTACTCCATCGGATGTCCTCTGTCGTGTTGCCAATTCTTCTCCGGCTGACATTGGGCATGACTAAAACTGTCAGTCATTTTTCCTCAGATTCACTTACATCCACTTGTACGCGTGTTAGACAGCTGCTGTGTAGAAAACAAAGGCGATGAGTGGAACCCTTCCCTGATGACAGAGGGCCATGTCCACGAACACGTTATATTTCTTTTCCATACATTTATAGCAACCATTGAGGTATACAGGTTGCTTGTCTTTATGGTAAGTAGATATCTTCTAAAATTTACTACTAATAAATATATGACCTTTTAGGCAAAGGTTGATATATCCCATTGTTAGAAGTGATACATATTTATACATGTTGTGCAAACTTGTTCTCTGTCTCTGCCATAGCTATCTTGTTTAAAAACACAAATTATGGTACACGGTCCATTCTTGTCCATTTTTTGATATCTTACAACCTGATGTATTACATCAAAATACTTTATTAAAATTTTAAGAATTGTATATATGAATACAATGTACTTTGATGACTGAGTGCATTTTAAAATAGGTTATTTCTAAATAAGGCCACATTTCTGAGATTTTTATGGGTAACTATGAATTTTAGGCAGACACTATTTAAACAAATGCCGGATCCAAGATATCATGCTTTTTGTTAGGGTATATTTCAATCAGCAAGCCATGGTGATCTCATTCCAGGAGTATTCTTTCGTGTATTTGATTTTTAAAGTTTTAAAAAATGATAAACTAGTGCAAAAATTTAAGTTTGTTAGACTGGCTCACTGGTTCATAACTATTATTATTTGTTAGTAGTCTTAACATGGAGATTGTCTTTAAAGGCCACTCCAAGGCACATAAAAACAGCCCGTTTCTGCATCGCAGGGGTGACTGGTTAGAGCATGGCAAAACCTGTCAGGGACTGGCTGTAGATTGTGAGCAAGGACAAGTCTGTCTTAGTAGGGCAGAATTCCAGAAGCAAGTGACAAAACCAAAACAGCCCCAAAGTCCTCATTAAATGTATTCAGCTACAGGCAGTTCAGAAACACAAGCCAGCTCCCCACGTGAACCCCTTCTCTTTGAAATGCTTTGCTGGTCTGGAAAACTGTTTTGCATTTGATTACTCCAACCAGAAAAATCTAAATTAAGGTCCAACCCCTTTCTGTTTTTCATCCACTCCATGCAACCAGTTACTACTTCTACTTTTTTTACCAGGTCTGTCTCACTCAAACACATATTCTATCTATTTTCCACTTTCCGTCCATCTTGCCACTCTTTTCTTCCAATACTCCATCAACCTCTCATCTGTACTCTAGTGACAGTGGGAAAACCAGTCTCCTTGTTTCCATCTCCTATCCACAAGACAACACTACCTCTATATGACTAAAATGTTCTGCCTGAGGAAAAAAATTGTACCTATATTTCTTTTCTAACAGATAACCTTTCCACTACTTCCATGGACTTGAGTATATAGGCAAGACACATTAAAGTTGAATGCAGGACTTTGAAAAATCTAGCTGCTTGCTGCCTTTTCAGCTTCAGTTCCCAGCACTCCCCATATGTGCCCTACCTTACAGCCCAGGAGCACATCATGTCCTTCTTATGGTCAACAGGAACACTTTATTGATATTGTGATTTCTTCTTTGTCCATTTCCCCTGAACTGCCACCTTTCTTTCCTTGTGTAGTACCATGCTGCCAAGTATAGCTTCCTCACTCACCAATGTCCAGTTTTGCTATGTTTTATGTGCATTTCTTCTGAAAATGGAATATGTGCAATAAATGAAACAAATAAACTTTGATAGCCATGATAGGCAACTCAGATAAGGTTCTTTCTCTTTCTAGACACTCGGGGAAGAAAGAAAGGAGAGAGGACTGAGTGGTGGGAGAATGAGCTCTGGGTGAAAATCACAGGAAAATCATACCTGTTAGTTTTGCTTTCTTCACAGGCAGGAGGGGACATAGATGATTACACCAAGAATTGGAGAATTAATAAGTACACGGTCTGGCATTTCCACAGCTTATCATAGCACCTATGCATTCTATTCTTGAAATGCTTAAATTCTATATGTAAAAACCCAGAAATATTTTTTTGAGGAAAGTTGTGAAAATGAATGAAACACAACAACAACAACAGAAAGTCAGACAATCAAAATGATCATTTTTTTTCCCCCAATGATCTCATAGTTTACAGAGTGAAAGTTTCTTAAGCATTTCCTCCTGTCGAGGAGGGTTTTGTGTGCTGCCAGACTTAAAATGATGTCGAAGTAGTCCAAGGGAATCAATCAATATACACCGGTAATAGCAGACATCAAAATCTTCAGCGTCTGTAACATCTATTACATGTTCCGATTTTTGAACTAATGCGATTTCGGCAGGGGAGTTACACAATGTGTACAGAATTTATATCTAGTCTTCCAGGTGGTCTAGGATGTTCAAATAAGTAGTGACCTAACTATTTCGCAGGGGAAAATGCAACTTTCTCAGATGGTGTACCCGGATAATGACAGGGAAATAAAAATGTTAACGTGCAGGACTCTCCTGTCTTGTCAGCGTTACCAGTATGAACGGAAAGGTTGCCGGACGGATGCTCTGTGCATCGTGTCCTAACATCACTGATTTGCATAACCTTCCCTAGTCAGGTACAGGCAGCGGTCACATTAAGACATACTAGGGGAAGTGCCTATCTCAGCAGTACTAACAGAAGTACTTGCAGTTGTAACAAGATGTGTGCACCACCATCAAAGTCAACACACTAATCCTCATGAAGAGAAAAATCTATTCCTGTACCTGATGTACGTGTTCCCATCTAAGATATTGCACATTTACGTGTGTCCATGTTCTTCTTCTCTTTTTTTTTTTTTTTAGATTATAATACAATTGCATTTTCCCCTTTCGTTTTCTTCCTCTACCTTCCTATATACACCTCCCTGCTATTCTTCAAATTCATGGTCTCTGTTTTTACTAATTTATATTGCATTGCCCGTGTACATGTAAATGCACATATATATCTTTTCCTAAATATAACCTGTTCAATCTGTATAATGTTACCTGTATGTATGTTTTCAGAGCCGACCACTTGGCACTTAACAACCAACTTCTTTCTCCTTCCCTAGAGAAGACCATCTCTCCAGCTTCCAGTTTTTGTAAATTGCCTGAGTATCTTTTTGTAGGGTTAACCTCATGGGATTTTCTTCATGCAGCTTGTCATGTACATTGATGTCATTCTGTTCACTTCCTATGATGCCATGAGTGACATCACAGTTCAATAATCACAAGGGTACAGTAGTGATATACATAGCTTTACAGTCCAACACCTCTCTACCTGAAATTAAGACCCACTCAACAATGTCCCTATGCCCATAGGTAAGTGAAGTTTTCACCAGCCATCAAAGAAACTTCTCTCTGTGTGTTCAGGTTTTTAATGATTGTTATGATCTGGCACAATGGCTCAGAAAGCAAAGGTGCTTGTGGCCAACCCTTACAAATTGAGTTCGATTCCAGTATTCTACATCCTAAAAGGACTGAACTAACTTCTACAGATTGTCTCTTGGCAATCCAAGCATGGTACGACACCTATTTGCATATACACAACAAATAAGCAATTGTGAACATATCACAAATGCATGTTATGAATGAGATTAGTGTTCCCCATTATTTTCATGTGTCTTACTTGAATTTTCTTTGTCTCTAGAAAGGAAGAACATATCAGTGAATATAAGTATCTCAACCCAGCAGCCAATAAGACAATAAAAAGCATCCAACTGGTTAAAATTGAACCTGGAGAACCATTTTTTTTTTTTTTTGGTCTGCCTCAGAGAAAAGAGTAATTGTGATATGTAGCTATCTATGACTCAGTGCATTGACTAAGAAAATAATAGCACTGAGCAAAGATGCCTTTTCTTGAAAACAATGTTAAAAAACCAAACAAACAAATGGGGCAAATATTTCCTGATTAGGCAAGGCAAATATTCATAGAGCATTTGGCAATGCCTTAAGAAGATTGTGCTTTGGGGGACAAGATGAACTAACAGACTATTGTTTCTGCCATGCACCTCCCTCAAGATTACTTCTCTGGGTAGCACACACTTCAAGCTGCTGTTAATTTCACAATGCAGGACATATGGGCACCAGAGTCATTGGGAACACAGCACAGCGGGAATGCTTAGCACCATGCTTGTTATGGCTATTTACTCCTTAGTGAGACCATTTGCTGGGTGCAGTGCCTCAGCTTTTGTGATTGCATTAGGGGGATGCCAGAGCCACAGACTCATTCTCCCAGCAGATCCTGCAAAGCCTCCACTGTGGATTCCCAGTTGCCATTTCCTAGGAAAACAGAAAGCAGAAAAATAGACCAAGAGAATAAAAGGGAGCCAATGAATACAATCTAGTTCCAGTGGCTGTACTAACTCAGCATTTCATTTGGCACATGTACCTGGGGAACCAAGGGGATTAGGAAAACCTTGCCAGTCACTGCAGGGCGCAGCTAACGCAGACTCATTGAAGTTTCAGTTCAGAAATGATAAGGCTTAATAAATCTCGGTGGTTAGATTTATCTCATAATTGCAGATCATATTTATAGGACTGGACTAATTAGACTTTATTTGTATATGCTTTAGGCTTAATTGAAAGTCAATTTTTTTCCTAGGTTACTTCAAAATCATTCTTTGTTGAAGTGGAACTGGGCCACTTCTGCATAAGCTGTATTCTCTAACATGGCCCATGTTTCTACCTTTTGCATTTGAATTCCATGCTTTTCTGCGCTTAGGAAAACTAGCCTGTCTTCTAAACAAAGAAAATATGTTGATTTATTTGCTGTGTGATTTGTGATACTGAAATACAGTTAGGGCTTAATCTTGAAAAGAGTCCAGGATGATATATCAAAAATACATCTGTTCAAACAATTGGATATTAAAAGAAACAAAATGAAAACATAAGATAATTTCCTGTTTGTACCACCTTTTGTATAATAAAGACATTCTTGGTGGCTGGTATCTTAAAACAAAAACAAAAACTAAGCTTAAAATGGTATTGCTTCTTCAATAAAAATTATAATAGCTTTTAAGTACTTAACATAGATACAGATATGGTCAGAGGTACATGTTTGTTTCATGACTAGTCTTTTATTATTTAAATGTAACTTTTAATATCCATGCATTGTAATTTTTGTCTTTTAGTTTCCATAATATTTGGCCCTTCAAAATATTTCCATACTTATGATGTTTACTATTATTGTTAATATATTTTTGTGACAGCCCAATTGTGATTTAAATTCAATAATTTAAGGTATATAATCATAGCTGTACTGATGTAATATTATTTATTATTTCAGGCCAGTTTGGAATTATAAGTCAGGTCTTAAAGACAGAATGAATGTTTGTATTTTGTTGTTGTTGGTTTTCATCCATGAGGTAGTCTCTTTCCAATTTGCTTTTCCAAGATTAAATTTAATAATGGTCAGGGCAGGCATAGAGGAATAGGGATCACACATCTCTCAAATGTTCTAATAATTGTTCTCTGAATCACCACCAGTACATTTTACTTATCAAAATTAATATCCACAGTTACTGAAAACTATTTTATAGTTACTCTAAAATTAATACAGAAAAGGAAAATTCCCAGAGCAACCAATTCACTGTCATGAAGTGGGGACAAAAAAACAGAACAATCTGATATCAATCAAGACATTACATAAAAATTTGATAATAGAGGTAAATATTTGGTAGAAGAGGAGATGTATTTTTATAGAAAAGGAAGAGATACATATAAATACAGTTAACTGAATGTCACTGAAAGAGCAAAGACAACTCAATAAAGCAAAGGTACAGCCAAGAAATGATGATGGGCGAATTCAACGTCCAAATGCCAACAAAATAAGACTATACAGCAAGGACTTTATGCCATCACAATGGCAATTCAAAGTCAATTATACACATCTATACATAATATTAATAATAAATAAAATATCTATAATGTAATACAGGAGAAAAGAAAGGGGAATTTGGATATAGATGTGGTTTTTAAATATAATGGTAAAGTTATGAAACATAAAGAGTTGAGCAACTGTCTTTAGTGCACCCTAAGAAGGAGAATTAAAAGAATAGTTTAAGAATCAGAGAAAAGTATCTTTCAAAAGATACCAAATAAAGGATAGTTACTCAACCTATACAAACAACTTTTTGAATTTATTAATTAATAGAAAATGGTATGGTAGCTCAAACTTATAATTCCAGCACCTGAGAGTCTAAGGAAAACAGAATTCAGTGTGTTTAAGGCCAGCTTGTACATAGTGTGATCCTGTCTCAAAAATAAAAAGAAAGAAAACAAAGATTTTACTAAGACCGCTTAAGAAAAAATCTGGGCTGAAGAGATGCTCTGTGTTTCTCTTTAAAGGGGAGTCACATGTTGATTCACACACATTTTTAATGCCAGTTCAGGGATTCTGATACCTTCTTGTGAATTCGATGGGGACAGGTCATGCATGTGGCACATGTACATACATACATACATGCATACATGCATACATACATGTAGGCAAACACTCAGGCATACAAAATCTAAAAGAAAATATTTTAAAGATCTGAACAGGTACTCCATAAAAATTATGTACAAGTAGGACATACCTAAGTAAAAATATGTTCAATCTTTTCAAGATTTATCTCTAACTGTATTTAAGTATCACAAATCACACAGAAATTAAAATAAGATACAACTATGCACTTTTTAGAATGGTAACCACTGTAACACTGTTGCATAGTGTAAATGTTGACTCATTCTTTGGTGGTTTGAATGGGACATTCCCTCCATACTCTCAGATATTTGTTTACTTGGTTCCCGGTTGTTGGCACCATTGATGCAGATTTAAGTCACTGAGTGTCACCTTTAGGATATTAAAGCCTCCCACTACTGCAAGTTTGCTGTCGGCTTTGCACTCAACAGTTAAAGATACGAACCCTTAGCCACTGCTCCATCTGTCATGTCGGCCTTCTGCTTCTGCCACACCATTATAGACTATTATCTCTCTGAATTAATAATTTAAACTCAACCCTGTTTTCTATAAGTTGCATTGGTTGTAGTGTTTTATCACAGCAACGGAAAAGTAAATAATATACACTTATCGATGCTTGGGTATGAAATCCTAAGTCACTTTGGAAGTTTTTTTTTACAGATTCTTACAAGAACAAACCCACTCTTCTCATGTGTTGTAATAATTGTTATTTATGTTTCCCTGAATGACAGGAGAATATATGTGCACACATAGAAGCACATTTACCCAAGTCACAAACATAAGACAAACTAAAATGTCCTTCAATGTGTGCATACACAACATGTGGTGCATAAGTTTTATAAGTTATGAAAACATGAGCTATCAGGACATAAAAAGATACTAAATAGTTTGAGATGCACATCACTGAGTGGGAAGGGAAACATGAAAGGGTTCCTCCTGTGTGACTTAAAACGTATTGCACATAGAAATGGGTGCAACTATAGAAACAATAAAAGCATCTATGGTTGTAAATAAGATAGGAGAGAAAAATAACGATATGAAATGGGTTGGTAATGAGGGGCTCTGTGTGATATTAAAGTGTAGCTAGATGCCATTATTATTATTGCAGTCCATGCAACAGACACCACCACTGTGATAAAGAGTGATAGGAACAGGAGAGACTGTAGTTGTGTTGAGGTAGAAAATGTACAGGAGATGATACCAAGTTTGAAAACATCCTACGATGTAATGGCTGATCAGTGCCAAGAAACATTCGAACACTCGTGGTTACCTCGCAACCAAGGCTCTTTATCTGAATTCACATGCTTTATAAACCATGAAAACACTGCATTAACTTGTAATGTTCAATATTCTCATTAAAGTTCTTTTCTTTTTTTTTCTCTCTCTCCATTATCCATTTCAAGGTGCTAACCATCACTTCCATCAATTCAAGATCTATCATCAGAAAAAGATCTTAAAGCCTAGAGAGAATATAACCAATATCACCTTGGTTTATATTCAGTCCATGAGGTGTCAGCTTTGGTTGGAATTCTACTACTTCTTCTCTCTTACATTGCCCGATGTGGAAAATCCACAGTAATGGAAACAGTCCCATTAAATTTCTTCTCTAGCATATTTCTCTTGTGTGCTCATCATCTGAGTCCTAAAGAATGCATTTCTTGGCCAGGTATGTTAGCACATGCCTGTAATCCCATTATAACTGAAGCAGAGGCCAGAGAATCAAAGTCCATAATGCACCTATGGTATGTGACAAGACACCTCCTCTTACCCCTGACACATAAGCGTTTCATACATGCTACCTTCTCTACGGTCTGATTCTTTTATTTGTAGTTTAACAAACTCTTTTGATCGGCTTGGGTATGTTAATCTTTGACATAATTGAATATAAAGCCATTGAACTTAATATTCAAATATAAAAAGTTTATGAAACCTAAGGCTTTATGTAATGCAAAGTAATTAGATTATTAAATCGATAATTGTTTTTTTAAACAAATATCCAACTTTCCACACATGTTCTTAGTACTAGCTATGCTCTCCCATGGAAGAATAAGAAACTTTGAATGACAGAAATCTTAAAAGTGCCAATGGGCTCTTGTCAGTTTCAAATGTCTATAATCTTTTATTCTTGTTTACTTTCTTACGTGTGTGTGTGTGTGTGTGTGTGTGTGTGTGTGTGTGTGTGTGTGTGAGAGAGAGAGAGAGAGAGAGAGAGAGAGAGAGAGAGAGAGAGAGAGAGAGAGAGAGAGAGAGAGAGAGTCACAGCAGGTGTGTGGAAATCAGAGTATAACTTACTTGAGGGAGTCATTTTTCTCCTTTCATCATGTAGTCCCTCGAGAGTAAACTCAGATGTTCAGAGTTGGCAGCAAACAACTTTTTCCTCCTGTGTCACCTTCCTACCAGTCATAATTATATTTTTCTTTTATACTTACACAATGGAAATGATACTTGTCATATTTTTAACCATAGTGACTGAAACACTTCATTAACCAATCAAATAAAACTCATGTACCTCTTTAACCTATCAAACGAACTCACAAATTTACTGCTTCCAAATCAATGGTTGGGAGCACAGGCCTTCGTTATATACATTGCCATGTATGTGGTGAGTGACAGGTAAGTGACAGAAAGAAAAAAACTGTGTGGATCCTGAAAGATGGCAGCCATCAGTGCCCACCAAAGCCGTTTGCATTGTACCAGGTGCCTCAGGTGGTTTTTACACTACTTTGTGGTGAGGCCTGCCTCATTTTCACCTGATCCTTTCATCATGTGCGTCCTGGGTTTCTAGCAAAGGTTGTCTTAATCCAAATTCTTTAGAGAAACAGAACTGAAAGAATCTACACATGAATCTATACATAGGAAAATGGGATTTGCTAGAGTTGCCAACAGGTTATAGGTTCACTATTCCATGAGACTGGATATCTTAGCTTGTCTTCAGGATATTCTGGAATCCTGAAGAAATATGCTCTAATGCAATTAAAGGAATAAACTTTCCATCCAGTGTGAGGTGAAGCAGAGAGCAAAGCCTCCCGTCTTCCCTTCTCCTTATATAATAACATGTGTGGCCCAAATTAAAGGTGGATCTGTGGATCTTTCCACCTCAAGAGATCCAGATTTAGGGTGTGTCTTTCTACCTCAAGTGAATAAATGATGATACTTAGATTATGGGTTGTGACTCCCCTGTGGGTCAAATGACTCACGGGGTCGCCTAAGACCATTGGAAAAAAACAATTGTTTACATTCTTATTCATAACAATAGTAAAATTACAATTATGAAGTAACAACAAAAACAACTTTATGGTTGGGGTCACCACAACATAAAGAACTGTATTAAAGGATTGCAGTATTAGGAAGGTTGAGAAACACTATGATTAAACAAGAAAAAAAAAAAAAAACCCTCATAAGTGTACCCAGCCAGTTTGGTTTTAGTTACTTTCAGAATAAGCATCACAGGGTCTTTATCAGTTTCCAGACATTTCCCCCATTATTACTGTCTCTTATTCAATCTCCCACCCTTATTTCTTTTTTGAAATTGAAATTTGTCACAATCTTAACAATCTCTAAAATTTGTAACCCTAAACATGTCCCACCATTTCTGTTCCTTAGCTAATTTACACACCTTGATTTTTTTCTTTTTAGAGTTCTTAATTTTACTTATCCAGTTTCTTCCCCACTCACAGTGTTCTTAGTTTAAGTGCCTGTATTTTTCTTCCTATCCTTTGCTATTCATCCTTGAACAGTTAAGGTCAAAGGGGCACAGGAATTAACTGGCTGGTAGGATATTTCCATAGTGGTGGCATCAGCAGTTGTGGTTGCTCTCAAAGCTAGTTAATAGCTATTCAGGGAATAAGACAGAGTTTACACCAGGCACCTAGACCTCCTGAACAGAGAAACTATTTCCTGAACTATAGGCTCAGCTCTACCATATGGATCCCCATGTGAACATTGTAAATATTTCAACTGGAAGACTATAGCTGGTAAATATATAACCCAAGCAAAGACATAACGTAGGATGCAAAAATCCCAGTATAGCTGCATAAGGAACATAAAAATCAAGGACAACATAACTTTTCCCAAAATTACGGATCCTACAATAATGGCATCCAGGGAAAGTGAGTTGTATGGAATGACAGGGAATTGACAAGACTGATTGTAATCATCTTCAAAGATGAAAATGAGCTCCTGGTGAAGAAGACATACAGCTGAAATAAGGATGTACAGTGAGATATTTGAGAGATGAAGTCCACAAAGAGAAATACTGAAACAAAACCATTGAAAATTCTGGAAAAGAAAATCATGAGAGAAAGTGGAAATCAATGTTCTGTGGGGAGGACCATCTCTGGGACAGGGGATTTTCAGGGCTGTAGGATTGACCTTAGCTGAGACTCCTAGCAGCTTGGGTTAAGAAGCTTGAAGTCTCTGCCTCCTGAGGCACGGTGGGACTTTCAGTGGTGGGAGAGAGACACCAGTTAGAAATTTGTCTTGCCTATAATGAGTGTAGGGATAAAGATGGAACAGACATTGAGGGAATGGCAAACCAATGACTGGCCTACCTTGAGACCCACCCCATGGAAGAGAGCCGAGTCTGTCAGTATTAATGATACTCTGCTATGCTTTCAGAGAGGAGCCTAGCATAATTCTCTTCTGAGGGGCTCCATCCAGCCGCTGATGGAAACAAATATAAAGACCCACAGCCAAACAATAAACCTAGCTAGGGAGTTTTGTGGAAGAGTGGGAAGAAGGATAGAAGGATTTGGAGAAGTATTGGACTCCAAAGAACACCTACAGAGTAAACTAGGCTGAGCCTATGGGCGACCACAGAGATTAAACCACCAACCCAAGAACATGCATGATCTGGACCTAGACTTCCTACATATATGTAGCAGGTGGGCAGCTTGTTCAACATGTGGGTTCCTTAGCGATAGGAGTAGGGGCTTTCTCTTACTCTGTTGCCTGCCTTTGGATCACCTTCCTCTAACTGGGATGCCTTGTCAGGCCTCAATGGGAAAGGGTGCACGTAAACATGATGTGACTTGAGATGTCTGTGTGGATTGGTACCCTTTGGGGGCCTCCCCTTCTCTAGGAAGAAGGATAGCGGGAATGTGGGTGAGGGACGTGAAGGTGGGACTGAGAGGAGAGGAGAAAGGAAGCTTGTATCAGTCTGTAGAGTGATTAAATAAATAATCAAAAATGATGTAATTAGAGAGAGAGAGAGAGAAAGAGAGAGAGAGAGAGAGAGAGAGAGAGAGAGAGAGAGAGAGAGAGAGAGGCGGGGGCGGGAGTTAAATACAAAGCTATGTCAAAAAAGTTATTAGTAGAATGGATTAGGGTCGTTAAAAATTCCTCTGATCATGAAGGCCAGGTTGAAGACCTGGGCAATCAAACAAGAACAGACACCAAATTATAATGAGACACCAAGGCATAAATGACACTTTAAAGGACTAAATAAGCATTATAATAAAACCATTGACGAATGAAAGAAAAACATTTCCAAAAAATGGAATAAGCTTTAACGGAAAAGTTAAAAGGGACTAGAAAGCCACAGGAAGATAAAAACATAAGATACAAAAACAAAAAACAAACAAACAAACGAAAAACCATAAGATACATGCTGCAAGAAGAAGCAGTGGTTCTGGAAGACAAGCTAAAGGAATGCAGTATCAAAAGCTAGGCTACCCAGTAAAAGTACAGCAAATAGAGAAAGATTCAGATGCATGATAGAAAAAGTCCTTTGTCATTAAGCTGTTAGCCACATTCCATATATTCTCTTTCAGATATCACAAACTGATCACAAAAAGAAGTAAATCAGCATGTTTTATGAGGTTCAGAAATCAAATATTGAAAATAATATTTTCTGAAAACGTGAGCAAAAAGCCTAATATTCAATCACACATCTTAGAATGCTCAGAGATAAACTAGAAAACCTAAGAGTGGCATACCAACACTTTCCCCTGAGTACATCCTTCCCAATTGTAGTTTTCTTAAAATGGGAACAAAAATATTTCCCTCTTGGAGTCTTACTAACAGATGCATTTAATATAACATAATATTAACAAACATTAATGAGAACAAAGAAATCAGAAAATGGAAAACAAAAGGATAGACAAAATTGGCATTGAAAAATACTTAAGAATAGTCAATTTTGTTTGGCTGTGTTTGTGTTTCCCTCTGCTTTTTGTAATGATCTCACTTCATTTTTATGTTAACACATTTTCATTTTAAAGTACTAGCATGGCTATCTAGTTAATGGGCAATTGTCAGAATTCAGGAACATGCTCATTCAGGCTAAGACTGTAATCATGTGGATGGAAATGGGTAGAATAAACACAGGGTCAGTGAGATATTGGGGTGGACATGGCTTGTGATGGAGAAGGAATAAGAAGTACAGTGTCAGTTATTGGTTAGCTTCTTGTGATAGAAGGTAACAGAAGAGAGCTCTCGAGGGTTTGGCTAGATAAATGAACATTTCTTCTATAGGATGAAGACTATATGCTAGAGCATGCCTACTGGTGGTTAGCTCTAAGCACTGGTAAATGTGGGTTAATTTAGAGCATAAAGCTTAGTCTCCAGTAGCCATAGCAGAGGTGAGAACTATTTGTGTAAATGGATGCATGGTATATACTTAAGGTTTTATGGGCCATACACTGTCTATTGCATTAACTCTGGTTTGCCTTATTGCCTAGAAATCCTCTACAGATGGTATGCAAATATATAAAGAGGACAATATTACAAAAATTATTTGTGAGCATAGGAGTTTTAATTTCATATAATTTCTATATTCTGACATGTTATTTTAATGCTCATAAATTAAAAAATATAGAAACCATTGTTAGCTGTGAATTATATAAAATATGGCAATAGCCAACTTGATATGTTGGACAATAATTGGCCAAATTTGGCACGATGGACAATAATTTATGAACTCCTAATCTAGTATATTTAGACCAATTATCCCTTCTTAGAAGATTCAGCAAAAACTGCAGTCCATACCAATTTTGATTATTACTATGCTGTAGTTTACAATAGCTATGAATGAAATCATGAAAAATTTCCTCAAAACAACTTTGCAAATATATGATAACAATTGGATCATAAGTAAAATCATGTAACACACTTGATGGGATTTAAAATTTGATAAGTTTGACAGGTTTTCAGTCCAGTAAAAGTTCCAGGGAGACTGAAATTGCTCCCTGCCTTTAGTTTTTTTTTGAGACAGACAAGGTTTCTTTGTGTAGCGTTGGCAATCCAGGTTTCATTTGTAGACCAGGCTGACCTCAAACTCACAGAGATTTGCCTCCCTCTGTCACTCCCAGTGCTGGGATTACAACCATGCGCCACCATACCCGTCTTGCACTATTGTCTCTTTAGGTTGATTCTATAGCCAACAGAGCATTGTCTATGCCTGGATATTCATGTATCAGCCTGTCTCAGTGGTATTCCTGTATAGTGGGATTAGTAATATAAATGATCTATTTGTTCTGCAGTTTGAATTCTTCACATGCCCATTTTATCCTCCTCCCTCATTTCCTCCCAATCCCCCAATCCTACCTCATCCCTTCTCCTTACCTCCCTTAATTTTCAGAAAGGTGAGCCCTCCTCCCCTAATGTCTGAGCTCAGCCTATCAAGTCTCATCTGTACTACCTGTAACTTCTTCCTTTGATACTTTATATTATTTGTGACTATTGTGAAGGGTGTAGGTTCCCTAACTTCTTTCTCAGCCTGTTTGTCACTTGTCTATAGGAGGGCTACTGATTTTTTGGAGTTGATTTTGCACCTAGCCATTTTGTTGACAGTGTTTATCAGCTGTAGGAGTTCTTTGATAGAATTTTTGGGCTCACTTATGTATATTGTATCATCTGTGAACAATGATAGTTTGGCTTCTTTTCCGATTTGTATCTCCTTTAGTTGTCTTATTGATCTAGCTAGGACTTTTGAGTATCTGAAGAGATACAGAGAGAGTGGATAGCTTGTTTCCTTCCTGATTTCAGCGGAATTGATTTAAGTTTTTCTCCATTTAGTTTGATGTTGGCTGTAGGCTTGTAGTATATTGCCTTTCTTATGTTTTGGCATGTGCTTTGTACCTCTCCTCTCTCCAGAAATTTTAATCAAATGCTTTGTCAGAATATAAAGAGATGATCATGTGTTTTTTCTTTCAGTTTGTTGATATGATAAATTACATTGATGAATTTCCATATATTGAACCACCCATGCATGCCTGGGATGAAGCCTACTTGGTCATGGTGAATGATAGTTTTGATGTGTTCTTTTTTTATTTTATTTTATTAATTTATTCTTATTACATCTCAATAGTTATCCCATCCCTTGTATCCTCCCATTCCTCCTTCCCTCCCATTTTCCCCTTATTCCTTTCCCCTATGACTGTGACTGAGGGGGACTTCTTCCCCCTTTATATGCTCATAGGGTATCAAGTCTTTTTTTTTTTTTGTTAATTTATTCTTGTTACATCTCAATGGTTATCCCATCCCTTGTATGCTCCCATTCTTCCCTCCCTCCCATTTTCCCCTTATTCCCCTCCCTTATGACTATTCCTGAGGGGGATTTTCTCCCTGTGAGTATTTTATTGAGTATTTTCACATCAATGTTCATAAGAGAAATTGGTCTGAAATTCTCTTTCTTTGTTGAGTCCTTCTGTGGTTTAGGGATGAAGGTGACTGTGGACTCAAAGAGTGAGTTTGGTAATGTTCCTTCTGTTTCTATTTTTATGGAATAGTTTGAAGAGAATTGATATAAGCTCTTCTCTGAAAGTCTGGTAGAATTCTGCACCAAATCTTTCTGGTCCTAGGTTTGATTTTATTTTATTTTTCTTTTGCTGGGAGACTTTTGATGACTGCCTCTATTTCCTTAGATGTGATAGGACTATTCAATTCGTTTATCTGATCTTGATTCAACTTTGGTAGTTGGTAGTTATCAATAAAATTTTCCATTTCATTTAGGTTTTCAAATTTTGTGGCACATAGGTGTGTCTGCTTCTTTTTGTTCTAGAACATTCAGGTGTGCTGTTAAATTGCTGGTATGGGATCTCTTCAGCTTCTTTATAAAGGCAATTAGTGCTATGAACTTTCCTCTTAGCACTGCTTTCATTGTGTCCCATAAGTTTGGGTACGTTGTGCCTTCAGTTTCATTGAACTCTTAGAAGATTTTAATTTCTCCTTTTATTTCATCCATTACCCAGATGTCACAGAATAGGGAGTTATTCAGTTTCCATGAGTTTGTAGGCTTTCAGGTATTTCTTTTGTTATTGAGTTCCATCTTTAACACATGGTGGTCTGATAAGATGTAAAGAATTATTTCAATTTTCTTGTATATGTTGAGGTTTGCTTTATGACAAAGTATTTGGTCAATTTTGGAGAAGGTTCTGTGAAGTACTGAAAAGAAGCTCTATTCTTTTGTGTTTGGGTGAAATGTTCTGTAGATATCATTTAGGTCCATTTTTTTCATGATGTCTATTAGTTTCCTTGTTTCTCCATTTAGTTTCTGTCTTGATGATCTGTCTATTGGGGAGAGATGGGTGTTGAAGTCTCTCACTATTAATGTGTGGGGTTTGATGTGTAGCTTTAGTAATGTTTCTTTTACAAATGTGGTTACTCCTGAGTAGATGTTCAGAACTGAGACATCATCTTTGTGGTGCCCGCGCCACCGCATTACCGAGTCGAGGGCAAGGGACTGCGGATTTAACTTATGCACACACACACACGCACACACACACACACAATAACACAGCGGGTCCTTCTGCTAAGAGAACAGCAGCCGCAGCAGCAGCTGCAGCAGTGGTTTATTCTTCTCCTTTCCAGAGTTCCAAAGAGCCTTCTTATTGTCAGCAAAACAGGAATCCTCCTCCCAGGTGAAATCCCTCAAGAGGTAATCCCACACAGGAGGAAAAGTCTCGAGGAAGGGAGGGGTGCGTTCTCAGAGCAGTAAACATGACTAGCTAACCAAGATAAACACAGACATGGAAGCTGCTAGAAACAGGACATGAAACAGCAAGACAGGCAGGCAGCCCAGTCTGGCCTGGTTCCTACACATCTTGGAATACTTTTTCTTTCCTTGAGGAAGCAGTTACCTTCCCCATCTCTTTTGATTAGTTTTGGTTGAAAGTCTATTTTATTCAATACTAGTATGGCTACTCAAGCTTGATTGGGGTCAGTTTGCTTGGAATATAGTTTTCCAAACCTTTACTCTGAGGTAATGATTATCTTTACTGCTGAGGTGTATTTCTTGTATACAGCAGAATGATGGATCCTGTTTTCCCATGCATTCTGTCAGCCTGTGTCTTTTTACTGGGGAGTTGAGGGCATTGATGTTAAGAGATATTAGTGACCAGTGGTTGTTAGTTCCTTTTGTTTTGATGTTGTTGTTGGTAAAGTGTGTGTGTTTTTGTGTTTTGGATTTGTAGATGTGGAGTTATTTATTTACTGTTTTTTCCTGGGTGTAGTTAGCCTTCTTAAGTTGGAATTTTCCTTCTAGTACCTTCTGTAGGGCTGGATTTGTGGATAGATACTGATTAAACTTCATTTTGTCATGGAATATCTTGTTTTTCTCCATCTATGGTGATTGAAATTTTTGCTGGGTATACTAGTCTGGGTTGGCATCTGTAGTTGCTTAATGTGCATGACTTCTGTACAGGCCCTTCTAGCTTTCATAGTATCTGTTGAGAAGTCAGGTGTAATTCTGATGGGTTTGCCTTTATATTTGACTTGACTGTTTTCTCTTTTAGCTTTTAATATTCTTTCTTTGTTCTGTACATTTAATGTTTTGATTATTTTGTGTCAGGAATATTTTGTTTTCTGGTTGAATCTATATGGAATTCTGAAGGCTTCTTATATGTTTATGGGCATTTTGTACTTTAAGGTGAGGAAATTTGCTTCTATGATTTTGTTGAAAATATTTTCTGAGCCTTGGAGCTTGGAGTCTTCTCCTTGTATTCCTATTATTCCTTGATTTGGTCTTTTTATAGTGTTCCCGATTTCTTGGGTGTTTGTGTCAAGAACTTTTTAGTTTTAACATTTTCTTTGATTAAAATATCTATAACTTTGGTTGTATCTTCCACGCTTGAGATTTTCTCTTCCATGTCTTGTATTTGGTTGGTGTGGCTTGTATTTGTAGTTTCTGTTCTCTTCCCTATGTTTTCTAACTCTTAAATTGCCTCAGCTTGTCCTTTATTTGTTGATTCTAATTCTCTCTTTGGTATTGAATAGCCTTATTCATTTCTTTCTCCCGGTTTATTGAAATTTCCTGTAATTATTTATAGGATTTATTCAATTCCTTCATCTGTTTGAATGTATTTTCCTGTGTTTCCTTGAGTGATTTATTTTCCTCTTTCAAAACTTTTATCATTTTCATCACCTCAGATTTAAAGTCTTCTCTTTGCCCTTCATGGGTGTTCATATCTCCAGGGCTTACTGTGTTAGGACCACTGGTTTCCTGTGTTGTTATATGGCTCTGAGTTTTGTTGCTAGTCTTCTTGTGCTGTCCTCTAAGTATCTGGTTGTCTCTGGTGTTAGAAGGCCTAGAGGTGCCTCTAATGAGGTCACTGTCTGTGTCCCATGTTGGCCAGGCAGGTTGGGAGGAAGTAAAGAGAGATCCAAGCCAAAGATTGTTTGCTAGGCCTCCCCAGAGGCCTCCTTGTGATGTTGTACAGTGGGTGTTAGAGCCTGTACCCAGCTTAGTTCAGATAGGTTTCCTGACTGTATCATAGTTGCGTCAGGCAGGAGACATGTGGGCTGATAGAAGTCTCTGCTCTATGATCAAAGTGGATCAGGCCAATAGGCTGTAGGTGGGTCGGGTGAGATCAGAGCCAGAAGCTGCTAGCAGGATAGCAACTAATGAGGATTGTGGCCCTCATTAGCTGTGTCTAAGCAGTATGCTTCAGGTGAGCGGGCAGAGACAGAACAAGGTCCAAAGTTGTTTGTTAGATGGCACCTAATGCTGATTGTGGTTAGCGCCTGGTTTCAGCTCTGCGGGCCACAAGGAATGCTCCTAGTTACAGATGGGCCTGGCTGGTAAGCAGCTTGGGGGTGGGGTGGGACGTGGGGGCGTGAGAAATCAGAACTCCAAGCTGCTCTGAAGTCCCACAGGCCCTCTTGAGATGGCAGGACTAGGCGTATCTGCTCTGTGACCCAGCTAGTCTAGGGCAGCAAGCAACTGGGGGCGCTGAGAAAGATAAGAGCTTAAAGGTTCTTGGGTGCCCCGTACTCTTTCTCAGGAGGCAGCTAATGTGGTTTGTGTCCAATGCCGGGACTCAGCTCTGACTGTCCATTCCCTGTCCCAGATCTGGCAAGCAGTAGACGGCGGTGAGAGTCTGGAGACTGCACGGATATCCCACAGTACTTCCCAAGATGGTGGCTAATGTGGGGTGTCCCCTGAGATTTTTCTGTGGGTCAGCTGGGTGGCCAGGGGTCAGACCCACCTGTACCCCACACAATTTCGATCTCTCTCACCTGGGAATCAGCAGCATTGCTGATTTGTTGCTCTCAGTTTGGACTTTAAGTCCCTGTGCAGTCCTGGCTATCCTGCTATTCAGACATAGTGTGCAATCAGTGCTGCCATCTTCTGAGACCTATGGTTTGCATTTTGTTCTAATAAAAAAAAAATTGTCATGTAAACATTTATCTCTAAAAATTAGTAAACATTTTGCTTTTCTTGTTTGTGACATTTAAGATGTTATTATTATTGAAAGCATAAAAGCATTCTGGGTAGGTTACAATAAGTAGGTATTTTTATTAGGTTTCTGTTAATGTTATTTTTATTTAACTGTGTTTGTTTCTCAGCTTCTCTCTTAATTCAGCTAGCACACAAATAACTGAGATTCTTTTATGTTTTTTAAATAATAAGCTTCACAACATAATAACTTAGGAGTTATTCCTCTATTCTTAACCTTGTAATCTAACTTGGTTTCCCCACCAGCATGTATCGCAGAGATACTTGTACTTTGTGACTTTCTGTTCCAGCTCCTGTCTTCTGATTTCTCCTGAACATCTTTAGTGCCTCAATCCCCTATTTCCTCTTCTAACTCCTCTCACCTGGCTGGCAGGATGTCTAGCCCTGTTCTCTTCCCTCATCAACGATTGGCTGTAAGCTGCTTTATTGGCATACCAAGGGATGGTTGGGGAGCAATGCTTACATAACATTGAGGCAGTAGATTCTCAGAACAAGGATTGCAATCAAATAATGCGGTACAGAAATCAGCATTTGAATTACACAAAAACCTATGCCTACAGATTGCATTACTCAATGTGTTTGTATAAAATGTAATGTGACTCAAAGAAGTTTTATGATTTCTATCCTAGCTGAAATATCAATATTGACTCTCCTAATTTAATAAAACATGTTTGCATGTAGCTGATTCATTTTTAAGACAACTGTGTAAAAAACTTTAAAAGCCTCAGAAATAAGAAAATAGAAATACTCATAGGGAACTGCCAATCAAGAAGACAGTCAAGGCCAGCAGATTTGGACATAGGGCAGCCTGTTCAAATTGTTGTACCACCCAAGGAAAAAACATGAAGTAAACCTAGATCCTCTGTTCAGACCTAGCCAATAGACAGCTCATTCTCCATGATTGTGGGGAGAGTGGAACTGCCTCTCATGTGAACTCTGGCACTCTCAATATGATGACTTCCCCTTGGTGGGGAGGCCTGACAGCACACAGAGGAAGCGGAAGCACACTACCCAGACGAAATCTGACAGGCTGGGGCCAGATGGTGGGGGAAGAGATTCCCCTTCTGTCAGAAGTCTAGAGGAGGGGACTAGGGCTGAAGAAGGAGGGAGAGTGGGAATGGGAAGATACAAGTGAGGGGAATCTGAATGGAATTTTAACAAATTCATGTATATATATATATATGAATGTAATGTGATGATCTCAGGGATCCATTTGTTAGAAGGAGAAGTGACTACTGCAAATTGTCTTTTGACCTTAACATGAACAAAACAGAAGTAATAATTTTTGTACTAAAGACATAAGTTTGCTTAAAGAGAATATATTATTATTAAATTGTATAGAGAACAATTCAGACAATAGTATTATTTTGAAGACAGGGTCTGTCTATGTTGACCAGGCTGGCTTTGTATTAAAAAAAAAATCTACCTGCCTCTGCATCCAAAGTGCTAGATTTAAAAACATATACCTGGGTGTGATTTTATAGTGGATATCACCATTACGAGAGAATGGCTGCCTATAACAGCTTCTAAATTTGCAACCAATACTAACATCAAACTATATGCCTTATTAAATTAAAGAGATATTTTAAACAAAGTCCAGAGTAATTTCAGTATCTTTAATTACATGGTTATAATCATATTCAATTCTAAGAGTAACATTGCATTTTGGTCTTTAGTGAAACTCATAGCCAGCCTCACATATTACACTGAAACACTAAGATCAAACAAGTATTCACGTGTAATAAGCAATGTAAGCATGTCCTAATGGGACATGAAGAAAGAAGCTGAAAGAAAGGAAGATAATCCTTCTTTTTTTTTTTTTTTAAGAAAATTCTTTAAAATTTTATTTATATTCTTATTGTTCAGGCTTGAGAATAATTTTTTTTCTGGGTGAATAGACCCATCCTTAGCTTCTATTGTTGAATGCCAAATGGCTTTGAAAATTACCTTTTTATTTATTTATTTTTAATTTTTTAAATTAATTTATTCTTGTTACATCTCAATGGTTATCCCATCCCTTGTATCCTCCCACTCTTCCCTCCCTCCCATTTTCTCCTTATTCCCCTCCTCTCTGACTGTTCCTGGGGGGGATTTTCTCCCCCTGTATATGCTCATAGTCAATGGGCAGAACATTCCCCACAGTTGAGTGGAGAGTGGGGTATGACTTTCACACGTACTCTGGTGCCTCATCTTTGTCCATGTCCCCTGGAGGGGGAGACCTGGTGGCACTCAGAGGAAGGATAGCAGGTTACCAAGAAGATAATCCTTCTATTCGACATCTACCATTAGCACAGCAAAACAAAAACAAGCACACACTCTGAACAATGCTCATTCACAAACTTATCTTTCTTGCTATATTATTCAATATTTTCTACATATTGTACTTTTCTCCAGATTCTATATATGATATAATAAATATAATTAAATCCTACACATATAGGATTTATTTAAGATTTATTTATTAATATATTTATTAGATTGTCTTATTTAATATACTTTGTAAGTATGACAATATTATTTCAAACTGAGATGCCAAGAACCAAAGGGTTTTTAAATGTGTAATGCCAGATGTCTCAGAATTTCAAATCTATTAGTGAAGGCCTGGAAGTTTCTTAGAGTGATCTTTGGTCCTTAGTCTTTATTGGAAGAATCTGTTTTTTTTTTTTTTTTTTTTTTTTAAGAATGCTGCAACAACAGGATTGGTAAATTTGATATCAAGAAAGAAAGAAAGTGGAGGCAAAAAGCAAAGTTCCCTTCTTTTGTGTCCTGTTCTTTTAACTTGGCTGCCACATACATTTAAAGAAAGCATTCTCACTTTAAATGATCCGATCATGGAAGTCCCTCCCAGGAGTGTTCAATGGCTCACATTTTAATTGATTCCATCTCCAGTCAATTTGAAAACTAAAATTAGTCAATATATCTACAAAAAAAAAAAAAAAAAAAAAAAAAAAAAAAACCCTAGGAACAAAGTTAATTATTGAAGTTTTTTCTATAAAATCTTACTCATCTCAGTACTAAGTTAATATATAATGAAGCCAAAAACTTTAGTTAATTACTCAAAGCAATGTATATGAGATATTCCATGTTTGTCACTTTTATCTCCTAAAGAAACTTAAACTCTCAACCACTTGGGAGAATAATTACCTGATACTTGTCATAGACAATTTCAAGGCTAAGCAAACAAAATACAAAGAGTTAGTGAAATGAAGAGCTGGTTTGTGGAAAATATAAATAAGATTGGCACAATATTGATCAAATTAACAAAAATAAAAAGAGAGAAAAATCAAATAATCAAAATTTGAAATGAAAATAGAGACAACAGAGACCAGGGAAATCCAGAAAATCATTAGGACATACCTTTTTAAAACCTGTATGTCAAGGAAATGGAAAATCTAAAAGAAATGGATTCACTTCTAGATGTATACAACATATCAAAATGAAACCAAGATGAAATAAGTAATTTAAATAAATGTATAACCAGCAACAAAGTTAAAGCAGTGATCAAATATCTCCCAGCTAGTAAAAACTCAAGCATAAAATGTTTTACTGAAGAGTTCAACAGAACTTTGAAGATGTATATATTAATACAAATAATACTCAATACATGAAATAGAAGACTTACACTTTTCCTGAAATCATTATAATCCTGATTCTAAAACCAGATAAAGACAAGAAGTAAAATTACAGGCCAATCTTCCTGGAGGACATAGATGTAAAATTTATCAATCAAATAGTTGTAAACTCTTGAAAAAAAGAAAAAGAAAATTTCATAGATCTATTATTGTCTTCTTCTTTATAAGAGGCTGTTCACCACAATACTCACTCCAAAATGTATAGAAAATATATAAAGAAGAGAATACAAGTTACTGATTACCTGTAACTGAGAAATAGTCCTTATAGTCTTGTATAGATCTCACCATTTAGCTTTTGAGCATATTATTACATTGAAGTAAACTCTCATTATCAGTGGTGATCCGTGAATGACTTTCCCTATGTTACATAACTTGTTTAGACACTCAAGGACAAAATGTGCAGTGATGCTTTACATCCCCTGTGTCTGAGGAGCAGTTATTATCTCATGAGAGTAAGGGCATATGGATAGATACTCATGGTTGTCCTCTCAAGGTTCTGGCGGGCTAGCATAACAGGCCTATAATAATAATAACACTTATTTAAAATAATGTATTATATTATATGTGCAAAGCAAGATACAGAAAACAAAAATTACACAATATATTCTTTCTTACCTGTGTCCTTGTCTGAGATAACACAATCGTGTTTCACAGGACTGCCTGAGTATACTTTTATCCTCAGGAGTATTTACTATTTGCTCTTACAGTTGTTATAGTCTATGTTGCTCTTTAATTTTGTTGTAGATTATTCTTTGTGATATCAGTATAAAAATTTATTCTTAAGCATTTTCTATCATGTTTTAATGATACTTGTACAAATATTAACAAAATTCTGGCCCCCGGTTTTATTTCGGTCACAGCATCATCCTTAAATATAGTTATCCCCTGTGCTCAGTCTTCTCATGTTGCGCTCTACTCTCTCGTTCACACTTTGACAGTCTTTTCATTGTAATTTGCATCCCAGTGCTCAACATTCTCACTCTGCTTTCTGTTTCAAACCTTCAGGTTATGTCACTGTCAGTACCACAAGAGTTTATTCTTCCCTTTCTCATAAAATCTCTGATTATATTGGATTAACACCCTATCATTATGATGTCATTTAACCTTGAAATAATCTCCCCAAGTCCTCTGTCTCTACATGGAAAAAGTTAGGATTCCCACTACAAAGTTTGTTAGAACACAATTCTGTTCTAACATATAGGAAATTTAAAGACAGTACTGATGCCTCAACACAGCCGTCCCAAGGCCTTTTCCTTTCTTGTATGAATGCTTTACAAAGTTGTGTTTTCTATCAGTGAGTTTCAAAAATGAAGGGTAGTTGCTGTAAAGTATCTGTGGGTTTTGTGTACAGGAATACCAGCAATTAAAGAGAAAAAAGCGAGGCCTTCAGAAAATTGTGACTATGATGGGTTCTGTTGTCTGAAAGCCTGTGTAAAGACAGAGTAAGTATGCATGAAAGGTCACTATTCTCTACTGAAAGTAAAGACCTTTGTTGACAAAATACAGTCCAACTTTGAAAATATGATTTTTATAACTTTCTTTTTAGCAACTTACTTAGTTTTTTTTATAATTGCATGTAATGAAACTCTATGATGTTCTTAAATATTTAACATGAATAGTGATTACATAGTGAGTATCATGAGAGACAGATTCTCTGAGAAGCACCAATATCCTTCTGTTTACTTATTGTTACAATAACAGAACATTACCTTTTAAGTCCTTCTGTTATTCATTCAAAAATTGTTTCTGATGTTTTATTTTGTAATAAACTATAGATATATCATATACTATTCATATATGTTGCACATAATATATTTTAGAATGTATTTTTGCCAAAACTAGATGAATATTTTGCTCACATTTAATTTGTTTGAAGTACTGAAGGTTATAGAGTTGGGAGATAATCATATAAATGAATCAAAATGCATATAATGAGTTTTATAAGCAAATGAACCTGTTATCTTCTCATGTGCTATGAAAATAATGCAGTGCCTGGTTTCATAGGTGTTTATTGATACCAGTGGTCGCCAACTTAATCCAGTTCAGTTGGAATGAGAAAAGCTACATAATAAGGTCTGGAATCCACATAGACGAGAGGTATTAATAGCTACATTTCTCAATTTCACAAACATCCACAAAAACTCACTGGCATATTGTACTAGAAAGTCCAGCCTCTTCTGACACAGTGTCACTTTGCGGTTCTTATCGCCCTTGGTGTTACTATCCTGGAGTTGAGATAACATGTGCACAAATTGATGTCCTGGTAACATTTATTGTTATTATTATTATTTTAAATGTTCATATGATATATTTTGACCACAATCTTTTGTATTCTCCCAACTCTTCTCAGACCCTTTCCCCCATCCCTAACCACCCAAATTTATGTTCTTTCTCTCTCTAAAAACAAAACAAAACAAAAATAAACAAGAAACAACACCAAACCATGGACTATCTTTTGTGTTGGCCAACTACTCCTGTTCATGAGCCCCACCCTGGATTTCAGGTAATGTACCCATAGTCACTTCCCTTGGGGGAAAAAAACCTGATTTTCCCTCTCCAAGCAACTATCAGTCTCAAATGATTTCTTGCTCATTTCTACTCCAAGCTGCAACTTTGTCTCTCTTGACCCTGTGCAGGTTATGGGAATGCTTTCACAATGTCTATGGAGTCATTTGTCCACCCGCCTCACTGTGTTTGTGAAATGCTGTTTTCTTGAGTTCCTCCATCACCTCAGGCTCCTATAGTTTGTCTGCCTTACCTCTTTTTTGAATAGATCACTATGCCGTGCAGGAGGGGATGTACTGAAGACATCCCATTTAGGGCTGGGTGCTCCAAAGTATCTTTCCTACTCTTTGCATGTCTCTGCTGGAAATCTTCCAAGGAAGGGAAACAGGACAAAGTGCCATAAAGTGTTTCCTTTGTTTCTCGGTTGTCTGCCATTTGGGATAGACTTCATTCAAGCTGTAGGTCTTGTGTATGGTTTTGCCCTAGGGAATCTGTGCTTCAGACCAAGGCTCATATGCAACATAGCATCAGGTTACAAACTCTGGTTCCGTTTTCTTGTGTCTCCATTCCATATGAAGTCCAAATGATAACTAGAGTGCAGCCATCTATTAGCATTTTCATTTTACTAGCTTCATGTCTGTTAAAAGTTCATTGGCCAAACCAACCAATATATCTGATTGGATTACAACCCAATCCATGAGCTGAACCCAATCCCTAAGGCTGCTTGAGCGCAAAGAACCTGAGATTAGATCAGCCAGGAACCTAGAGGAAAAAATCAAATACTATGCTTCTGCTAAAGTAATACAGCAATAAAATGACTACTAAGAACTGAAGAGTTTCTTGGTATATAGAATCCAAATTAGGGATCAAGGGTCAAAAAATGTGCAGAATGAAACACCTTGGAACACTCAGGCCTAAATGGGAGGCCTAATTTGAATGCCTCCTCTCACAGCTCAAGGAGTCCAATGAAACTGGAAGCAGAAAGATTTTAAGAGTTAGAGGAAATGGTGGACACTAAGGAAACAGGGCCTTCTAAACATAGCACATATGAACTCACAAAGACTGTGGCAACATGCATAGGGCTTGTACAGGTTTGCACAAGATAGGTTCAGGAGATGAGAGAACTAGACAAAAATCCATATCCCTTATTCAGAAGCTATCTCTAATTGATAACTAGCTGCAAATGAAAAATTAGTTTTCTCAGAGTCTCACTGGGCATACTAGCCACTCTGAAGGACAGACCCCATGCCCAACACAAAGAGAACTTAATGGCCTCCTTAGAAGTTCTTTGTATGATACATGTAGTCAGGGCATTTATTTAATTATTTTTAATTTGTATTTATTTAACCTTAATTACCATTTGTGTATATATTATGGCTCCTGGTTTTGCATTTTTATGAAATTTCTGTGTGTGAGACTGTATATATCTCTGTAGCTATCTGTATTCTTCTAGTTTTTTTTGGTCCTCTTCTGAGTTGTTTGATTATGTTTTACCTTATTTTATTTTATTATTATGTTTTAAATGCCTGACTGTTTTATAATGAGAGACAGAAAGAAGATGGATCTTGATGGGAGTGGAGAGGGGAGGAAATTGGAGGAGTCAGGGTAGGAAAAATCATATACAGAATATACTATATAAAAACATCTATTTTCAGTAGAAGAAAAAATTCACTGGACAAACTTAAGCTGACATGAGTTATGTAAGAAAGTACACTATTTCCATGGTGGGGACAGGGTTCAAAGAGTATTTCCTGAAACAAAACTAAACTTTACACTGTGTTCTCTTGTTTATAAACGTTTTCTTTCCTCCTTCATAAAAATTACTCTATCCTCAAGAAAAATACAACAAAAGTTTCATAAAATTTCTTTTCAAATATGCAATGAGTTCAGTAGTTAAGATCATATTTATAAGATGCCTAGATTTTGTTCATCTTGGGTGCAAAAATAATAAACTACAAGGAGGTTATTTGTTTAGACTATGGGGCAGAGCCAAATAGACTTTCAGATTTACTTCATCCAGGAAGCAGTGAATATAGCAATCAGTGACTCACAATATTCCAAACCTGTGCTGAGGAAATGCCCTGCCTTACTGTAACATGTCACCAGGCTATCCAGCCTTAAGGAAGAGAAGAGCCTTATTTGGTCAATTGTTTGCTGGTTGTACAGCTACAGTTAGGGAAGGTCATTTACAGCCCCGCTCCTTATGCTTCAGCCCTTTTCAACCTAGACTTTCTCACAGTTCTTGGAGTCACTTTTTGGGTATAGTGTTATTTGGCATTTTCCTGGCCATTCCTAAAGAAAGCATTGGAAATTATGTGAGTAATTGGAAAATAGTCATCTTTCAAGGCCTTATCTAACTCTAGACATTTTGAAAATCATCCTGGCTTCTTTTACCTTGTATGTTTATAGTTTTGCCCCAAATGCTACATATCTTCTATGCATCTAATTGCATTTAATTTATTTGCCAAAGGTGTTTTCAGATTTTATTCTAAACATTCTTACTTTTTAGATTTACTTTACAGTAATCTGAGTGTGTGTGCTTGATTTTGCTGAACTCCTTGATCTAGCAAAAGAGATCCACTAAAACCTTAATTCCTTCAAGGTTTTAATGTAAGGGTTAGAGATGTACCCTTGATTTCAACTTTGACATAGAAGCAGCTTTATTGTTCAACTCAACCAATTCTGTTACTGTCTCCATGTACCCTGAAAACTGCTTGACACAGGTTAGTTTCTTTCTGCTAACCTTCTTATCCTGCCTTACTTACTACCCCTTATAGGAACCAGTTCCCACTTACAACTTAAAGCTTCAAAACCTTTAAACTCAGCATTCAGTAGATAGATATGTTTTCAGTAGATAAATTTTTTTTTCTTTTCTGTATCACCACTAGAGTCAATTTTACCAAATGTTTGCCACCACAATGTCCATATTATTATTCTCAACTTTATTTGGCCATTTCTCCATCCTCTTGCCGGTTTTCCAAATTATTGTCACATATTTTAAGTTTTAATTATGACAGACAGCTCCAGATGTCTGGGACCAATGTTGTGTTAATCAGTTTCTGTTGCATAACAAACAACTACAAAGTCTCCGGTGACACACAGAAATAAACCCTTATTTCTTATTTGTGCATCTGTGGTTCAGCCGGGGTGGATGTGTTTCAAACTGTGGAGATGCCTGCTTTGGCTCCTGTCTACGTTTGGGCTTGCATGTTCTTTCTGGAGTTAGCCGTGAGCAGACAGATGCAATCTGGAGGACATTCTTTGAAAGGCAAAGCCGTAGAGATCAAAGATATTATTTCAAAGCAGCGCATGGCTGAACAGAGACGACACTTCCTCTTCTGGATGGCAAGGGTGAAGGGAATGCTGAGTAAGCAATATTGCCATTTAAAAACTTTTAACCTCAATATGGCATAGGAACAGGGAACACTGAGTATAGGCTCTAGGTAGAAAAGGGAATGTTCCAAGGAAAATAAAATTTTGTCAGTTTCTGATATTAGTGGAAATGTGTTTAATTTGACCTGTACCTGAAGCGTGTGGCCATTTAAAACTACAGAGTTTAGATACAAGTAAAAATATGTTGAATCACTGAGCAAAGATAAAGGTACCAGAAACCGCTTATTTATAGAACAATAGGAAACAGAGTAACGAAACAGAAACGGGAGGAAATAGCAGGGAAAATGCTCTAGTCCCATTTTCAGTCAAGAATTCTGTATAGGTTTAAGAAATGGTCAACCATCAGATGTCATCTGAGAATTTCCACCTGGGAGTAAATGGGAGGAGGCTGGGAGAACAAAGTTAAGCAGTTTGAACTATTAGAAAGTGTTTGTGGGGCCCAGATTGGTAACACAGGCCTTTAATCTCAGCCCTCAGGAAGTAAAAAACAGGAAGTAAAAAAACAGGAAAGCGGAATACTCTAGGTCATCCTGGGTCACATAGTGAATTCAAGGTCAGCTTGGGTAATGGGAGACCTGTTTCTAACAGTAAATATATGTTATAGTTACAGAAGATAAAATATTGTTTCACTAGAAATAAACTGATGAATGAAGATACCTTTATTAGAACGTGCTTTAATCCCGTTTGTTGAGGGGCAGTTTCGTCTGTGCTTTTGCTTGATGAGAACCATTTCCTGTTGTCTCTGTAGCTGCAGTCATCCCCCGAGGAGACTGAGACTTGTGTGATTTTCTTCAAAGAGGACCTCTGTTGACTAGAAGTTGAGTAGAATGGGAGCAGACTTGGGGAGTTGGTGTTCTTACAAAACAAATAGCTGATTCTGGAGAGATTTTTATTAGGAGAAATATGGCTGTGGCAAAAATACAAGTACGTGGGAGTTGATTTGCTGTGCCTGAACCCATTGATTAGCAATCTCCCGAGAATTGCTTTAAATCAGAGCCAAGTCTTTCATAAAACACACTGTCCTCACACAGTGTTCCCCTCTCTGTTCTTTGCTTCCTTCTGTCCTTAGGGTCATCAGCCTTCTCAAGATGTCAGACATTGAGCCCCAATGCATTCCTTCTTCTGTACAAATCATCTCATTGTGGCAGCTTCATGAAAAAAAAAAAAAAAAAGCAATTGTGCTTCTGCATGACATCTACATTTTTGCAGTTTTGAGCAATGTGTTTCTTTACCTAGAAGGTCATAGAAATCAATATCATCATTAAGTAACAGGGGAAAAAAAACAGTGATAAGATACAAGAAGGGAGAAAAGCTAATTCCCATTGCTCTTTCTCTTTCCAATACATTCTATATAGTATATCACATGAATTTCTTGGACCTGTTTAATTTACTGCTTAAGCAATAAAAATGCAAGGAGCAATAGTAGAGACAGTCACAAAAATATCCAAATATTTTTCTTTTATTCTTTCTAAAAACCCAGTGAACCAATTGCAATCATGTAGAAATATTATTGTTTCTTACTCACATACACTTCTTCAATTCTAGACTGTCAGCTAAATCAGAAATAAAAATGAAACAAAGCTCTTTGGTTTAACAAAGTGAACAGGGGACAGAACAAAGAGTCAGTTGACAGAGAGCCTAGCTTTGCCATTGGCAAAGTGACACAGCAAGTTCCTAGAAGCCCAGCCTCCATTCATCATGCACAGCATAAGCTCATGAAACATGCGACAATTTTGCAAGCAGTCTTGTAGATTTTGTTCTCCTTTCTTACTCTTTCCTATTTATTTCTTTTCTGCGTCTACCTCAGAAATTTAAAGTGGTATAATGTGCTCAGTCAAGATTTATAATGTCATATGGTGAGCTGGCAGAGACCAAAAGAACAAGTGCTTTCCTGAGTTATGATTTTCCTTCACCCCAATTTACTTTCTGTCCTGCACCTGTGCTGATTGGCTAACATCCTTGAGCGCAAATGGCTGGTCACCCCTCATGTATAATGCATGCAATCAAAACTTTGCAACTGTGCACAATTTTGAGTCCTGTGTCCTTTGTCCCAATATGGGTTTTATCTAAGCTGTCAAGACTTCCTGAAAAAGCTCTTGCACTATGCTCATGAACTGAGGCAGTAATGAAGTTGTCCCAATGGTTCTAATGAGAACAATTTAATCCGACAGTGCTTCTGATTGGAATGGGCTAGCAAGTGGTCTCAAGCATGGGGAGAAACTAAACCACAATTAAAATAGATAGATAGATAGATAATAGATGATAGATAGATAATAGATAGATAGATAGATAGATAGATAGATAGATAGATAAACTGAACAACAAAAGCAGCTCTTTCCATATTTAACAAATCTTCACATGGCTTACAGAAAATTATTACAAACTGACTTGCATTGATGACTTTCTTTTCTCGATAATGATAGAGGAATGCTTTAGAAAAATGTTAGGATTATTATCTAACAGAGTTTCTAAATGCAGCACTAAATTTAATAATCGTGCAATTAAATCTAATTTTAACTTAAATTAAGTTAAAATTAAATTATCAAAATGGAAGCATCTGAAGCAATGGGACTTTGAGAGTATGTTATCTCAAACATGCACATGGCTGTGAGTAACTCAGTGAAATTAACCAATGGTAATGGGAAATTTTTCTCATTTCCCTTTCTAGCTGCATGGTTTCGTGATTTAGCATTGTATCCACAATCATGGACAGTCATAGGAGTGGACAGTGAAAACATTACAATATGGTACATATTCTCCATGCTTCAAATTTAATTTACATGAAAATGTGATGTATAATAAGGCAGGTTCCCAGTACCAGGCATGATTTCCTCTGTTTTGAGTGGACTGTAAGTCTGAATAGACAGCTGATGGTTACCAGCACCATATGTGTGGCAGTTATTACACCTCTATTGTTGTGGATCCTAGTTGTTGTAATTAGGATTATGAATTGCTTCCTTCCTTTTTCAGATTGCATAGGATTTTCTGGTGCCATGGAAGCTAGAATGAAGGAAGGAAGTGTTTAGGTTGGAACCAACTGGGATCATCCAAGACTTATGTCTGAAGTGTGAAGTGTCTTCAGCAAGAGGGACTTACCTTTAAACTCTGAGTGTAATGATAATAAATAATTAATAGTCTATATTGTGTGGGAGCCACTTGGACTGCCTTGACAGACCATTACAAAGGGAGGAGTGATGCTTGGGGATGGGGTTCAGAGATGAATTTTTCCGCCTTTACTCTGTGGAAAAACTGCCTGGTAGTCAGAAGGGATGTACTGAGAATGTGTCAGTAATATGTATTTACTGTGTGGAGTACCTTGCTCTGTGATTAGCCTGGAGTTTCGTGAGGGGGAACAGGAAGTGCAGCATGTGTAAATTGAGAGCCTTCAAAGGGAGGAGGAGAAAAGATATTGCAAGGACATAGGCCTTGATGTGTACTTCAGCTATTCATGGTAAAGGATATAATTTTCCATCATCAACATGGGAAACATTGGAGGTGATGTAGGAAATACTTTACAGCTGGTTCCTCTTAGATGTACACTTTGCCTCTGCAGATGCAAACAACCACAGATTGAAAATATTCAGAAAAATGACTGCACTGAACATAGGCAGGTTTCTTTCCCCAAGGATTTACATAGTATTTATATTCTACTGGACCAAGTGTGTAATCTAGTGGAAATCAAGTTCCTATGCTAGCATGGTGTTCTATCCACTGAGAAATCTCCCCAGCCCTTCTTTTTATTTTAATAACATTAAGGTATATGTTTCAATATAGTCTTTATATATAAATATATAAAATGAACATAAATACTATATATTTATATATTATGTATATACTATACATTAATTTTTATTAGTATTATATATTTATTTTTAATAAGGAATAAATAAGCTAATTCAACAAATATAAAATACAAATATGATTAAATTATGATGAGTAACTGCAGTATTTTTATGCCAAATTGCCAATTGATTTTGGTTGATTAAACAACTATGCTGTTTCTTTCTCTTAGTTGATTAAAAAACTATGCTATTGGGAATATTTTTAATCCAGTTAACTGTAAGAACAGGGTCTAGGTTATATAACATGAGGCAAGCCTTAGTCATAAATGTTTTACTCATTAGTCAGGTAATGTCAATGTCTGAAAAAAAAAAGCCTAATATGCAGGAGAAAGGTGATCTTGAATAAGTTGATTTCCTGTCCCTAAAAACATTTATGCCTTCCAGTTTATCTATTATGTTTATTTTTTATTATTTCATTTTCATTTTTCTTTCCAATATTTCATTCTAGAGTTTATATGTTTAAATTATTTTTATTCATGTGTATGTATATGTGCCTTCCAGGGGTGTGTGGGTACCCAAAGACATCAAAATAGGGAATTATAGAAGCTTAAACTGTCTGTGTGGATGCTGAGACTGAACTCAGGTCTTCTGGATGTGCAAGCAATGCTCTTAAATAATGAGTAATCTCTCCTGGCCCAAGTAACCAAAATTTAAGTGAGTCAGATCCCAGTTGGCCATATCCACTGCTTGTCTTGTGAGGCATAATGTCTTTGAAAACAAGAGACATGAATTGCTACTAAATAAGCATACTTCTTAAATTCCTAATAATTATAAGGGAGAAGAATCAGATTTTATAAGGAAGTGAAACTTTCAGGTCATATAAGAAGTGAAGTTCAGGCAGTGCTGCTATTTATTGGAAATTGTCAGAAATAAAGAAAATATATCAAACCCTAATCAAGTGTCCAGACAGCCTTTAGAGGCTGAAAGATCCCACTTAAATATTAATTCTATTCTGCACTTATTACAGAGCCATGTATTTGAATCACTTAAGACAGTGTTTCTCAACCTTCCTAATACTGTGACTCTTTAATACAATTCCTCATGTTGTGGAGACCCAGAACTATAAAATTGGTTTTGTTGCTACATCATAAATGTAATTTTGATACTGTTATGAGTCATAATGCAAATATCTGATATGCAGGATATCTGGTATGCAAGCCCCATTAAAGAGTACTTTCAGTCTCCAAGGGGGTCAGAATCCACAGATTGAGATGATGACCTGATTGCTTAGCATACAGTAAGCAGTCAAGTTCATGTAGACATGTAGACAAAATATATCTGACATCGTATCTGTAATGTAGTTTTCATAAGAAATGTAGACTTTGTTCTAATGCAACTTCCCCTTGGGTTTGAGTAGTTGCCTAAGGAAGTGTGCTCAAACTGGAAGGTCTCTTGCTGTAGATGGAGATGTGCTCAGTCATGTGTTTACTTTATTGTATGACTGCCATCCATAGGACTCACAAGAAAACAAACCTGTCTTGAATTAGCCCCAACCAGGAAAGAATTCAGAATATGATTGGCTGCAACTCTGTGTACACTCTCCATTCACTTGTAGAAAGCCAGTGGATTTTGGATCCCAGCAGGGGTTCTCTTTATTTTATTTTATTTTTTAATTAATTTATTCATATTACATCTCAATTGTTAGCCCATCCCTTGTATCTTTGCATTCCTCCCTCCCTCTTGCTTTCCCTTTACTCCCCTCCCCTGTGACTGTGACTGAGGGGGACCTCCTCCCCCTGTATATGCTCATAGGGTATCAAGTCTCTTCTTGGTAGCCTGCTATCCTTTCTCTGAGTGTCACCAGGCCTCCCCATCCAGGGGACATGGTCAAAAATCAGGCACCAAAGTTCACATGAAAGTCAGACCTCACTCTCCACTCAATGGTGGAGATTGTCCTGTCCATTGGCTAGATCTGGATAGGGGTTTGAAGTTTACTGCATGTATTGTCCTTGGTTGGTGCCATAGTTTGAGCAGGACCCCTGGGCCCAGGTGCACCCATCATGTTCTCCTTGTAGGCTTCTAGGACCATCTGGATCCTTCTATTTCCCCATTCTCCCATGCTTCTCTAACCTAAAGTCCCAATAGGATGTCCTCCTCTCTGACCCACTTTCCTGGTATGTGAAGACTTTCATAGGACATGCTTCTTGGGCTAGTGTGCAGATATAAGTGAGTATATACCATTTGACTCCTTTGGCTTCTGAGTGAACTCACTCATTATGATAATTTCTAGTTCAATCCATTTGTCCACAAATTTCAGGAATTCCTTGTTTTTTTAATAGCTGAGTAGTATTCCACAGTGTAAATGTACCACAGTTTATCCATTCTGCCCTGCAGGGGTTCTCACTAGCGGAGATCATCCTGAGACTTGTCATAGACATCATCATGGCTGCTAAGCTCAAGACTGTCATTTTCATCTCTGGCTCAACCTCCATTTCCATATTACATCGTTTCATCCTGTAATGGTTGACTATGTACTACATCAATCAATTTCTTCAGATATTAGTAAATTTTGTAGAAATAAAACCGTGACTGTAATCCTCTAAGCACTCTCTTACCTTTCTGCCAAGTACCAATTGCTCTTCGTGTCTTGCTCAAGGATAATGATAAGAAACAGCAGAAAGTTATAGAAACAGCTCAAGACTCACTGGGACCCATTGAGGACTTTGTAGCAATGCTAGAAAGTTAGTTTCATGCTCTCCTCCCAATATGAGCTGAACGATGGGCCCACAGCGTGCAAAGACTCTGCAGGCCATCTCACTCCCATCCGGGGTCCATAAGCATGACTGCTGCTGGTATTGGCGACTCCTGAGTGGTGTTGTAAACTTATATTCTAAATTGGAGCTGGGGAGGTAGGAAATTTATCCAGGGGTATTGTTTCTTAAATATTTTGGAGTTTGGGAAACTGACTCTTGGAAATAAAGTGAAATGTGTAAGCAAATCTTTGATGATGACTTATTCTGTCCTGGAACAGCAAAGAATTAGGTTTGTAACCAACATAAGAAACCTTATGTAACAAATCAAACTATAGCTGTGATAGCCAGAGCTCTCCCATGTGGATCACAGGATCTTTAAAGTATAAAACTTAATAAATGTTACTCCAATTACCTTTCTAGACAACCGGGAAACCAATCACATGATAATAAGCATAGTTCAAAGCCCAGCTGAGTAAGGTTATCAGGATTTTAAATTATGTTTCTGTTTCTTAATATGAGAGGGACTATATACATGGACTATTTCTAAACTGTTACTATATCAAAGACACAATGCAGTATTAACCATGGGTTCTCCAGCGTAACAAGAATGATGGAACGGATGTATTACACATGTGTGAATACTATAGAGAGATTATTAAATTGCCTTACATAATTCATGCTAATCCAAAAATGGATTCACCCTCGAAAAATTGATACCCTATAGATTCTCAGGCCATAAGATTAGATGCCCCAGCAAACATTATGTGTCAGTAAGAGCCCTAAGGATTCTTAAAGACCAATAGTCTTCAGTCCACAAAGGAAAGCCAAAGCATTCTGTTACCATCAAACGAAGGCATCATCATCATCACCATTATCATCGTCGTCGTCATCATCATCACCATCATAATCATATTCCTCACCATCATCATCATCATAATCACATTCATCACCATCATCATAATCATATTCATCACCATCATCATCATAATCACCATCATCACCATCATCATTGCCATCATCATCATCATCATCCTCATCCTCATCATATTTATCACCATCATCACCATCATCATTGCCATCATCATCATCATCATCATCATCATATTTATCACCATCATCATTGCCATCATCATCATCATCATCATTGCCATCATCATCATCATCATCATCATCATTACCACCAGCAGCAACACGGAAAATGCACTCAACATTATGGAATGAAAATGGAACGACAAAGAGCCACTGCATCTCACTGTGACCTCTTTCTATGTAGGACACTTCTAGAAACTACATTCCAGTCTGAGGAAGGGTTTTATCCCCTTCCTTAGTCAATTCTTCCAATATCTGTCCATAGAGACCAGTCTAAAAATATTTGTCTTTTAGTTAACTTCATATCTCATTGATATGGCAGCCAAGATTGACTATAACACAGAAATCAGCTTATTTTACTATCTCTTTTCTACTTATGCATTTGCATGGTTAATTAGACTCTGCCATTCATTTATTATTTAAAGTGGTAGGTATTAAAATGATTTTTTTTTGTCTTGCACATCAAGGATATATGGTATCTAAAGTAGGTAGTAGTTATTGGGCTCACCATAATTAGATTAATAGAGCACATTGCTAATTTCTATAGGTTATAATGTAGTCAAATTTATTAAACTCACATTTAATAATGAGAAAAACTATTTCAATATTGGAGTATCTTTAATATAAAACACACAAAAGATCTATTTTAAAATTAATGTGCATTCTGACCTGCACATTGGCTCAACAATGTCAGATTTAGCAAGCTCTCCAAGTAACTATGTATATCTGAAATCCAAATTGCTGGGGTTACTGACATAGAAGAAAAGCATGTGTCTGATACTCATTGAAGCAATAAAACTTTTCCTACTTCTGAGGTGTGTGTGTGTGTGTGTGTGTGTGTGTGTGTGTGTGTGTGTGTGTTAGTATGGGGTATCTCTGCATGGTACTATAATGTATTAACCATAAGTCCTGAATCCCTTCCGAGTCACTGTTTCATGTTATCTCATGTTTTATGTAGATTATGTTATTGCTAAAATTGCCATTGCCAGACTACATTAAATTTTAACACAATTAGAGAAGAATTGAATTATAAAAATTACTGTTAATATCATTATGTCTTTATAGAAAAAATTTAATGTAATTGTCTCTGCACTTTCAAGGAGATAATGGAAATGTACTACAAATGAGAGGTAAGGGAAATGATTATTTTCAGTGTAAATATCCATTTGATGTGTGTTGTTTGGAAATTTTGACCCATTCTTCACAATCAATTTTATGGTGAGTCACATCCAAGAATTGCTATTTCTCTGATTAACCATGATCAGTGGGCTTCACCAATATCTTGAGTCTTTAAGTAGATACCGTTTGAATGGCTTGTTGAACTTGCTCTTGGACAGCTTCACACACTTGTTAAATGCATTATATTACCGGTACCACCCTTAGCCTATCTGTATCTCGCAGTGCCTTTAGCTACCTCTCTTTTCCCCTAAGGTTCTTGCTCACATTCATGTCTTTTTGTTTTTTGACTCATTGAGTTTAAGCAGGGCCAGCTGCGTATCTGTGGGGTTGGAACTATTCAATGGATCCCAATGGGATGATCGTTGACATAATAGCAAAATCCTAGACCTATGACTGACGTGTGGCAGGTTTAGTCTTGTCCATGTCAAATGAAAAAAAAAAGCTGTTGGTTTAGGATCATGATTGCTTCTATGGTATCATACCAGGAGACAGCATTTCACTGCCCAACCACCCATGCTCCAGATCTTATTCCTCATGCATTTTCCTTATCCCTTTCTCTTGATGCCATGAAGCTTTAGAAGATACTATTTATGGAAGGGTCTTTAACTATCATCTATTCTCAGTACTTTGAGCAACCTTGCATTTTTGTCTCCACCATTATTAATCATAAAGTGAAGCTTCTCTGATTACAATTGAGTAGCATTTGTATCTGGGTATATGAGAAAGTTAGCACCATTTCATTTAGCTTAATAGTAATATTTACTATTATAGGAATAACAATAGTAATTCCTTCTCCAGGGCCTAAGGCTTCCTCAGCCATGGATTTTGACCAGAGTTACATTGTCAAGCATAAATTCTGTCTTGCAGAGCAAGCCTCAAATTAAAACAGAGATTAGTCTATTCCCAATAAAGGAGTTGTGGCACTATTGCACCAATGGGCATGTTCAGCTTGGCAGTTTAAGTGTGTACCATATAGAGTTTGCACTGGACAACACTGTTGATACCTTTTCTTCTGCATCAACCAGTACAGTGCCATTCAGCATCATACAAGGTAGTGGTCAGGGAAGACACTTTCAGATCAGCTCCAGCTTTATTTCTCTATATCTTCCAATGAAGACAGACTCTGGTCAACAATTGACAAATGGAACAACATGAAATTAAGAACTACCATACAATAAAGGAAAGTGTCAATATAGTGAGAGCAGCCCACAGAAGGGGGGGGGGAGTCTTTGTCAGTTTCACAACTAACAGTGATTAAAATTGAAAATACACAAAACCTCACCAAACAAAATATCAAGAAAAATAACCCAATTAAAATAGATACATTAACTTAAAAGAGAATTGTCAAAAGAAGCAATTTAATTGGCTAATGAACATCATAAAATGTTTTAAACTTTGTCAGTTATCAGGACATTTGCATCCTAACCTCTTTGTGACTCTATCTCACCCTAATCAGAATAGCTATCAAAAATAAATCAAATAGCAATCATTGTTGCAACAATATGTAGGAAAAAAGAACCCTTATTTAACTGTTTGTGTAAGTATAAACTGCCACACTTGCTATAGAAATCAGTACTACCATATGCCTAAGCTGTAATACTTCTGGGCATATTCCCAAAGTATGCTGTGACCTACTATAGAGATAATTGCTCAACTGTGTTCACTGATGCTTTATTCACAGTAGTCAGGAAAAGGATTAGTTTAGAGATATACCAACTGATAAATAGATAATGGCATTATAAAGTTATTTCTATCTATCTATCTATCTATCTATTTATCTATCTATCCATCTATCATCTATCAATCTATAGTCTATATATTCTATCTGTAAAAAATAAATAAAATTTACAAATAATTAAATGAAACTGGAAATCCTTATATTGAAGTAGCTAGATTCACAAAGAAAAATGCCTCATATTCTTTCTCTTATATGGATCCTAGCATAAATTCTCTAGATTTGTGTGTTTAACTTGGGATTCTTCTATAAGCCAAGAAAATTAAAGGAGTCACTGGGATAGGAAATCCCTTTAGGAAGATGTAATATCAGAAAAGTGGTGAGATTGACTCACAGAACACTTAAGGCTGGTTCTCTGCTCTTTGCATGAGCAGAGGAAAGGCAGAGGTGAAAAGGGAATAGATAGTGTGGATATTGGAGGTGGAAAGTTTAATCATGGATGATATATGGAGGGAGTTGAGGCAAAAAGGATGGAGGGATAATCTAAATGAAAGGGACGAAAGGCGTGTGTGAAAAAGTATAATGGGTACTTATAGGTAGAGAGAGAGATATATAGATAGGGATAAATATTGAGATGCTGAGGAAGATGCAGATGAAAATGAAGATGGAGAAGCACACAGAGATGGATACAGAGTGGATGTGGAGACAGAGTGGGAGAGGAGGTAGAAAAGGAGGTGAAGGAAGAGGAGGAGGAGAAAGAGATGAAGACAGCGACAGAGGTAGAGATGAAGATGGAGATGGAGGAGGAGATGATGATTAATTGGATGTGGAGAAAGTAGACATAGAAGTAGAGGAAGGTGTTGGAGTAGAGGAAGAGGAGGTGGATGTGGAAGAGGAGGTAGAGGAAGTGGAGGAAGGAGGAGGTGGAGATGAAGATAAAGACAAGAGGAAGAGTTAGATAGTCTTGATCCTAAAATCTGTGAGTTAATAAACAGAAGCCTCATACCCAGGAGTGGGAAAACTCCTTCTGAGCTATCACCCAGGGAGAGGCAAGGCTTGCTACACAACATAGTCTCTTGCCACACTTTTTTGGTTGTCTACAAGAAGTAGTAGGTATTTTTGGTTTCTTTGAACTTTTGATTTGTTAGACAGGATCTTACATGAATTAAGAAATTTCATATTAACTCTATGGCAGACTGGCCTTGAACTCCTCATCTTCCTAATCTAACCTTCTGATCTCTGGGAGTACAGGTGTGGAGCCCCATACCCACCCTGAGCTAGTTCTGTTGAAGCAATGAATTACCAACACTGTGATGTTTCCTCAGTAAAAAACCACTACAGTGACTGAATGATAAGGTGCAACTATGTCACTTAACTGTGGGCAGTCTATTTTGTGTTTCCTGGTTGTATTTTATAAAATTTCTTTTTGAGTATATACTCCCAAAAGGTTCCATGCACGCTGCATGTGGGTGAGTGTGCATACACAAACAAAGACCAGAGGTCAATGTCATGTGACTTTATTACTCAGACCTACATTATTATATCTATCATAAATTTCATTTTTATAAACAATGATAGAATTCTTGTGGAAATGATCAATTTCTATAGGAATTCTATACATGTAATTTGGTTATTTCCAATATCACTTTCTCAAATGCATACAGAATATCATAAAAAATAGTAAAATGTTCTACTTGTAGGTTTGTAGGACCCTCTGGATCCTTCTACTTTGTTATTCTCCCATGCTTCTCTCATCTAGAGTCCCAATAGGATGTCCTCCACTCTGTCCCAGTTTCCCGGTAAGTGAAGGTTTTCGTGGGACATGCCCAAAGGGCTAGTGTGCAGATATAAGTGAGTATATACTATTTGAGTCTTTCTGCTTCTGGGTTAACTCACTCATTTTGATCATTTCTAGCTCAATCCATTTGTCCACAAATTTTGGGAATTCCTTGTTTTTAATAGCTGAGTAGTATTCCATAGTGTATATGTACCACAGTTTCTTTATCCATTCTTCTATTGAGGGACACTTAGGCTGTTTCCATGTTCTGGCTATTATGAATAAGGCTGCTATGAACATGGTTGAGCAAATTTTCTTGTTGTGTGCTGGAGCATCTTCTGGGTATATTCCAAGGAGTGGAATAGCTGGGTCTTGAGGAAGCCCTATTCCCAGTTTTCTGAGATAGCACCAGATAGACTTCCAAAGTGGCTGTACTAGTTTGCATTCCCACCAGCAATGAAGGAGTGTTCCTCTCTCCCCACATCCTCGCCAGCATGTGGTGTCACTTGAATTTTTTATTTTAGCCATTCTGATGGGTGTAAGATGGAATCACAGAGTTGTTTTGATTAGCATTTCCCTGATGACTAAGGGGGTTGAGCATTTCTTTAACTGTTTGTCAGCCATTTGATATTCCTCTGTTGAGAATTCTCTGTTTAGTTCCAAGCCCCATTTCTCAATTGAGTTATTTGGTTTGGTGGTGTTTAATTTCTTGAGTTCTTTATATATTTTGAATATTAGACCTTTGTCAGATGTAGAGATGGTGAAGATCTTTTCCCAGTCTGTAGGCTGTCGCTTTGTTCTCTTGACAGTGTTTCCTGCCTTACAGAAGTAGAACATTATGATAGGCAGATTTGGGCCCAGGGGTCCTGCTCAAACTAAGGCACCAGCCAAGGACAATACAGGTGGTAAACTTTAAACCCCTACCCAGCTCTAGGCAATGGGCAGAGCATTCTCCACAGTTGAGTGGAGAGTGGGGTATGACTTCCACACGTACTCTGGTGCCTCATATTTGCCCATGTCCCCTGAAGGGGGAGACCTGGTGGCACTCAGAGGAAGGACAGCAGGTTACCAAGAGGGACTTGATACCCTATGAGCATATACAGGGGGAGGAAATCCTCCTCAGGAACAGTCATAGGGGAGGGAAATAAGGGGAAAAGGGGAGGGAGGGAAGAATGGGAGGATACAAGGGATGGGATAACCATTGAGACGTAACAAGAATAAATTAATAAAAAATTTTTAAAAAGCAACATGTATTTTTATGCTGTGTATTCTATGGAATCAAAATCATTACTTTTCTCTACTCAGATTTTTCATTTGTTCAAATAGTGTTCAAAGTTCATCTCTTCAAATAGTGCTATTAAAATGGCATCCCTTTGATTAACTGCTAACTGCTACATATATACGTATATTTATTATGCCTGAAATAAAATATAGTAAAAACAGAGGTTTTATTTTTAAATAAAATATTAAGATATATTATAATAATCCTTACAATCATAATTATATAAATTAAGTATACAACTTAAGTGAACTACCTATTTTCATATTTCACCATCACATAAAGAAGTTAATAATTATAAAACATTGGGAAATTACTTTTTTAAAACAAAATCTCAATCGTTAAGTTTTACCAATAAAGACTCAGGAGCCAGAAACTGAGGTAAATGCTGCTGACTCAGAGAAGCAGACAAAGCACCCAGCTGATCTTCATCCTCAGTCTGTGTCCCAGAAGGCAAAAATCTGCTTCCCTATGCTGCCTCCAAAACCCCTCAAACTAATTGGCCCTCTTCTACTTCCTGGGAGTCTCTCTTTCCTTCCTCCTGACTTCTTACTCTCTATTTTTACCCCTCTGTTCATTCCCTCAAAATTGGTTGCTCGGTCTGCCTCTTGACCTATGGATGACTTTTTAAAATTCAAACAGAAAGCTCTTGGATTAAGGGTGTTTGCTAGGGCTGAGCCACACCACAGAACAGGTTTTTCCAATTAACAACCCAATCTAAATTATTAAATATCCTGCAACAAAAAAGTTGAAGGCTCACTCACTTAAATTTTGGTTTATTTATAAGCTAATATGTCAAGCTAAAAAATTCACTCTGAGTTAAACATGAATTTTAGAATCTCGGAATGTGGTAAGAGTCAATAGGCTTGATGCTTACCTCATTTCATGTTAAACATTTCATATAGAATATGTATAATATTACATAACATAGTAGAGTATGCAAAATTTATCTTCATACCATTTTTGGAAATTTAATTGATTACTACTTTTTTTCCATTTGGAACCATTCCCCTTAGCTTGATACATGTTTTACTTTTCTTATATTTATATATGAACATTTAATATATTGTATGCCTGCCAGTACTAAATTCTCCTCTCTCTCTCTCTCTCTCTCTCTCTCTCTCTATATATATATATATATATATATATATACATATATATATATTTGTATGTGATTATACATACATACACATACATATATGAATATCCACTACATATATGTGTGTGTGTGTGTGTGTGTGTGTGTGTGTGTGTATATATATTTTTTACTGGGTAAATAAAATTAGATTAAAAGTCTTCTTTCTTTATCTTTTAGAATTATTAATATTTTCATATATGACATTTTAGTAATGAGAAATTTATATATGTTTCATCATTAATTGCCTACATAGAAAATCTGCATATAATAAGTCATTTTAATTTACATAAAAATGATTTTATTTTCAACTGCACATTATGCAATATAGCAGTGATATACTATGGACACAGTATACTTCATGTCATCTTGTTCAACATAAAAAGAAATATGTTGAATATGCATATATGTTTCACTGTATTTCACATATTTCATTGAATATGTATTTATCCCATAATTTTTTCAGAGTATAATTCATGTTTCTGTTCATATCAATAATTTCTTCATTTTATTGCTGACAATATTAAATAGCTAAGTGGGTATGATATATTTTGTTTATCTACTTACTAAGTGGTATGGAACAAAGGTCATTATTGAGACAAAATGGGCACAGATTTCTAAAAGGGAGTTTCTGTAAAATAAGGCTTATCTAGGAATGACTAACAAGAAATTATCCTATATATATAAATAAAACTCCTTTGAGGTAAAATAACAGGTTATATGCTAGGCTACCCTGACATTTTTAGTACTCTGTGTAAGACAGGACTGCAAAAATTAGATGATGTCCCATGAAAATTAACAATGACTTTCTAGAAGGCATCCTATTGGGACTCTAAATGAGAGACGCATGGGACAACAGCAAAATAAAAGGATCCAGAGGGTCCTAGAAATCTACAAGTAGAACAATATGATAGGCAGATTTGGGCCCAGGGGTCCTGCTCAAACTAAGGCACCAGCCAAGGACAATACAGGAAGTAAACTTTAAACCCCTTCCCAGATCTAGCCAATGGTCAGAACATTCTCCACAGCTGAGTGGAGAGTGTGATACGACTTTCTCACGTACTCTGGTGCCTCACATTTGACCATGTCCCCTGGAGGGGGAGACCTGGTGGCACTCAGAGGAAGGACAGCAGGTAGCCAAGAAGAGACTTGATACCCTATGAGAATATATAGGGGGACGTAATCCCCCTCAGTAACAGTCATAGGGGAGGGGAATAATGGGAAAATGGGGGGGGATGAATGGGAGGATACAAGGGATGGGATAAACATTGAGATGTAACAAGAATAAATTAATAAAATAAATAAATAAATAAATAAATATTGAAAAAACAAAAAAACAAAAAAACAATGACTTTCTATTAAAAGTTCCTTTCTGGAGAAACCAAGCCTCTGGCAAAGGCAAACATGAGCTAATCAGAACTGCCTTCAGTTTAAAGGCAGGAAAACAGCCCCAAAAGAAAGCAACTTGCTAATAAAAATTGGCTCCTGGCAGGTGGTTGTCCTACTAGTACCCTGCCTTTTTGGTCAGTATCCTCAACAAGGCTTTCTACTGCTCTTATGTGAGTTGGGGAAGGTCTTCCACAAACTTACTCATCACAGATGCTGTAAATTTGAAGTGAATCTCTTTTAAGGGTCCTCTAAGTTATTTTCTTTTGTCTTTTAATAGGCTTTGCAACTAGACAGGCTGCTAGGGGTAGCAAAGTACGTGCTTGCTGAAATCAATGTCTCCTGTCTGTTAAAAGTGTAAAAAGGCAGCTTTTTATTCTGATGGACAGTATGTTTCTGGGACTGAATTACCAGCTGAGCAGATAAATCTGCTTTCTCAGGAATGGGAATATCTACAGTAAATGAGCATGAAGTAAAATAAATGGAAAATGATATCATGAGCAAGAATCAAACAGCAGTAAGCACACAAAATGCCAGCTAAGGAAGTATGGAGCAAAGTTAAGGAGTACCAACAGCACTAGAACTGGCATGGGGAGCTAGGATCCTGACATACATGGGGATTCTGCCCAGTGGCAGTATATAGCAGAGCTGATTTCAGGATGCTTTTCCATTGATTCAGGGCTACTCTCACGTCTGTGGCTCAGAACTAACTAGCTACACACATACCTGGAACCTGGTGCTCAAGCATAAGTGGAAAGGCAGAAGGAGTATATTCAGCCACTTTTACATTATTTTTCCTTACCGGCGAGCTGGATGAGACCAAGTTGCTCAGTGTTACAGATTGCCTTGTGCAACTCATGCCCTGAAGAAATGGTCCCTCAGGGCATGAGTCAAGTGTTTAAGAGAGTGAGTATAAATTCTATCCTAGCGAGCTGCCTTGAGAACTGACAGTGGTGGATAGTGGGATTTAGTGGACACTTGCTGGGAGGTTTAGGTTCTCCATCCTGGAAGAAGGAATTCTACAGAGACACAAGAATAGTATCAAGAATAGCATGGTAATTTCTTCAGTAAGAATACATTTCCCAGGGAAGAACTAATTTGAGTTAGAGAAAGAGTAGAAGTTGGGATAGTGGCTGAGGTGCCATAAAGATTAGGAATTGAATGGCTCCTTTTACACAGCCTCAGCTTTCTGCATCATTAGCATTAGCATAATGTGGGCTTTTGGCTGCATTCACTATTTCATGCATATAACTTCAAGGTGGGTGGTGGCCTAGCCTGTCTTTTTGATGACAGTTTTTTCTTACACACTAACTGACTGGCCTTTGTGAGAGACCTTCTGTACCCAACTCCCCACACTTCATTCCCGCCTCAGTAAGGAATAGGTTAGGGCACCAGAAATGGAAGAGACACAGGATTTAGAAAGCCCACATTTAACACAAGTAAAGAATGGACAGGGAAGGCTGGCTAGACCTTAATTAGTTTTCATGGATAAGTGATCATGGTAGTGCTGTTAATTTATATATATATATATATATATATATATATATATATATATATATATATGAATTAAAAGGCTTTCAGGATGGATGCAATGATTTGGCTATTTGTAGGCCTCACCTATCTTATATAGTCTTTCTTCCTATTTTCCTCTAACATAGTGATGAAGGAGACTACAAGTCTGGCTTTGCGCTTAACTATCCCAATTTAAACTTCTATCTGTTGCTGACTGTTGACTCATATGGCCACATTAGCTATGAAAGAGTAGTCCCGGAAAACACTATTAACTTTTCTAATTTAGTCCTTGCAAAGATCTTTTAAAATTCAACTTCTCATCTTGTTAACACAAAACAAAGGTGTTTTCCAGAGCCATCTTTGTCTTCTTAAGGCACAAACCAACTTAAGACTCTTGAAATCAAAGCAGTTGATTTGATTTTTCCCAAATAATGTGGTCTATGATCTATTATCTATTACACTCTTTAGCACACTTTATCTTACAAAAATGTATATCATTAAATTTCAACTTTTAGCTTCTCTGGTAGACTGCTGCTTGCTCAAGTGCACCATGAATAATTCTTCTATTCTAAAGTCTGTGTTGCTTGGTTTTGCTTTGAGGTGAGAATGAGAATCATTCAGAAAATTCACAAATGAACAACCAAAGGAACAAATCCATCTAAGTCTAGCCTGGTGAACCAATGGTATGTTTGTCTTACTTAACAGAAATAGAGATAATGAGAAAGGAACTATATCACAGTAAACCAAGAAGGGTGGTGACATAATCTTATGACAGCTGCATGCATAGAATCTTGCCTTCCATTAACCATCAACTTCCTTTATAATCTAGAACACCTTGAAAACCATGTGTATCAGGGAGGCAGGAGGGCAAGGTCAGAATACAGGACGAAGATCTTATGACTCGTCTTCTACTACGGAATATTAATTCTTTATTATCAAGCAATGGGCCTTAAGAGACATATTAGTTTGTCTGGAAGGACCAGTGTCTCTCATTCTGATTGCCTTCTGTGTTATGCTGCCTGACTGCTGTGTGTGAAGCTGTCACCTTGCCTTGGCTCCTTTCTCGCGAAACCCTAACTTCAAATATAACATCATTGGCTGTTTCTATCTCTTAAAGGTGCCTCACTTTGCTATGTGAGAAACTTTCTTTATATCCTACAAAACGCTTTTTGTCTCTGAATTTATTAAGTGGAGAACATGTGGACTGGGATCTCAGGGGATGCCAAAGTAGAACCTCAATGACATAGTAATAATTGGTCATGAAATTAAGAGATAAATAACAGAAGATGATAACAGATATCCTGGTATATTCTTGGCTATTGTCTGTGAAAGAGAGCTAGTAGAAGAAAGGTGTTTGAAGAATTTGGGATTTATCTTGGAAAACTGCTGGGGACTTGAGCAATAGGTTCTAGAATTTCTTCTTCTAGTAAGTAGTTTTGGAAACTTTAATGACCCAAACCACAAGATCATTGGCAAAATGACCCTTTTTATTATTAAATCTTTTATTTTGATCTATTAAACGTGCTAAATAGATACTGTGCAAAATGCAAATATGCATTGCTATTTTATAATACCTATTAATATTTTGCGGAGTTCCCAATGTTGTTTGCATTGCAGTGGTAATTGTCTTTAATCACTGAGGCTTTTAATGACTTGCTAAGTTTAGATAATGGAAAGATAATTATTATAAGAGGAGGCTAACTGAAAAAATGAATAAGAAAAGTTTTAGTTCAGAATAATAGCACCCACACATATTGTATGTCTGACTCTTGATACAGTGTAGGCACACACATACATGCACGTTCTTTTGAAGTTCTATGATTGGTAGACTTTTTGGTGGTATCTTCATTAAAAATAGTTCTTTTGAAATAACATGATATGAGTATCTTTAGCCATAGTTTTTAAAAGTAACTAAAATTCAGGGGGAGCAATGGGAAATGAAATACCACACAATTTTGAAAAGAGAAAATGAAACAAAGCTGCTGATCTGGAGTTACTGAAAGTTCACAGTTCCCAACAATAAACACAGGGAGCATATTTAATCCAAATGTGAGAGAGGAGAGAAAATGTTGACCTTTTATCACTCTGCTCGTGCATTGCCCAGGTCTTGGAAACAAATTGGAATTTTGGCATGTTGTCCCACAGGGATTGAGAGTTATAAAATAATTTTCTTAACAAAATATGTATATCATTATAAAAATTAATATACCAAAAAATTGTCTTGAGTAAATAGATATTATATTAGTAGTTTAATGCTCTTAGAATAGGAATTTTCATATTTTCTGTAGTGAATATATAATATGTGAGCTTATGCCTCTGTGTATATGCTTTACAGAATAAGCTTAACATAAAAATGTACTTAAAATATAACAATTGGGACTCTAAATGAGAGATGCATGGGAGAATAGCAAAATAAAAGGATACAGAGGGTCCTAGAAACCTACAAGTAGAACAATATGATAGGCAGATTTGGGCCCAAGGCTCCCGCTCAAACTAAGGCACCTGCCAAGGACAATACAGGAGGTAAACTTTAAACCCCTTCCCAGATCTAGCCAATGGTCAGAATATTCTCCACAGTTGAGTGGAGAGTGTGATATGACTTTCTCACGTACTATGGTGCCTCACATTTGACCATGTCCCCTGGAGGGGGAGACCTGGTGGCACTCAGAGGAAGGACACCAGGTTACCAAGAAGAGACTTGATACCCTATAAGCATATACAGGGGGAGGTGATCCCCCTCAGTAACAGTCATAGGGGAGGGGAATAATGGGAAAATGGGGCGGGGGAGGAATGGGAGGATACAAGGGATGGGATAAACATTGAGATGTAACAAGAATAAATTAATAAAAGAAGAAAAAAAAGAATTTCTGGATACTTGAAATGCTATTAGTATTCTAGTATAGAAGACAAAATATAAGGAAGTGAACATCCATTCACAGGCTCACTGAATAGGTCCTATTAAACTAAACTAGTTATATGCACTCACACAGGCATGTATTTTTACTTGAATTTATTGGGAAAGAATGTGAAGAGAAGAGAGGAATTGGAAATACGAGGCTATGAAAACATAATGAAAATGATCTTTGTAAGCTCAGAACTTTAGAAACACATTTGAGCACTTTGTGTAGGTATTTCAAAAAAGTTGATCATGGCAGGTCTTGACGTGTATGGACAAAATCTGGTTTGAGTTCTTGGCAGTAAAATAACATGAGCCAAGACTAGATACTGAAAGTGATTACAGCTCTTGAAGATGTGAAGGAGTGGCTGCTTATGTGAGTAGCGTGAGCCAAGAACAAGCTCCCAAACAGATAAAAATAGAGCTGTATTGGAGAAAACTTTTTGATTTGGAATATATTTAACAGAAATGGATAAGAAGGATTCAGATCCCCACACTGCACTCGATGCCCATTTACTAACAGTGATGGTGGATATTCATCCCAACTTGACAGGATTAAAGAGTCAACTGGGAGACGAGCCTATGGGCATGGCTGTGGGAGAGTACCTTGCTGTGCTTAGTCATTCATTGACGATGCCTGTAAAGGGTTATTGAAATTTGTTTATTGACATGGGAAGACCAACATTGACTGTAGGAGATAACACTTACCAAAGAGATGGGATCCTGAGTTGAAAGTGAAAAGGAATGTTTTCTTGACTGACTTTACCTTTGACGAGTACGAAGTGTCCATCCTCATCCCTTTTGATTAATTTTGGTTGAAAGTCTATTTTATTAGATATTAGAATGGCTACCCCAGCTAGTTTCTTGTGACCATTTGCTTGGAATATTTTCCCCAGCCTTTTACTCTGAGGCAATGTCTGTCCTTGTGGTTGAGGTGTGTTTCTTGAATGCAGAAGAATGTTGGGTCATGTTTATGCATCCACTCCATTAGTCTGTGTCTTTTTATTGGAGAATTGAGACCATTGACGTTGAGAGATATTAATGACCAGTGATTGCTAAGTCCTTTCATTTTTGGCATTTGTAATAGTCGAGATTTTGTGAGGTTGTGATTTTGCGATGGTATAGTTACCTATTTCCTATGTAGTTTTGGTTGTAGTTTGACCCATTGGGGTGGAGTTTTCCTTCTAGTAACTTCTGTAAAGCCGGATTTGTAGCTAGGTACTGTTTGAATTTGTTTTTGTCATGGAATAGTCCAAGTGGATTAAAGACCTCAACTTAAAACCAGAGACATTAATTCAGTTAGAGGAAAAAGTGGGGAAGAGCCTGGGACACATAGGCACAGGAAACAACTTCCTGAACAGTACACCAACAGCCCAGGCCTTAATGTCAACAATTAATAAATGGGACCTCATGAGGCTGAGAAGCTTCTGTAAGGCAGGAGACACTGTCAAGAAAACAAAGCGACAGCCTACAGACTGGGAAAAGATCTTCACCAACCCTACATCTGACAAAGGTCTAATATCCAAAATATATAAAGAACTCAAGAAATTAAACACCACAAAACCAAACAACCCAATTGCAAAATGGGGCTTGGAACTTAACAGAGAATTCTCAACAGAGGAGTATCAAATGGCCGAGAAACACTTAAAGAAATGCTCGTCCTCGTTAGTCATCAGAGAAATGCAAATCAATGAGATTCTGTCTTACACCATCAGAATGCCTAAGATCAAAAACTCAAATGACACCACATGTTGGCGAGGATGTGGAGAGAGAGGAACACTCCTTCATTGCTGGTGGGAATGCAAACTAGTACAACCACTTTGGAAAGCTATCTGGCGCTTTCTCAGAAAAATGGGAATAGGGCTTCCTCAAGACCCAGCTATTCCACTCCTTGGAATATACCCAGAAGATGCACTAGCACACAACAGGGACATATGCTCAACCATGTTCATAGCTGCCTTATTCATGATAGCCAGAACATGGAAACAGCCTAAGTGTCCCTCAGTAGAAGAATGGATAAAGAAACTGTGGTACATTTATACTATGGAATACTACTCAGGTATTAAAAACAAGGAATTCCCGAAATTTGTGGACAAATGGATTGAACTAGAAATTATCATAATGAGTGAGTTCACCCAGAAGCAAAAAGAGTTAAATGGTATACACTCACTTATATCAAGACACTAGCCCAAGGGGTACGTCCCCATGGAAAACTTTACCTACCAGGAAAGTGGGTCAGAGGGGAGGACATCCTATTGAGACTTTAGGTGTGAGAAGCCTGGGAGAATGAGGAAATAGAAGGATCCAGAGGGTCCTGGAAAACTACAGGCGGGTCTGGGCCCTGGGGTCCTCCTCAAACTATGACACCAGTCAAGGAAATTATAGGCAGTAAACTTCGAACCCCTACCCAGACTAGCCGATGGACAGGACTTCCACCGTTAAGTGAAGAAGGAGATCTGACTTTCACACAAACTCTGGTGCCTCATATTTGACCATGTCCATTGGATGGAGATGCCTGGTGGCACTCAGAGGAAGGATAATAGGCCATCAAGAAGAGACTCGATACCCTATGAGCATATACAGGGGGAGGAGGTCTCCCTCAGTCCCAGACATAGGGAAGGGGAATGGGGGGGGGGGAGCAGAAGTGAGGGAGGAATGGGAGAATACAAGAGATGGGCTAACAACTGAGATGTAATTTGAAGAAATTAATAATAAAAAAGGAAAAAAAGAAAAAAAGAAAGTGAAAAGGAATGTGAGCTGAGAATTACCGTCATCCCATCATCACTCTCTGGCTTCTGTTCGCTGATTACCAACCGAATGCAATACAATATGACCAACAGCTCCAAGCTTTTGCTGCTATGACTTCTCCACTATGCTTGACTATACCTTGCAACTATGAGGCAAGATAAACCCTTCCTTCCTTAATTTGTTTCTGGTCACAGCAATGAGAAAAGTAATAACACTGATTTAATTGAATTAATTAATCTCCATCTTGCAAAGGTTAGCTTACTCACTATCTATAACTATCTAATAAGAATTGCTACTATTTGAAAGAATGAAACTACACCGTTATAGGCCTTTCTTTTTCCTCTTACTTTGTAGAGGACATGAGAGAAGCTCAAGTAAATTACTGAACCTGTTATCAGTGGTAGACTACTTTCTTATTTCTGAGACCATACTCTTTCTGTTACACCATATCTCTCCAGGTGCAGGTACCCACAGATATGGTAATGGTAGAAAGCCAATATTTCAACACTGTTGAAATAGGAACAAATGTAGTGCATGGATCCAACAGTGACAGAAAAATGGCTCTCACTACAAATAAGCTGCATCATTGAACCAGCCAAATTCCTGGGTGGAAGTTATTACAAGTCTCCTTTAAACCCTTATATTTATATCTGTCCTGTGAACTGATGTTACAAGGGAAAAATTCTCCTGTGTTGAAGATTCTACAAAGCTTATAGACTAATTGGGATTTATGTGATCATGGAGAGTTAGAATGCTTCAGTTCTACCGCAGATTATCTTGGACCATGTTGAGCTCACTTGATGGTCATTCACAGCCCACTATCAGGTTTTATCTAACCTGTATCCTTGTGATTATTTCACAAGTCAATTGCTAATGTACTAACAGATCACTTGCTTTCAACAACCTACAAGCTAAGAATGTCATCAGATAGCATCTAAGGCGTATAGCAGAGCTCCTCCTGTGTTGCCCACTTACCTGATATTTCCAACAATATGTTTTAATGAGCACTGAATGATGAGTTTCTCTTTTGTTGCTATAAAAACTTCACAGATGTCATGAATATTGTAACATGGTGTTTGGGCTAATGAGAATCTGTATTTCCAGGCTATTATAACTAGTATTAGGATCTGGATGAAACTATTATTCCCTTTGAAGGTTGGAGATATGTTTTTGTGTTGATATACCTTATAATATTTTTACTTAATAAAATTATGGACATTTCAATATACAATCTCAAACTTCTTTGTATGGAAAAGTCTGGATTATCATGCTAGTTCAATTTTAATGTATGTTGGTGTATGCATGTGCATGTTATACCCCCCCGTTAAGTGTAAGTTCCTTGAAGAAAGGATACACAGACTGCATACTTCACAATTTCTTGCAGGTATCAGTTGTCTTAAACTTAATTTTTAAAGGAGATAAGAATTAAGTAATGAAGACATTTACAAAAGAGTATTAGAATCAAGTAGAACTAAGATCGAGTCCTGCTTGTTATTTTGTTACTGTTTGTCTATGTAGAATCCTTCCTCTGAAGTGTAGCCTCTCCATTAGCAGCAATGGCATAGCCTGGAGTTTTGAGACCACTGATGCTTATTGATAACACTCATGAAAGCTTTTTATTTCCCGATTGCTTTGAGAAGCTACTTGCCTGCATATTTAACTTCTAAGTTATTAGGAGCGTAGCTTTGATGGGTAGTTTGGAAAATCAGAATAAAAACAGAAATACTGACACAGACAAGAATTCAGTATTAGTCAGTGCTTAAAGGCAGTTTAGGGATGTGACGTCAGTAGCAAAGAGAGAACACATTTGTGTTGTACTTCATGACAGAGGTGGCAGAATCTAAATGAATGGCTATGTGTGATAACATGGAGGACGTACTGAGAACATAAAAAGAAACAGTTGTGTGTCCAACATGTTCAATGTTAATTTTCAGCAACAATTTTGCCTGTTAAAACTGGTAGATATACACTTTTATCAGCATATCTGTTTGAGCATCTGTCTGTTGTTGGCAGCAAATGATTTTCACATTGAAAACACTGAATATTAAAGTGACTTCGGTTTAGATAATAAAATATATTTGGGAGGCAAAGTTCTCATATTCCTTATAATTTCTTATAATCATATAACAAATTTTTGTTGTCCTCAGTCCCCCTGTCTCTAAGCATCCATATTTTGGAGCACCACTGCAGGCAGCCACACTGTCAGATGCTATGTAGAAGAGAGACGAGAGATGGATGGTCCTTCCACACAGCTCCTGGCTCGCTCTTCAAAACATCCTAAAATTATCGTCCTCACAAGAATGATGTGCTCCTGGAGACCTAATTTCTATTTAATGAAAGCAAATTAGATTCAGTGCCACCATCAAATTGAAATTTGTCCTGGAAAAAGTTTTCACTGTAATTTAGCTGACTCTTATTCTCCTAAATAAAGCGGTGCCTTTTTTTCTCTTAAGTCGCTGATAAAAGGAAAGGCCATTCTCAGCAGATTTCACTGAAATAGCTTACTATTAATATGAAGTTTGCTCCTTAGAATACGTTCTGAAAGGAGGAAAGGAATTTCCAAACGGGAAATTCAGATTTCATTGCTGAAACATATAAAAATCTTTACTATTGTTTCATTAAAAAATAGTTTTCCAAGGCTAGGGGCTGGTATGTTTGCTTAATTTTTAAGGTTTATATTAATCACTAAGGTTATATTATGTTATATTTAACACAGGTTTAATAGAAGACACAATCACATGTTAATTTTTTTATCTTTCAACTTTTTATTAAGCATCACATAACATGTGCATAGTATATAATATGCTGCCAAGCCTTCTAACAGGAACAGATGACCATAGCTGAGTAACTTTTTTTCACCAGCCAGGGAAATGCTTCCTTAGTCAGTGTTCTCCAGGCCCCTGGACACATGGTAGCAATTGACTCCAGAGACATGTCTATCTCTTTCCATCAAATACCATTGGTACCAAAGTTGGGCGACTCTTTTTCCCTTGCCCCCGTTGGTGAACTTGTGGATGTATGCAGTGGACACCCTGGGGATGACCAAGTACTCCCCCAGGATGGCAAGGCCAGGAAGAATCATTTAAGAAAAAAAGCATAAGATGTACTTGGGGTATAATCTGGAGTGAATTTTTATTTACCCAAGACTATGATATTGACAGTAGTTTTAATATTTGCATTTCTATTGTCAAGAGATTTCATATAATAAATATAAACATGAACAATGACAATTATTATCTCTTCCATCAAATGTTTAATGTTCTATATTCTAGAGCAGTGTTTCTCAGCTTCCTAATGCTATAGCACTTTAATACAGTTTTGGGGTCATTTTATGGTGACCCCAAACCATAAAATTTTTTCATTAGTACCTTATAACTGTAGTTTTGCTGCTGTGAAGACTTGTAATGTAAGTAACTGATACAGAGGATATCTGATAAGTGGCCCCTGTGAAATGAAAATTTGACTCCAAAGTCATCACAATCTACAGTGTGAGAAGCATTGTTCTAGAAAATGGCATCATTTCTAATTAGGTTCCTGTGCTAATTACATACTTTGATATTAAGTGAGTTATGAATTGCAAGGTTGCATAAGAGTAATGCAAGAAGACATTAGAGAGATGATTCAATGATTACAATATTCATTGTTCTTTCAGGGGACTGGAGTTTGGTTTCCTGCACCCACAGAGGACAACAAACTAGTGCCTGTAACTACAACTCTAAAGCACAGGATGTCCTCCTCTGGTCTCCCTGGAAACCAGGACCCAGTGCATATGCACAAAGAAAAAACACACTCACATATACTATGTAAAAAATTAATGTTTTTAAAAGTAAGTTGTACAAGCAAGTACTAGTTTGGGTTTTATATTCTCTTCAGAGTTGCACTAGAGTAGGTAATACAAACGACTCAATTTGCCAGTACTATGCTTAAGGCCACATTAATATGTAAGATATGTGAACAAATAACTATACCATTGAAATATCATTTTAATATGGGATATACCAATATGTATGCATGGTTCTATATAGTCAAAATTTAACTCACGTCTGCTGTTGTAAAACAACATCAGTTTATGAGGAGTAACCTTACAGTTTTCTCTGCCTTTCCTAATATTTAGAGTGAAAACGTCCTTGATGCCACTGTGGAAAATGTTATTGTAATGATATAATTTGTATTTTTTATAACAACAAATGATTAACCCATGGCTTAATCTAGTTAATTGTACTTTTGGGCACATATTACCTTAAACCAACATGCATATCAATGTCATTTTTGAACCAACTGCTCTGGTGTTCCATGGGACCAATATGAAATAATCAGCCATGTTCTGACTTTCTGATGCAGGTGCCTCCCAGTCCTTCTAATTCTCCCTTGTGAGCACCCAGCAGTAGTAGGCAGCTACAGCTCTTTCTTAATCACTACAAACCTTAACACAGCCACCCAATAATATTTTATGCCTTTGAGACAAAATTAGCAAGTGATGAGTCATTTTTCTTCTGTTCACAGACATTTGTAAATTTATTGTTAAAACCAATGAACTGGGTCATGTAATATATGTAGAAACAAACAAACAAAATCCCAAAGGCCTAATAATTGAAACATTCCAGCTAATATGTGTTCAAGTTACCTATTGTATGAAAAATTACTATAAATTACTATAAAAATCATTACAATTCTATAAGAGCAACAAAATCAAAATTCTTTTGCAAAATTCTAAATAACCATAAAGAGTATATTTCAGTTTTATGTTGTTTCTGGCTTGTAGTTGCTTTTATCATAGAGATTAAGATAAAGGCCTGTATGTTTGAGATGAGTAATTTTACACAGAGCTATATCTCAATATTTCTTGTTGGAGGAGGAAGCTAACATGTGTTAATCACATGAACTAGTGGGATGTCCATATGATCCTCCCACACATGCTTCCCACACATTGCTCACTGATCATAGCCAGGTAAGGAACTCTCATTTTATATTGTTTTATTTAATTGGGTGTTATTTAGGTGTGAAAGCTAAATAACACCTATATATGGCATCGTCATGCATATAAGCTGTACTAGGTTCTCATTAATTCCTCCCTTTCACTTTACTGTCCTTCTGCTTAATGCTTTGTTGGCTTCTTTTTTCCCATAGTCACTTCTATCTTCCTCTTCATGTTTCATATATTCTGTATCCTTTGTGTTTTCTACTCCGCTTAAGATTTCTTCCTTGCCTCTCATGATTGACTTTCTAGTTTCATGATCATTAAATACATGTAGAAACACACTCATGGACACACATACACACACACACACACCACCCCTACACTAGGGGAGAGATAGATAGATAGATAGATAGATAGATAGATAGATAGATAGATACAGGGAGAGAGAGAAAGAGAGAGAAATAGTGAGAGAGAGCTAAATATACTACTCATGAGAGAAAAATACGCAGTATCTGTCTTTGTTTCTAAGCCTGGTTTTCCATCCATATTTCTAAAAATGCCATAGTTATATTTTGTATTATTGTTATCTAAATTCCATTAAGCATATGACTTATATTTTCTTTATGCATTCAACTGGTGATGAACATCTAGGTAGCTTTTATCATTTTCTCCTATTAGCAGGTTACCAAGAAGAGACGTGATACCCTATGAGCATATACAGAGGGAGGAAATCCCCCTCAGGAACAGTCATAGGGGAGAGGAATAAAGGGAAGGTGGGAGGGAGGGAAGAATGGGAGGATACAGGGATGGGATAACCATTGAGATGTAACAAGAATAAATTAATTTAAAAAACTATAAAATTTTTTTGTTGTGTGCTGGAGCATCTTCTGGGTATATTCCAAGGAGTGGAAGAGCTGGGTCTTGAGGAAGCCCTATTCCCAGTTTTCTGAGATAGCACCAGATAGATTTCCAAAGTGGCTGTACTAGTTTGCATTCCCACCAGCAATGAAGGAATGTTCCTCTCTCCCCACATCCTCTCCAGCATGTGGTGTGGCTTCAATTTTTGATCCTAGCCATTCTGATGGGTGTAAGATGGAATCTCAGAGTTGTTTTGATTTGCATTTCCCTGATGACTAAGGAGGTTGAGCATTTCTTTAAGTGTTTCTCAGCCATTTGATATTCCTCTGTTGAGAATTCTCTGTTTAGTTCCAAGCCCCATTTCTCAGTTGACTTATTTGGTTTGGTGGTGTTTAATTTCTTGAGTTCTTTATATATTTTGGATATTAGACCCTTGTCAGATGAAGAGTTGGTGAAGATCTTTTCCCATTCTGTAGGCTGTCGCTTTGTTCTCTTGACAGTTTCTCCTGCCTTACAGAAGCTTCTCAGCCTCATGAAGTCCCATTTATTAATTGTTGACATTAAGGCCTGGGCCGTAGGTGTTCTGTTCATTAAGTTGTCTGCTGTGCCAATATATTCCAGGCTCTTCCCCACTTTTTCTTTGAACTGACTTAGTGTCTGTGGATTTATGTTGAGGTCTTTAATCACCTTGGATTTGAGTTTTGTGCAAGGTGACAAATATGGGTCCAGTTCCAGCACACAACAAGAAAATTTGCTCAACCATGTTCAATGCAGCCTTATTCATAATAGCCAGAACATGGAAACAGCCCAAGTGTCAATCAGTAGAAGAATGAATAAAGAAACTGTGGTACATATTCACTATGGAATACTATTCAGCTATTAAAAACAAGGAATTCCCGAAATTTGTGGATAAATGGATTGAGCTAGAAATGATCATAATGAGTGAGTTAACCCAGAAGCAGAAAGACTCAAATGGTATATACTCACTTATATCTGCATACTAGCCCAAGGGGCAAGTCCCACGAAAGCCTTCACTTACCAGGAAAATGGGACAGAGAAGAGGACATCCTATTGGGACTCTAGATGAGAGAAGCATGGGAGAATAGCAAAGTAGAAGTATCCAGAGGGTCCTAGAAACCTACAAGTAGAACATTATGATATGCAGATTTGGGCCCAGGGGTCCTGCTCAAACTAAGGCACCAGCCAAGGACAATACAGGCGGTAAACTTTAAACCCCTACCCAGATCTAGCCAATGGTCAGAACATTCTCCACAGTTGAGTGGAGAGTGGGATATGACTTTCTCACGTACTCTGGTGCCTCACATTTGACCATGTTCCCTGGAGGGGGAGACCTGGTGGCACTCAGACGAAGGACAGCAGGTTGCCAAGAAGAGACTTGATACCTTATGAGCATATACAGGGGGACGTAATCCCCCTCAGGAACAGTCATAGGCAAGGGGAATAAGAGGAAATTAGAGGGAGGGAAGAATGGGAGGATACAAGGGATGGGACAACCATTGAGATGTAACAAGAATAAATTAATAAAAAATTAAAAAAAAATGAAAAAAAAATGAAAGAAATTGTCACATTGGACCTTCAGAAGAGAAGGGAAATAAGTTATTGGTAAAATCACAAACAATAAAAGAAACAGTCTTGAAAAAAAACTATTAAAAAAAAAAGAAAATACAGTAGCTATACAAATGTGCAAGCATCTCTGAGATGTGTTTCCCTCGAGTCCTTTGAGTATATCCAAAGAGTGGTGTAGACTGCTTACTCCTGTCGCTTACATTTCAGGCTTTTGAGAAACACTAACCTGATTTACATATTGCTTACACACATTTACATTTCCATCAGCAGTCAGTAAGGGATTCTTTTTCCACATCTTTGCCAGCATTTGTTGTTGTCATCTGTTTTCTTAGCAAAACCAGGCTAATTAAGAAAGGATGAGGTACCAGGATGTTTTGTTGCATTTTACAGATGGATAATGATAATGGACATGCATCGAATATATACTGGACATCTACAAGTATATACTGGACTTCTACAAGTATATACTGGACATCTACAATTTATTTTTGAGAATGGTATTAGGCTACCTCTTGCATGGATGGTATTTTAATGTTTAATTATTGCAGGTCCTTACACATCCTCAAAATTAATCTCTTGTCTGATATGCAATTGAAAAATTTTCTCCCTTTAGATAGACTGTTCCACACTTTTCATTGTTTCCTTGGCTGAGAAGGCACTTTTCAATTCAGATAACTCCACTTGTCAATTTTGGTACGATTTCCTGTGCTGTTTGGATTCTTTACAGAAAACCCTGCTAATATTTGCATCTTGAAATATTTCCTTTAGATTTTCCTCCAGCAGTTGCTTTGTCTGAGGTCTTATGAACAGATTTTGATACACGCTAAATTGATTTTTCTAAGGAATAAGAAATATAGATGTATCTTCGTTTCTCTACATTTAGAAATCTTTTTGCTCAGCACCTACTTATTTTCTTGAGTGTTTTGTTATTGCTCTTTTTGTTTAATCTTTGTAACAGGGTTTCTCATTATAGTCCTGCATTTGCTGGAGCTCACTCACTAGGACAGGCTGTTTTCCATCTTAGTGATCTGCCTTCCACTGTCTCCTGAGTGCCTAGATGGATGGTGTGCACTACCAACTCTAGACACCTGATGTTTTTCTAACCTCTTTGTCCAAAATTAGGTAGCTGTAACAAGGTAGATTTACTTCTATGTCTTCTGTTCTGTTCCTTGGTCTCTGTGTCTAGTTTTGTGCTGACACTCCACTGCTTGGCCACTAGGGATCCTCGATATAATTTGAGACCAGATATCTCTAAGCATTTCGTTTTCTACTCGTGTTGATTTAGCTATTTAGTATTCTTTGTGTTTTCCCATTAATATTAGTTTTTTTGTTTCTAATTCTACATGTAATGTCACTGAGATTTTCATGAAGATTTCATTGACTCTGTAGATTAATTTTAGTTAATTCAGCCTAATTATTAGACTGAAAATTCTTTCTGTCTAGTGTTCTCTTCAATTTCTCTCTTCAATGTCTTGAAGTTTTCATGGTAGAAAAATTTTAATTCCTTAGTTAAGTTTCTTTCTAGGTATTTTCTGCTGATACATTTCTTATTTTAATATTGGTGTATCAAAACCTTGCATTTTTGTATATTAATTTTATATCATAAAAATTTGGTAATTTTTTTTTAGATCTAAGAATTTCCTAGTGGAGATACTCATGTCTTGTAAATATAAATCATTGTGTTATCTAAAAATGCAGGTAATTAGACTTTTTCCTGTCCTGCTTAGAACCTTCCTTTTCTTTCTATGATCTTGTTGCTATGGTAAATATTTGACCACTATAATGAATAAGAACAGAGAAAATGGGCACTCTTGTAACATTTCAGATTTTAGAGAAAATATCGGGCTTTGCACATTTGGCATAATGTTGGCTATAAGCTTGCTGAATAACTTTGATTATGCTTAACATATGTTCCTTCTATTCCTATTTCTGCCATGATACTATCATGAAATAATATCGAACATTGTTAAAATTTCTGGGCTAACTGAGATGACTATGGAAGCTCTGTTTTTAAATCTACTTAAGTTTTCGATGTATTTTCATGTATAGAACAAACCTTGCATCCCTAAATAAAATCAACTTTGTATTCTTAATAAATCCTTGATTTTGGTTTGCAAGAATTGATACTGGATTATTTTTTCATTGTATCCTTATGTAGTTTAGCATTTCTAAATTTGGAGTGTGCTGGGTAATGCCCCTTCCCTCTCTGTTTTACAAAGAAGGAGAAGAACAATGGTGGCCTGGCTCTCTTCCATTTTTAGCAAGTTTGATATAATTTAGAAGTGACTTCAGGTTGCCCCGAACCTTTTTTTTTCTTTCTTTCTTTTTTCTTTTTTTTTTAAATTAATTTATTCTTGTTACATCTCAATGGTTATCCCATCCCTTGTATCCTCCCATTCTTTCCTCCCTTCAATTTTCCCCTTATTTCCCTCCCCTATGACTGTTCCTGAGGGGGATTACCTCCCCTGTATCTGCTCATAGGGTATCAAGTCTCTTCTTGGTAACCTGCTGTCCTTCCTCTAAGTGCCACCAGGTCTCCCCCTACAGGGGACATGGTCAAATGTGAGGCACCAGAGTACGTGAGAAAGTCATATCCCACTCTCCACTCAACTGTGGAGAATGTTCTGACCATTGGCTAGATCTGGGTAGGGGTTTAAAGTTTACCGCCTGTATTGTCCTTGGCTGGTGCCTTAGTTTGAGCAGGACCCCCTGGGCCCAAATCTGCCTATCATAATGTTCTACTTGTAGGTTTCTAGGACTCTCTGGATCCTTCTACTTTGCTATTCTCCCATACTTCTGTCATCTAGAGTCCCAATAGGATGTCCTCCCCTCTGGGTGCTATCTCAGAAAACTGGGAATAGGGCTTCCTCAAGACCCAGCTATTCCACTCCTTGGAATATACCCAGAAGATGCTCCAGCACACAATAAGAAAATTTGCTCAACCATGTTCATAGCAGCCTTATTCATAATAGCCAGAACATGAAAACAGCCTAAGTGTCCCTCAGTAGAAGAATGGATAAAGAAACTGTGGTACATATACACTATGGAATATTACTCAGCTATTAAAAACAAGGAGTTCCCGAAACTTGTGGATAAATGGATTGAGCTAGAAATGATCATAATGAGTGAGTTAACCCAGAAGCAGAAAGACTCAAATGGTATATACTCACTTATAACTGCATACTAGCGCAAGGGGCAGGTCCCACGAAGCCCCGAACCTTTTATTTCTGCTTCAGTGATTGTTTTGGCCCATTTGTCTTTATTTTGTTTATTTTATTTTGATATATCTTTTGTATCTAGAAACTTATCATTTTTGTGTATTTTTCCATGTTTTTGAGTTTTTGTTTATTTTTCCATGTTTTTGAGTTTAAGTGTTCAAAGGATTGCTTAAAATTCCTGTATATTTGATGGGTGAAGTGTCTTTTCATCTAAACTGTACTACTTACGCATTCTTTCTTTTGCAATTAGTTTGTCTAAGATTTTTGCCAATCTTGTTTATTTTTTCATGGAAAGAAGCCTTTGAGTGATTGATTCTATGAGGTGTTCTCTTATTCACATTTCAATAATTTTGACAAGATCTATATTATATGTTTATTAATTTTGAATTGAATTGTTCTTGAGAGACTCTGGGGGTAGTCACGAAGTTATTAATTTGCGAGATATTGCTTACTCTATAATGTAAGCATTTATATTTATACACATTTCCAGAATTTTCTTTGCTGTATTAAAAAAGGTTCTGGAAAGCATTCATTTTCCTGTAATGTAGGAAATTTCTAATTTATTCTCAATGCCCATTCAAAGGTGTATTGTTTCATTTCTATGTAAGTGTGTCATATTTGTAGTTTTCTTCCTATGTTTGTAATTATTGTACTATAATCTGGGAAAATAATGGTGCTACATATATGGACAATAGAACATGGTCGATTTTGAGAAGTTTCCTTGACTCCTGAGAAGAATGTGCATTGTGTTTCTGTTAGGTGGAATATCCTGGAGATATCGTTAAACCCATTTGATCTGTGTTGTAGCTATGAGATCCATGTTGACTTAGTTTTGATCGCTTATTCAAGATGACAGTGTATGTTGAATTAATTTTATATTATAATATAATAGACCTTTTGTCTATTTATTTTTATATGTTTTTGAGTTTATAATACAATCACATCGTTTCCACCTTTCCTCTCCTCTCTTCAAACCCTTCCATATGCTCTCTCATTCTCTTTTTCAAGTTCATAGCCTTTTTCATTAATTATTATTGCATGCACACACACACACACACACACACACACACACACACACACACACCCTGCTAAGTTTGTATAGTGTTACTTGTATGTTTGTTTTCAGGGCTGACCATCTGGTATTGGATAACTAGTTAGTATTAATTAGTATTCCCTTCCCAGTCTCTACTGATATATTTACAAAATAACTCCCACACCTGAAGCTGAGGTACATTATGGAAGAAGGAGAAGAAAGATCGTGGAGTTTGTTATGAGATTGTGTTTTCTCTAAATGTCAGACACTAAACCCATAAAATCTCACAAATATGACTGTCCAAACATGAACTGCAGCAGTACAATGACAATAGACATATTAATATAAACCAAGGAAAGAACAAGAGATCTCAGGCATCCAAAAAGAACTATAGGCTGCTGAGGAAGGCAAAAAACAAAAACAAAAACAAAAAACAAACACAAAACAACCCAAATAAAACCAAACCATTTTTTTCACATGTGATGGAGACAATTTTTATTAGTAACTAAACAAAGGCAAAACATTAAAAAAAAAACCACAAACAGTTAAACAGTCACATTGTTTGTATTCTTCCACCAGAATTTAGGAGCCCGAACCATTTTTTAATGAAATGGAGAGTCCCAACATTTAGTGCATATGTCTTTACAATTGCTGTACCTTCTTGATGAGTTTACCTCTTTATTAATAGGCAATGTCTTCTTCAAACTTCTTAATCATTTCAGTTTGAAATCTACTTGTCTGGTATAAGAGTGGTGTGCTAGCTTGTTTACCAGCATAATCTGTTTCTTGAGGTCAGTGGGGAGTTGCTTAATTTTCTACTCTAGCCATATAGTAAGTGCCTCCTTCTTGATGAATTAAAGTAATTTACAGTTATGATTATATTTTTAAAAGATGTCTACCAACTCCCCTCATCTTGATTGCAAGTTTTCACTGTGGTTGCATTAATGTTTTCATCTACTTTCCCCTTATTATTATGAGATTTTTGCTTATTTACTCTGTGAGACATGATGGGTTTCTCTCGGTTTAGTCATTCCTCTCATAAGTTTATCCTTCTAGTGTTTTGTGATAAGGAGAGTCTTCCTGCCACATATATAGACTCCTGGTTTGGTGGTGATGTGTTACCTCAGTTGGTGATTGACTTGAACATTTCGAATTTATTCACCAATAAAAATATTTTATTTTATATTATAATATCAGTTTCAATAGTTTATTCTGGATCTTAAAACACTTCTTTCCAGGCTTCCCTGTCTTTGGGAGCTTCTGAGTAGAGATTTGATATCATTCTAGTGTTTCTATCTGAGTTTGTATATTTATATTAAAGTTTTAATATTTTATTTGCCTTGTATATTTAATATGTCTTGTGGGATTTTCCTGATTAAATAGAACTCTATTTGTGGTTCTAATGTTACTAATGTTTTACTGTCTATTTTCTCTAATTTTGGAAACTTTTATATTATAATTTTATTTAAAAACTTCTCTATACTGCTGTCATCATCTCAGTTTCTTCTCTTCTGTGAATTTTTGGCTTCAGTCTTTTGAATATATCCCAGAGTTCCTGAACAACATAATTATGTTCCTTTTTCATCTATTGATATCTGTATATTATTTTATAAGTGTTGTTTTCCATCCCTGATATTTCATCTTCCAGTTGGTTGTTTCTATTTATAACACTTTCCACATTGTTTTATTTTATTCAAATTGTTTTTCATTTCCAATATTTATATTCACTTTTCTTCAACATCTCAATTGCATTGTTGAGTTTTCCTTAGTTCTTATTGACCTTTTTTTTCAAACTAATGTTGCTTGTCTTTACCTATTTTATTTTTACCATGTGTTCTCAAATATCCTCTCAATGCTTCGGGTTAAATTCATCTATTGTTTGTTCTCTTTTAGGTCACTCAGTATTTTTACAAGAAACTTGAAATATGTATCTGGGAATTACCTGTATAAAGTTCGTTGACCTCAGTAGCTTAGACTTTTTTTGAGGGGTCATATTGTCTTGTTTTTTCATATTTCTTGTTGTTTTTTTAATGTGTTTCAATTTGCATATCTTCTGGTATGAATATTTCTTCTGGTTTGGTGGGTGGCTTCTAATTGAGTAGCCTAATTTTGATAGCATCGGTCCCATTACACTTAGAAAACATAAAATAAACCATTGTAGTAGAAACAACATGAAACAAAACAAGATACCGAAATATACTTAAAATCGATTATAGCTTGTATCATCAATGGGCATAAACTTGAAAAATAACAAAACAACTATAGAACATTCCAACAAAGAAAATTATTTCAAAAAGTGTGTAAATAATATCAAACTTCAGATTTTTTCAATTGATATGGTCTATTCTTGGACTCTAGGGATAAATGTATCTATCATTTCTCATATACTCCTCGAATGATCTCCGCTTCCTGAGCCTTGTGCTCTTTGTTAAGTCATGGTTTGGCTTCCTTTACTCAACAACAACCTCCTTTGTTTCCCTCACAGACGCTGGAGCAGAAGAAGTTGTGGCTTCCTGGGCTGTGGATGGGTTCTCATCAGGTCCCTGAGATAGAACAGATTTTAATAGTACATCTCTCTCACAAGGTGCTAGGTCACTTCCGTTGAGGTCATATAATTTGACAAACAAGAGCGTTTAAATACATTTGGACTTCTGGAGTTCTTCTCTTCCAGATTCCGTGAAATTCAAAGTTTTTTGTGAACTATAGTCATTCCAATGTGTTACAGAATATGAGAACTCATTCACTCTAACATTTTTTTCTTACTCTGAGAATTAAAACATCTCCATGGAGGAAAAAAAAAAAAAAACAGCAAAACTTGAAAAACCATATCTGATTACTCTTTTTTATGTGTTTCATATCAGCTATAATATTTTAAAACAAACAACCATACAACATTCATGATAAACCACAATGACACCAATAACACAGGTGTGAACTTTGTTTAATTGCTCAGCATGTGTTCATGTTCACCTAGTATCCCATTCTTTCTTCAACCTTGCATCAATCATGCTGGTGATGAAAATGACGTCTGTGCACTCACTAAGCCAATTCTCCTCCACTGGCGATCACTGCCCCCACCACATAGACACTGTTGTCAGCAGTAGCTACATCACTTGGCTGCACTGCTCTTGATGAGGCTTGCTTAGAGTGCGTTGAGTCACAGATTTTGTGCAGTGTGGGATGACTTTTTACGGTGTAACTGGGGAAACTTAGTTGTCCCTTTATGTGCACCTGAAACTCTGCTTTTGAGTAGAGAGAAACTTTAAGTGCTTAGTTCAGGGTATCAGCACAAGAGGGGTATGAAGGATGGAGAGGAGTCGTGTAATTAATTTACCAGTTTTATAAATGCAGATTTCAGGACTACTGCAGATGAAGTCTCAAACATGTTGAGCTTTTCCAATGTAGCATCTTTTTCATAAATCTGGGAATAAACACAATTCTAAGGAAATGTTCACAAATATATTTATTGGTAAAAATGAATTGTTTAAGTAGCATGTGGTAAAGAAAAATGGGCTTCAATGACAAAATGAATGCACTTAATATGCTGGAAAACCAGGCATATTTTCCAAAACAGCCTATAGTGATCATATGTTCAATAAACAGTTCTCCAGGGCAAAACAGATACATATTTTTGCTAGTTTCTGTTATATTAAAAATGTATATTTGGCAGCTAAAGAGTTGCCTGCACAGTTAAGAACCCCTGTTGCTTTTACTGAGAACCAGGCTTCTATTCCCATCATCCACACAGTGGCTCACAACCATCTGTAACTTCAGTTCCAAGGGATCCAACATCATCTTTCATCGCTGCAGGAACCAGAAACTTATGTGGTGCTCATTTGTACATGCACCCACAATATTCATACATATAAATCAAAATAAAGCAGTCTAAAACTCTATTTTATTTATTTTGTTATCATGTGTGTCTTTAATGGAGGCATGTGTGCCACATATGTGCCACAGCGCATGTGTAGAAGTCAGAGGGCCACCATCAGGAGTAGGGTTTCTCTTTCCACCATGTGAGTGCTAAGGATCAAACTCTAATTATAAGACTTCAGAGCAAGCACATTCACACGATAAGCCATATTACTGGCCCCAATTTTGACATTTTCATAGGAAATATTTCTAGGCATTCTCCTCATTATATGCATATCCTAGTATCTTAATTAATTTATTGTTTACCTTGCATTTTGTTAATTACAGATACTATAGTCTCTAACAAACTCCGTAGTAATGAATATTAAAAGTAATTGATTCTAAATGTTCTAACAAATTTCTAGTATGCACGCTGTTAAATATGGATATTCTTGTTTATGTATTGTTGTTTATTTTAAAAAGTCTTCATTTTTAATGTCTTCAACTGCACTCATTTTTATAATTTAGATTGATTTTGTTGAAGACAAATTTCCCATACAAACAAAATTATCATAAGAAAATGGTTTTTCAGTTTTAGTAGATAAGGCATAGAGATTGGCCCAAAGGATCAATACTCATACCAAGCTGTCAATGGAGCCTGGTGGCATTGCCCATAAGTTACTGGGTTTGTAGAAATGAAAGATGCATGATTAAGGAGTTTCCTGTGTTTTAGGGTGACACTGGGGTCTGAAAACATGTGACAGGTCCTGAAATAACATGTATAAAGCTGTGAAGGTAAAGCCTAAGTTGAAATGGAAACTGAGGGGTGTGAGAGAACAAAGTGACACCAACTGAGGAAAGATGAGATTTGAGGTGCCTGTAGCAGAGCTCGAGGGATCAGGTCACTCTGGCTCTTTGGAGCCCAGATGATTCTGCCTTATAAGTTCCAGTTGCTGAACATGGAGCTATGGAGTTTGATGTTGTTCCATTGGGTTTCACTCTGGACTTGATATGAGTCTTTTCTTCTGAAAAAATGAATATCTATATTTTGACACTGTATAACTGGAACTACATACTTGTTCAGTTTCTTATCAACAGAAACAATTTATTATTCAAATTTTAAGTTAGTGTAGCAATGAGTTTCATTTTTTAAGAATACTTTATCATCTAGAGTCCCAATAGGATGTCCTCCCCTCTGTCCCAGTTTCATGGTAAGTGAAGGGTTTCGTGGGACATGCCCCTTGGGCTAGTATGCAGATATAAGTGAGTATATACCATTTGAGTCTTTCTGCTTCTGGGTTAACTCACTCATTATGATCATTTCTAGCTCAATCCATTTATCCACAAGTTTCGGGAATTCCTTGTTTTTAATAGCTGAGTAGTATTCCATAGTGTATATGTACCACAGTTTCTTTATCCATTCTTCTACTGATGGACACTTAGGCTGTTTCCATGTTCTGGCTATTATGAATAAGGCTGCTATGAACATGGTTGAGCAAATTTTCTTGTTGTGTGCTGGAGCATCTTCTGGGTATATTCCAAGGAGTGGAATAACTGGGTCTTGAGGAAGCCCTATTCCCAGTTTTCTGAGGTAGCACCAGATAGATTTCCAAAGTGGCTGTACTAGTTTGCATTCCCACCAGCAATGAAGGAGTGTTCCTCTCTCCCCACATCCTCGCCATCATGTAGTGTCACTTGAATTTTAAGCTTTGCAGGCTCAGAATGACCAGCTTATCTGTGTAAAAGTCCATTGAGATGGAAAGACTTAGGTTCTGACTAATTTCATTGTGTGATTTTTTTTTACTTGCATGTTTTTATAATAATGTTTATAATTAAAAAGTTTTCTTTTAAAAAGCAAATACATGTAATGCCAAAAAAAAAAAAAGAGTACTTTCAACATTTTGGTCTACTTATAGAGAAAAATAGAAACAGATTATACATTTTTCTCCATTAATTTATTTAATTACTTTGCAGCATGATCATAGGATTACTCCCTTTTCTCTTCCCACTTCCATGATCCCCTCCTCCTTCTTTGATGACTAAGAATTTGAAATTTTCTTTTAGTGCTTCTTGGGCATTCATAATTTCTCTTGCAAATTCACTGTTTCACTCTGTACCCCATTTTTTAATTGAATTATTTGGCTTGTTGGTGTTCAATCTCTTTAGTGCTTTACGTGTTTTGGATAATAGTCCTCTGTTGGACATAGGGTTGGTAAAGATTATTATCCATACTGTAGGCTGCCATTTTGTCCTATTGACTGTGTTCTCTGCCTGTTTTATGAGGTACCATTTATTAATTGTTTATCCCTGTGCTTGAGCTGTTGGAGTTTGGTTCAGTAAGTCGTCTCTTGTACCAGTGAGTTCAAGGCTGTTCACCATTTTCTTTTCTATTATATTTAATATATTCTGTTTTATGTTGAGATCTTTGTTCCACTTGAGCTTGAATTTTGGACTGGGTGATAAATATGGATCTTTTTGTATTCTTCTACATGCAGACATGCAGTTAGACTAACACCAACTCACAGTTAAGAAACTAGCTTGAGTCTGGGAAGAAAGTTTGGACTTTGGAACTTTTGAATGATACTGTGATTAGTAAGGGTTGTGGAAGGTGGAATTGATGCATCTTGCACCATGAGATGATTATAAGCTCATCGGAGCCCAGACAGAATGCTATGATCTGCGTGTGGAACTATCCCTATAAGCCCATGTGGTGACAACTGCTCTCCCGTTGGTTGGGGATGTTGTGGAACCTGTAGAAGGAAGAGCTATGTCATTGGAGCTGTCCTTGAGGATTTAAAGCTCAGGCCATTTCCTCTTCATTGTATTGTCTTCCTTTTACCTTTGGATGACATGTGTGTAAACCAGAATGAAGCCTATTTCCCGTAAGTACACATTGTCATGTAATTTGCCCCAGCACCGAGAATGCTAACAAAAACATATTCTATATGTCTCTTGCTATGCTTTGGTTGTTACACGTAAAATTAAATTAATACGTGTCATCAATGGAATAATGATCAAAATCCATGAGTGTCGGACACATTTGGGAAATGTGTATTGTGATATTGAATACAGATTCTATTTCCATATGCTTCAGTTTTCTTTATGTGAGAAATTGAATATTCAAACATTGAAAAAGTAACATGCTTATGCTTTAAGGTTAAAATTTTATTTGTTTTTGTTTTCAATGTGATTATTTTCTTTCTTTCTGTCCCATAAGACTCCCTGTGTTCCGTTATCTATGAAGCCTCTCAGATTGCCACTGTGTGAGGTTTCTGTCTGCAAGAATAGCAGAGCATCATTAACAGTGTCAGGGGTTGGGTCTCTCCCATGAGGTGAGTCTCAATTTGGGCTAGCCATTGGCTGGATATTCCTTCAATCTCTGTTTGCTCTTTTATCATTGCACATCTTAGAAGCAAGACAACTTTTGGGTTGAAGGTTTTGTGGTTAGTTTGATGTGCCCCTCCCTCCTCAGGAAGGCCTGTATGGCTACAGGATGTGGCTACTTCAGTCTCAGTATTCCCATTGTTAAGGGTCTCCACTAGGGTCACATCTATAGCTCCCCAGGAGCCTCCCCACTATCCCAGGCCCCAGCTTGTCCCAGAGATATCCCAACACCAATTTCCTTTCTCTGTCCCAGCCCTCTCACCCATTCTGGCTCTCCCCACACCTTATTCTCCACCCTCATTCCTACCCTGCCCCATTTCCTTTTCTACCTTTTCTTTCAATAAGTTCTTTTTTCTCCTTCACTTCTGATGTCTATCATTTCCTTTTCTTAGTGGGATTCAAGCATCCTCCCTTGAACACACCTTATTATTTAGCTGCTTTGGGTCTATGGGTTGTAGCACTATATGGCTTATATCCACTTAAGAGTGCTTCCAGACCACGTATGTCCGTCTCAGTCTGTGTTACCTCACTCAGGATGATAATTTTTAGTTTCATTCATTTGCCTGAAATTTTTATGATGTCCTTGTTTTTAATAGCTGAGAAGTATTCCATTGTGTAAATGTACCACAGTTTATCCATTTTTCAGTTGAGGGACATCTGGCTTGTTTCCAGTTTCTGACTATTACAAATAAAACTACTATGAACATGCTTGAGCAAGTGTTTTTTCTTTTTATATTCAAAGGTAAAATTCCTGGTAAAATAATTTTTTATTTCTTTATTCAATATTTTTAAGTCTTTGAGAATTTTGTACATAAACATAGCACATCTTTAATAATTTATTTTTCTCTCCTTTATTATATCCCCACTTCATTTTTCCTCTATCCTCTCCTCCCAGGCCCTCACCTCTCCCTCCTTTCTACTTCAGACAAATTCCTTCTCTGTTTCCCTTCAGAAAAGGGCTCCCAGGAAATAAACCAAACAAGTTTCAATAACATAGCCCTTATATTAATGATGGACAGATGAAGCAAACTAGTAGGAGGAAAAAAGTGTCTCCAAAGCAGATAAAAGTATCAGGGACAGTTCCCTGTTATCACTGTTAGGATTCCCACAACAAAAATAAGTTACACAAACATAATATATATGCAAAAGACCTAAGTCAAACCCATGCAGACTCCCTAATGGGTGATTCAGTCTCTATGTGCTCTTATGAGCCCTGGTTGATTATGTGGTTTTTCTTATGTTGTCCTTGACCCCTATGACTCCTACAATCCTTTCTTCCCCTCTTCCACAGGATTCCCCTAGCTCTGCCTAATGATTTGTTTTGGTTCTATGCATGTGTTCCCAGTAGTTACTGGATAAAACCTCCCTGAGGGGGCTTATGCTAGCCTCCTGTTAATGAGTATAGCAGAATATTATTAAGGATCATTTCACTGACTTTTTTTTTTGGCAGTCATGTTTGGCTCTATCCTAGGTCTCTGGGCAATCTAGCATTTGGCTACTGATCCTTCAGGCAAAGTCAGGGATGGGTTCCCTCTGGTGGCGTGAGTCTTTATCTGGGCTAGTCATTGGTTGGTGACTCCTACAAATTCTGTACCATCTTTACCCCACAATTCTTTTAGGAAGGACACATTGTAGTTTGGATGTTTTCGGTTGGGTTGTTGTCACAATTCCTCTCCTGGAAGCCCTGCCTGCTTACAGAAGATGTCATGTTCAGGCTCCTTTTCTCCCATTACTAGGAGTCTTAGCTAAGTTCACCTTCATAGATTCTCGGGAGTTTTCTTTCCACTAGGTTTCTACCTTGTCTGAATTATCACATGATTCTAATCATCTCTCCTAATATTCTCTCCTCACTCCATTTCTTCTATTCCTACCCATACCCACCCAGTACAGCTGTAAAATCTATTTTATTTCCTCTTCCCATGGAGATTCACGTGTGCCTCACTTCCCCCTTAAAAAATCCCCTTGTTACTTAGTTTCTCTGTGTTTGTGGAACTAATCATAATTAACTTTTACTTATCTCACATTTCTCCTCTTAACTCGTCTAAAATTCTCATAAACTCTCCCTACATACTTAATATTTTCTTTATTTTTTTTCAGTAATCCACTGTATTCAATGCATGCTGCCTGTTAATTCATTGGTGCAGAGCTTCACTGGAGAATGATTGACCTACCAGTACCAACACTTGTGGAGAAAACTGAGTCTTTGTCCACTAGCAGCCATCACCTACCAATAATTTGTCAGCTTGTGAGTCTCTCCATTCTCCATGGTGAAAAGTTGGTTGGCTTGTTTTTGTGTAGGTCTTGTGCAGGCAACACTAGCTTCTGCCAGTTGAGGTATACAGCAGGCCTATCATAACCAGGAAATGCTGATTTGATCCTCGCTAAGTCCCAAAACTCCGGCTCTGATAATCTTTATAATGTCACTTTGCTGATGATCCTTGATCCTTGGAAGAAAAAGTGTTGTTGTATAGATGTCCACTTCATGGTTGAGCACTTCATAGACACTCATTCATTACACTTTATTCATTTGTGAGTTTCTGAATCAACCACCATTCACTGCACAGAGAAGCTTTAGTGTCGAAGACCAAGAACTGCACTAGTTTATGGTACAGAAATAACATATTTGAAAACAAGTTCAGTATTAAGTACCTTTAGTAAAATAATAGAAGTAGGGCTCCTATGAACCCCCCAGTCATTATTTACTTCACATGAAATTTTTTTTCCCTGTGAAGTAGGTCTTAAATCCAATCTGAAAGTGGCTGGTTACCCTGTAACATTTGTGCTACTATTTTATCCATGGCATATCTTACGTGGTCAGTCATTGAAGCCTGTAGAAGTCAAGGTGGGTAATAATGCTGGGCCCTTTTTCCCTCTGCAATAAGTTGTATAATATCTTTTGTCACTATGAGAGCTAGCGTGCAGCGAGGGTGCATTTTGGTCAGTAACATCTTTATTTCTTCCTGGCCTTTGACCAAAGTGTGTGGCGTCATCATGATGTTCTGGCCGTCAAGCAAGAGCAATAACAGTTACCTGAGTTGTTTTGGAGGTATTTGGGATAGGCCTTATCAACACTTTGAAGGGAGATATCTTATACTCTGTAACTAAGATATTTATTTGGCAATGTATGGCCTCTGGAGAAGCACTATCTCTTGTGCATAATTCCCTCCAAGTAACCTTTATCATGTGAATATATGTGGCTTTATCAAATATCATATTAACTACTCCTCCCCGCTCTATTCTCTGTTCCACTCTTCCATCCCTCTCTCCACTTAAATATCATTCGTCAATACTTTCTCTCCTCCACACCGCTTGCATTCTGCTATTCCCACCTTTTAAGCTTTTCTCGTCCTGTTCCAAAATGCCCCCTTCTAGTTCTGGCTCCTATACTCCAAGTTAAACACAAACCTAACGATTTGGAGTTAGGATCCACATATGAATGGAAACATGGCATTTGTCTTAGTGGGTCTGGGTTACTTAACTCAGTTTAATATTTATCCAATTTTCAAAAATTGCATGTTTAAATTGTGTTAAAAACATTATCTTTAGTGTGAAAATCCAACCTTTTATTTGAAAAATTAAATTATAATATTTCTAATAATTATAGTCAGAATTGTTTGAAGGGAAAGTGAAAGAAAGTGCATTAAAAATAAGGAAACAAATTATTTAATACAATGTCAATAATAGATTATTAGTGTGCAAAACTTTAATGAATAAGAAAAAAGAATAGCACAATGAGCTGTAATCATGAGATAATGTTTAAAGCATTTAACACATTTTTTAAAAATGCTGTGAAGATACCTGCAATTTATTTTCTTTTCTATGCTCTTTTTTTGAAAACAACTGTTTCAACCTCCCAAATTTATTAGCTTGTAAAAATATTTAAAAGTCCAATATTATAAACAAGGCATCCAAAAAGCATTGCAAAGTATTCCAGGCCACCAGAAATTTACGGAGCATAATGTGTAATTTATCTCCAAAGTCTCTGCTGACTGAAGCTCTGAGAACTTGCCCATAGTCACACAGCTTCTTGCAACAGTTCTTTTAAATGCTTGTCTATATTTAGCACTTTAACAAGAAACAATGAATTTTCTTTCCACAATATCATAATACTATTAGGAAATCAAGAAATTAATATTAACAAAAATAAAATGCTGCATAACCAAATAATAAAGATAGGCAGAGATTATAGTGCAATTTTGGCCTATGAGCTATGTATAATACATTAAAATATTCTTGCCTCTTGTGATTTACAACTTTTTATTTATATTTATTTTTTTGACTTTATTGTAATAAGTATGACTAGAACATTTTCATCTGAGTTGTTTTAATTTCCGTATACCATGTAGGTACAGTGGTCATTTCTGTACACTTACAGCTCCTTTTTAGTGAATGGTCTTTAAATCTTTCATCTTTTACAACTTTTTAAAAATCCTGTACAAGATTTATTTAGATGCTCAATTGATCTTTTGCAAGCTCTGCTAGAAATAACTATCTTCTAACTAAACGAACATTGGTATTGCCAGTATGGAAAGAGAATATCGGTAAATATGTTCATTTTTTTCCATTGTTAAGCCTCTGGATTCCTTTACATCCTGTATTGGGATTGCAAACAGCAAGCAGTAGACCTAGACCTTCTACTCATATACCCAATGGGCAGCTTAGCCTCCACGTGGGTTTAAGAAAGGGCATTGGCGCTGTTTCTGACATGCTCCCAGCTGCATGCCTTTGGATGGTGTGGCTGCCTTGCCAGGACACTGTGAAAGAGGAAGTACATATTCCTGATAAGACTCAAAGAGCAGAGGTGGGCTTGCGGCGCAGGCAGGGGGGATGTCCTACCTTTTTCTGAGGTGCATGGGAAGGAGGATGGGGGAGAAGAGAGGGACAAGGGAAGGGTCCAAGCCTGGAGGAGAGGAGGGAAGGGTCTATGATTAAGATGTAAAGTCAATAACTAAATTATATAAAGAAAGAAAGAAAAAAAGAAAGAAAGAAAAAAGCTGCAAGCACTCACCAGTATTTACAGACAAGTTCTTTATAAGAGGTTAATCATTGTGTCTTTAGTGGCCATCTGAGGATCCACATTTGCATAAAATTAGGGTCTGATTTATGAATCACTATGTATGGTATATTTATTTGAGGAAAACAACATTTCCTTTGTAAATGTGTAGAGTACTACAGTATAAGACATCACTTTGAATCCCAGCACCAGATACATTTCTCTACATTTACAAATATTATTTACCTTTAATATTTATTTTCATTGGGTCATATTTAAATTATAGAAATAGATTTTGTTCAAAATCAATAAGAATTTCTATTGAAGAGTGTCATTTGAATGTCTGACCTACTAAAGATTCTATTGCATGGAAGAAAAAAAAAACTAGGGTTTTTAACATCTGAGGTATAGGATGCTGGTTTCTGTCATATTCATGGACACATTAGCTCAAATGTGGAAGGTGCACAGTGAGGTTTTTAGGTCATCGGTGCTCACATCAGGCCAGGCTTGTAAGCCTTAAAGTGGTGAAGTGGTATAGATCATTTCTCATGTGATGGATTTGTTAAAAAAAAAAAAAAAAAGCAAGATTCTACTCAATGGGAGGGAAGACTTTTAGCCTTATAATTCATGCAACAGGTTTAAAACAGATGGTTCTGAAGTTGAGTGGAATTGGAGGGTTTGGGTAAAGACAGCCCCTGAGTGTATTATTTCTGTTCAACAATTTCTCCCTTCTTTAAAGGATCTGCTCTTTAAGGTAGAGAAATTTTGTCTTTTTGTTAGCCAAATTTTGATTGTGCTTGGAGATGGAGGGTTTCGGGAAGATGATGAGCACATTTATTTTATATTTTATGTCATCTGTAATGCACTTTGATTAAACTGCTTTCTTCTGCTATTTGCAACTGAATAATTGGTGAGAAGTCCATGGCGAAGAAACAATTTGAGACTATCTCATAGGCAAATGTCTCCCTGATTATAATGCAGCCTCTCTCAAGGCAGAAAACATAACATAAACAACCTTGCTCCTTTTGTTTTCTGTTTGTTTGTTTTGCACAGAGTCATAGACCACAAACATTGATGTATATTTTGTACCTGCATCTGATTGCAGACAATAAATAGAAAATAAATGACCCTTTCATTAAGAAGAACCGAAAGATACTGGCACCATCTGGAGAGACCTCAGCTGAGGCTCATCTTTCTTTTAGCAAGCTGAACTGATATGATGAGTTATGTCTAACATTGTCTTTTCTCTTCTTATTTCCCCTTTGAACCCCTGCACTTGCCCCACATCTCATAAACGCATGTGCAAATAATCATTTGGTTTGTGGGAATTTCTAGCCTCATTATTTCAAGTTCTCTTTCATCAAATCCGTTCTGCTTCTTCAGAGCTGCTAGCCCTGGTCAATACCTCCCATTTCTCAACAGCATTCTCCACCTCTCACTTGGAACAGTGTAATAGGTTCCTTGCTTGTCTTTTTGCCTTTAAAGTCTCTTAGACTCTAATCTGTCACTCACAGAGCAACCAGCACCATAACTTACAGAATAGATTTAGTAGTATACCTGCTGTGCTTAAAACAGAATAAAAAAAATATTTATGGTTCCTTTTGCTTACAAGACAGGGCCTTCACTGGGATAAAGTGAAGATTTTCAAAGGTTGGTTAATATCATGATAAATTAAATATCTATGGATTATTCATATATCATATGTGTTAGTTGACTTTTTCCAATAAAATGAGTAGCTATCTATATTTAAAAACTGTAATCTCAAATATTCACCTCGAGTGTAGAATTGTACTGGATAGGCAAATACTGTTTGTCTCCATTATGGGGATTTTTGTTATATTCTTAAAATCAGAAATATGAGCTGATAGATTAATGATATTTCATATCTATTTTAAATCTATTTTTAACACAACATAAACTACCTTCAGAATCTACACTATTTCAGTAGAAAGACATCAATCATATAAATGAACAGGGTCCAGGTCCAGGTCAATACCTTCCAGCCCATTAAACAGAGGAAAGGAGAGCAAGTTTGACTGCATTCAATATGCCTGAGAGCAGAGATGGATAGCAATAAATGCAGTGCTCTGACTACAGCTTGCCAATAGTAGCTCAGAAAATGATCCGTCATTAATCCACCTTAGTACCAATTATTGCTGAATTTTTATACAGAAAGAAAATGCAATGAAATGGTTTAAGATGTTGGTTTTTAGGAAATCATATTTAATTATAGCTACAGAACACCTTCATCCCAGTACTAACAAACCTGGCATTTTAAATGAATCCTGTGGAAGAAATTATACTTAGGGAAGAAATTAGATGTTCTGAGATGCACTCGTTCCCTAAAATACCCTGCTTCTTATACTAATGCCTGTTCAAACTTGAGATAATCGAGGAAGCCACAGACAACTTTTGACTTTGAGTTCTAGCACTGAAGAGATGCATGCTGACTCCGACTCTTATTGTAATGTCTGACAGCGACAGTTAGCGTAGACAAAATTCTCTTCATAGACAATGATTGTACTTGGCTCACATGTGACTATTAATAAAAGTCTGGGTGAAGGAAGGAACCCCAAGAGTGGATCTTCAGTGTTTTAAAGAGAACACTGAGATGTATAGTGACACTTATCATTAACAATTCATCCAGGACACCTGTCATTTTCCAAATTTTATTTTTCTGGTTCTATACATTGATGATGTCATACTTTTCTTGATGAAGTATGCTTAGGAGTATTATGAGGCAATGACTTGAGAATGCTTTATCATTTAACTTCATAATATGCTCATAAGTTCTCATAAATATTATCGTTTTCCCTTCTTCCACTTACTACAAATTCTTTGCTTTATGTCTTATAGGCCTAATGAAGTTCCAAGTTACATTAATATTTAAGTAATAGAACCTAGTAGAGCTAATGTACCTATGTATCTTTAATGCTAGCTTCTTTTTTAAAAAATTCCTTTGCAGTATTTGGATATTTCATATATAAGCACTCCATTACTGATGCTTCCATGGTGATTTTAGCAAGGAATCAAAATATACCATTTGACATTTTTTTTCATGACTGGAGAATGAAAGCAGCAAAACAGTCTGTTAGACAAGTAAAGAAAATATTTATTATCTAAAAAGGAGCTTGTCTTGAAGTCAATAACTGTCAGCATTAGTAAAGCAAGTCATGCCTGAAGATGACATTTCGTGATGAGAATGGAATCTAGCAGTAGCCATTAGCAAATGTGGCTGCCCATGCAGTGGTACCTATGGAAAGGATACCTTTCATAATTCATCTACAGTGCACTCATGCATTAGGCCTAGGGAGGGAGGCTTATACCAGGCACCAAAATGATTCACTTAATATCTTCTCAACATTCAGCGTACAGGCACTGCTAGTCAACAAAACCAAATGATTCTAGAGTTTACTATCTCGTTTGGGGTGGGACAGGATATTAAGATTGTTATAAAAATTAACATAAAATAGGTTGTATAAAACACGAGCCCCATTTCTCAATTGGGTTATTCGGTTTGGTGGTGTTTAATTTCTTGAGTTCTTTATATATTTTGGATATTAGACCTTTGTCAGATGTAGGGTTGGTGAAGATTTTTTCCCAGTCTGTAGGCTGTCGCTTTGTTCTCTTGACAGTGTCTCCTGCCTTACAGAAGCTTCTCAGCCTCATGAGGTCCCATTTTGAGCTAGAAATGATCATAATGAGTGAGTTAACCCAGAAGCAGAAAGAATCAAATGGTATATACTCACTTATATCTGCATACTAGCCCAAGGGGCATGTCCCACGAAAGCCTTCACTTACCAGGAAACTGGGACAGAGGGGAAGGCATCCTATTGGGACTCTAAATGAGAGACGCATGGGAGAATAGCAAAATAAAAGGATACAGAGGGTCCTAGAAATCTACAAGTAGAACAATATGATAGGCAGATTTGGGCCCAGGGGTCCCGCTCAAACTAAGGCACCAGCCAAGGACAATACAGGAGGTAAACTTTAAACCCCTTCCCAGATCTAGCCAATGGTCAGAATATTCTTCACAGTTGAGTGGAGAGTGTGATACGACTTTCTCACGTACTCTGGTGCCTCACATTTGGCCATGTCCCCTGGAGGGGGAGACCTGGTGGCACTCAGAGGAAGGACAGCAAGTAGCCAAGAAGAGACTTGATACCCTATGAGAATATATAGGGGGATGTAATCCCCCTCAGGAACAGTCATAGGGGAGGGGAATAATGGGAAAATGGGGAGGGGGGAGGAATGGGAGGATACAAGGGATGGGATAAACATTGAGATGTAACAAGAATAAATTAATAAAAAAAAAAAACATGGCAAAGCTGCTTGTGAATGATTCTGTATGCTTTCCTCTTTGCTCACGATTTACCACGACTATTTCTTAAGTTCAGAAGACACCACAGATCCATAACTACCTCTCCACTGTGGTACTTATCCATTTTCCTGCCTTTTGAAGTAACCCCAGGTTTTACTAAAATCTAAAGATCTCAAGTTAGTATCCACCAATAAGAGAGACCATGTGACTTAAGGCCCACTTTATGAGGTGAACCCCATACCCAAGAGCATGAAGTTAGGTTGTCCAGGAACCTAGGATGAAACCAAATAAAAAAGGAAAAAAAGGTAGTTATAAAAGGAATCCTAATGACATTTTGCTATACTCATAGACTAGTGCCTTGGGCAGCCATCATCAGAGAAGCTTCCTCATGCAGTAGATGGGAACAAATATAAAGACCTATAGCTAGACATTACACAGAGAGTGAGAGACGCTGAAGCATTCAGCTCTAAATAGGATGTGTCCATCAAATTCCTCAACTTGTGGCTCGGGGAACCCCTCAGAAAAGGAGATAGAAAGACTAGGGGCATGGATGATACCAAGAAAGCAAAGCCCTCTAGGTCAACATGAACAAAGCTCATAGGAACTCACAGAGTCTGACTCCATTCAGTTCCGCACCAGTTCCTATGCGTATGTATTGTAGCTTCCAGTTTAGTGCTTTTATGGAATTCGCAAATGTGAAACAATTGGGTCTCTGATTCTTCTACCTTCTCCTTGCCCATTTTCCTTCTGTTTACTTTGCCTGACTGTGATAGCTTTCATTCTATCGTATTATGTTTCAGTTCATTCTAGTTTGAAAAATGAATGAATGAACGAACAAATTGAATAAAGGAATAAAAACCTAGTCACTAAAGTAAAATTAACACTGAACTCTCACTTACAGCTTTTGAGAGAGGGGAAATTAGTTTTCATCAGTAAAGTAACACTGGGTATATTAACCACAAGCAGGAGAACCCTCATGTTCATGAGCAGTTGAGCAACATGTAATGGGACTTCATAGGTGTGTGTGTGTGTTTGGGTGTGTGTGTATATGTGTGTGTGCCTGTGTGTATATGTGTGTGTGTGTAAAATTTAGTGTTTTGTTTTTTGAATATGTTTTGATTTTTTTTTTTTTTTTTTGGTTTGGGGATATGCAACATGGTTAATTTGGTTTTTTGTTTTTTGTTTTTTTTTTTTTTTCTGCTTTTAAAAAAGATATTTAAAAAGTGGATAAGTAGGGAAGGGAAAAGGATCTGGAGGGACTTGAATGAGGATATGACTAACATAGTTTATTTGAACTAGAAAATTGTTTTAAATAATAAAAATAATAATGTCGCAGGGGGAGAGAAAATGAGTCTGAATTACTTCAAAAAGTATATTTAACAATTCCATCTATTTGTTTTCTTCTTCTTCTTCTTCTTCTTCTTCTTCTTCTTCTTCTTCTTCTTCTTCTTCTTCTTCTTCTTCTTCTTCTTCTTTTTTTCAAGAAAGGGTTTCTCTGTGTAGTCTTGGCTATCCTGGACTCACTTTGTAGACAGGGCTGGTCTCAAACTTACAATGATCCTCCTGCTAATGCATCCCAAGTGCTGGGATTAAAGGCATGTGCCACCAAGCCTGGCTTCGTCTATTTACCTTCAAACTTCATTTTTTTTTTTTACACCTAAGTAAAATTCCAGAGTATAGATGTAACACATTTTCTTTAACCATTTACCAGTTGAAGGATGTCAAGATGGCTTCCCTTTCCTATGTATCATGAAAGTATGGCAATGAATATGTAAAGACAATTAATTCTGTAATAAGATAGAGTCTTTTTGGTATGTTCCAAAGAGTGGTATGTCTGGGCCCATATGTTAGATCCACTTTTAGTTTTTTGACATTTCTTCACACTGATTTCCAGAGTCACTTTGCCAGTTTGCAATCCCACCAAGCCTCAATGAGTGTTCCTCATTTTTCATATCCTCACTAACATCGGTTGTCAGTACTTAGTCATTCTTCGTGGGGTAAGATCAAGTCACAAGATGCTTTTAATTTGCATTTCTATATCAAAGATACTATGCTATAAACTTCTAGATATTTTTAGTTATTATCTTTGTTGCAAACTCCATTCTGATCCGTAACAATATTGTTATTGATGTCTAGAAAGTCTACTGATTTTTGGTAACCTGACTTTGCATCCTGCCACTCTTCTGAAAGTTTTGATTCTTTATTGAGGTTTTGTGATGGAACTTTAGGTGTTCTGTTGGGTATATCATGTCATCTACACTACAGATCCTTTGATTTCTTTCTTTCTCCTCATATTTTTTTTTAAAATTTCCTTCTATTGTCTAATTGCTCCAGCTATATCTTAAAGCACTGCATTGAGAAAGAGTATGATTAGTGGACAGCCCTTCCACTATTTTAATGAATTCACTTTAATATTTTCTCCATTTGGGATGATTTGACTGCGTGTTGGTCATATGTAGCATTTATTATGTTCAATTTCCCATTCTTTTTAAGAACTATATCATAAAAGCATGCTGGGTTTTTGTCAAAGACCTTTTTCCATATATTGAAGTTAGATATGATCTTTGTCTTATGTCCAGTTATATAAGTTATTATATTTATCAACTTTATATGTTGAACAAGCACCATATTATTAGCATAATGAAACTTCATCATGGTGAATAATCTTTCTTATCTACATGGACTCATTTTTTTAGTATTTCATTTAGAACTTTTGCATCTATGTTAACTATGGATATTAGCCATTAGTTCTCTTTCCTTGTGTGTCTTTACCAGACTTTGGAGTTAAAAAAAAAATAGTGGCTTCTTAAAAGGAGTTTGGTTATATTCCTTCTGTTTAGTTTTTAATAATTTGAGCAGTATTCATTGTATTTCTTCTTTTTAAAATCTAGTAACTTTCTGCTGTGAATCCATCCACTTTTGTTATTTTGTAGTTGTCAGGATTTAATCTGCCTTGTTTTTTTGTCTATTTAAGTCATTGATCTCTTCCGTGTTTACCATTGGCAGTTTGGATAAGTCTAAATATTCTTCCATTTATTTTATTTTTTCAACCCTTGGGTACATATTTTTAATGTATCCTCTTAAAATAGTATTGTTTTTAAAAAAATATTTATTGTAAGGTCTATTTAATATGTGGTACAATAAGCATAGCTTAGTACCATGTCTAGAGATAATAACTTTAGAGGACAAAAATTATTTCTGTTTTTCTAAACCAATATAGTTGTTAACAGTATTCTAAATATTTATTGTTATATCCAAAGGCAAGTATAGCTGTCATCTCTCACCAAATAAGTTTTCCCCATAAAGACAGAGCTTCTACAGAGATTCAAAACTGCTCACATCAAAATATACAGAATGAATGGCGGGGTGGGGGTCCAGGACCAATTGGGATTCTTCTAAGACCAGATGATCAGAGATTTTGCTATAAGATTGCATCATTTAGACATGATAGGAATATAACAGTAATTAAATATCACAAACAAACAAGGCCTGGATACTGGCCTCACCAGTTGGTGTGCTGACGTGAATGAATGGTATCCCAAAAGTTCACCTATGGAAGAAATAGCTACAGTCAATTCCAGGCAGCTGAGAGAGGAAGGATCAGCTTTCCACAGGGACAATAAATATCCTTGCTCAGTTATTGAACTGCAAGTGGTCAGCTCCAAACACATGTACGTATATGAAACAATAAATTGGCTCAATGTGTTAATTATATATAATATATGTGTGTGTTACATAAACATATTATATATGTATAAAGTCATATATATATATATGACATATAATATGTGTGTGTCAATAGTAACCAAGGAAATAGCCATGCATTTGAGAAGGAATTGAGAGGAAAGAAAGATGTTTGAAGGGAAAAAGTGAGTAGTGGAAATGATATCAATAAAGTAACACATATAAAATTTTCAAAATAATTTTAATAGAAAAGAAGTGAAGATGGCATGTTCTTTTTATCATATGTATGTCATCTATTTTATTCTGCTACAGCCTCCATCTATGTATGTGTATATCTATATATGCTCTGTTGGAATGCCATCCAACAGGACAAACCTAAAAGCATGTGAGGAAAAGTTAATCAATTTGTTTGTTACAAGCATATCTTATCAATACAACCAAATTTTCACTTGGAGAAGATCTCACTCATCTGATGTTATTTCCTTATCAATATTTGTCAAGGATTCAAAATAATCTAGGCTTCTTAGATAAAACAGCCACTTGGTTACCAAAGACATGAAAACCTATGTGCATGCTGTCTTTTCAGTCAACCGTGTAATGCAGCACTTTGGCATCTCCATTAAGAGACTGACTTTGTACCAAACTATGCATTTTATAATATTTCTATCTAAATGCAGATTTCTACATTCCATGTCTACTGTGAAGTCAGGGTTTCCATAAAAACACCAGCAGGAGAGAACACTTTGAAATTCATTTTGCATATTAAAGAAATCCCTCTCTGAGTTTCCTTCTTTTATTTGTTTTATCAACTCAAGCAATAAGCAAGAAAATTAGAGTTTCAGCAGTGATGGGAAAGAGATTTATGATTTTATCAGCCTTTCTGCCTTTTTCCCTGCTTACAAAATGTACAGATTTTTAAGAGCATGTCAGCTTAAAATGTCCCCACTGGAAAATGAAATAAGTCTAGCTGTATCATTTCACCCAAATGCTGTAGTACTCCATTACCCAATGGCAGCTCCACTTTGAGTAACATGCCCCTAGATGCTTTTCTTCCCAATATCTACAGCAAACATAAAATCTGTCCCATGGGGATATGTTCCATTTGCAAACATTATTACAAATGCCATAATATTTTCCAGCATGTGTCTTAGTGGCATGGTTAGGTCAGGGGTGCAGTCAGTGCCTAATGGATAGGAAATATGTCTCTTCACACTTGGAACTTGTTTTAACAGAAAAAACATATTGGAAATTGGTTGTCACCAGAACTGTGGCAAATTTCCAAGCAGTTTATTATATGCAGTTTACTGAAGCTTTGCATAAGCCCACAGGCAATTCAATATGTAAAGAGGAAACAACACGTGGCAAACTAATGTGAACATGAAATTAAAGAAAGAGTACATTCAAATCTAAGAATACAAATTAAAGTAAAAAAAACTATGTCATTATGTTTGCTTTCTATATTTATTACATACAATACATGTTATAATTACAAATATTATTTAAATAATGAAAACAAATTAGATAATTTATACAAACCTACATTCACAAACAAATAGGTAAGTCTGACAATAGCAGCAACTTAACCTGCTGAGATACTAGGAGAAATGTGACCTCTTCCAGGTTGGTGATTGTTTAAATCAAAACTGTTTACCATGATATTAAAACTAGTAATTCTTCTTTATGAGAATTGTTATTTGTACTTGCACAGACAACTTGCATCTGTTAACATGCAGTCATATAATTTTCTATCCTATTTTCCACTGAGCACTCAAATATTTTACAAATGTCAAGAACAACATATTTTTTTAAATTATTAATTTCTGCTAATGAACTTCTTTTTTTACTTGAAAATAACAGCATTACATCATTTTTCTCAATCTATATTTTAGACAGAATATGAAATACTATGGTTTCTTCTTCCATGCTTCAAACATCTAACTTGCTTCATAATATATGGTTCAATAGCCCTGTTGTCTGCACATGTTTTAAAAATAATACTATCAGTACATTTCTAGCAAAAGCGTGCACAGCACATACCACCATTTTACTTGTCAATTTTTAAAGACTGAAATGAAACAATATTTCTGATTTTAATAATCATTACACCAGAGATTCAAATTTAGTCAAGATGAGCACCATTACGAAACACTAGAGAAGCAGTCTGCATGGCACTGTGACCGGGTCATGGTCTAGATGCAGAGATGAGATGTCCTGTGATGTCAGTTGTCTAGAGTATTGCAAGCAAGGCTTTATTTTGTTCTTCATGTAGCCCCCCCTCAGAGTAGTAGACTGAATCTCATAATTACTACATTTCCCATCTAAAAATAGGAAATACTTTGTATATTTCATCTATACCAACTGCTTGCCTATGTTTGTTCAAATCTATAATTTATTCTCACTAGAATCCTGATTTAAAAAATTGTCCTTCTTCACTTATTAATTCACACTACTATTTTATTCTGTTTGCAAGAATAAAGGTACAAGCTTCTGCCTATCTAGGAGAAAACAAGAAAGAACATTAGTATGGCAGGAAGAGTCATATTGTCATGGACTTGATTAGGATTTACATAGAAACCAATGTAGCAGAGATTATTTTTAGAGCTGGTTGGAGACAGGGTTGGTAATAGTAAATAGAATAAGAGCTTACTTCAAGGCCAAAAAGACAACTATTGTTGGCAGCTTCAATATGAAACAAAGCACCTCAGTTCTGGCAGAAGGTGGCACATTGTCCCTGGTGAGGGGAAAAATTAATACCTGTCATAGGTGATCTATGGCTGACAGTCAGAATGCTGTGGCAGAGGAAATCCCCAGAACTCTCTGATACGTGTTTTCTCTCAGTTGAACAATGAAAAGCCAAGGACACAGCTTAGTCTGTGGTACTCTTCCTCTTGAAACTTATCTCACTAGCTTGTCCTTGGAAATACATTCAAAAGGATGAAAACACATTTGACTGGGTTCCTAAAAATAGTGCAGTAGTGTTCCAGTCTTCATAACTGTCCATCCATACACCCTCCGGTTTGTAATTCTGATACTGAGGGCTGCTAGCACAAGTTTTAGATTTATGATTCCTTGTGTTTAATTCTCAAGAACATGCATTTGTAATGGAATGATATACAAAGTAAACAGAATTTTAGTGAAAACAAGGGGTTGCTCATCCACCTGTTTCAGACAGATACACAGCTAACTTCGAATATTGATACCTTCACTGAATGGTGACTTTCTGAACTATTAAGCTGTATTTTTTCACTTTTATACTTTTCTCCATTGTTTTTCATTACTTACTAGTAAACTAAGATATTTTATCTTGGGTCCATCAGTGTATTACTGAGTAGTTGCAAATACTCAAGATTCTGAAACTGTGTAATTATTTCACTGCTCTCTCAATATATAAAGCTACATGTGCCAAGAGCAGAAATTGGGGTCCTTTTTCTATAAAAATATTTCTACTCAGCACTTTCTATATCAGTATATATTTTCTTAAGTTGATACAGAGTTAGGTAATATAGATGAACATTGTCTAGTCAGGGTTTTATTGTTGTTAAGAGACTCCATGGCCATGAAAGCCCTTATAAAGAAAAATACTGGGGCTGGCTTACAGTTCAGAGGTTTAGCCCATTAGCTTTATGGGAGGAAACATGGTGGTGTTCATGGCAGACATGCTGCTGAAGAAGGAGCAGAGAGTTTTATATCTTGATCCAAAGTAGCAGAAGGAGCCTGCCACTCTATGCCTAGCTTTGGCATATGAGACCTGAAAGCCTACCCCCAGTGACACATTTCCTTCACCAAGGCCACACCTCCTAACAGTGCCACTCCTTAGGGGCCAAGCATTCAAACATATCAGGCTATGGGGGCCACTTCTGTTCAAAACGCCACAACTCATCTTTCCTATATTCATAAGGATGGACAATCTAATGCAATTTAGTTTCTCATCAAAAGATTGCCAGAAGCTACAGTCATCTGGGAAAAGGGAGCCCTAACACACAGGCATGCTTCCATCAGGTTGTCCAGAAGGCCAGTCAGTAGGGCATATTTTTTTCATTGATGGCTGACATAGGATACCTCAGGCCACTGTGGTCTGTATCACCCCTGAGCATATGGTTCTGGAAGATGTGAGAAAATTAACTGAACTTCAACCAGAGGACAAGGCAGTGTTTAACACTGATTCCTACCTTTGAGTCTGCTTGAGACCCGGCCCTGACTTCCTTCCATGATCTACAGGGCTCAAGACAGCTAATCCTAGTAAACTCTTTCCTCTCTAAGTCACTTTTGGTTACTGTGTTTTCAGAGCAGCAGAGATGCAAAACAGGACACACAGCCAATAATAGCTTGGCTCCTGGCTTTTATCTAGGCTAGAAACTGTACTTCCCAGGGGAAGCAATGATATGTAAACCAGATCATAGATACTACACAGAACCGTAGGGGTTTTATTTTAGGTCAATTAAGCACAATGGTTTACATTGTAGGTGAAAATGTTATTATGCACAAATATTTAAAAAATTAACTCAGTAACTGCTGAGGTTATCTCCGATCATGCTCTAAACCAAATTTTCACTCATAGTAAACACAATGAATAATACTCCATACCTTCAGCATCCAGTCTCAGCTCTTGTGGTTGCAACTGACATTAGTGTGTCCTGCCAGTCTTTGCACAAGTCTTACTTCCTAGTAGAACTTGTACCAAGTGCTCCTCACCATTGTTACATATAATCCTCCTAAGGTTGCCTAATATTTTCCCATGGCACTTACTATTTTAGAATTAGGTACTAATAATATTAACATTTATTTTGTTACTGCTTCTTACCAACATAAATTTAATAATTACATAATTGCTGAAAGCTTTTTTTCATTTCTCATGCCTATTGCATACTGCTTGTGTATAACAGAATTATCTATCTATCTATCTATCTATCCATCTATCTATCTATCTATCATCTATATCTATCTATCTATCTATCTATCTATCTATCTATGTAAAAACCTTTAATACCTCCTCTATTATTATCTGTATTATTTTTCTGTATTTAACTTTTATAATAATTTTCTATTTAAAAACCAAATTTTGTTGTGTATGTGGGAATATTTTGGAAACACAATTTTAGCTGCTTTTAAACTGATAATTGCATGGAAAATATAAAGTTGCTGTTGTTAGAAATCCAGGAGAATTCTTGAACACTAATTTTTCAATGAATAGTATTTGAGTATTTAATTATTATTTAAAACTAAATTGTAATAACATACCATTTAAACATAGTTTTATCAGCTAAATTGTATAAATAAAGGTGCATTTAGTATGTAATAAAAGAACTCCATCATCTCAAAAGATTTCCTACTCAAATGCTAATCAATAGTTACATGTTGTAATTTGTTTCTCCTGGATTCTATATTTCATGTGGAAATTACTAAAGCAAATAATTACCACCTTAAAATATAATTATTACAATAAAATAAATGGATTATAATCACTTGTAAGGAAATATTTAACAGAGTAAAAAATAAAAATGGTCACAGATAAGCTGTCGGTATTTTACACCTTGCAGTTCATTTAATTCATGTGGATACAAGAGTTCATAGTTATGGACACTGGAAGGACTTGATTTAACTATTGTATCCCTTACTGTGCAATGTATTATTAAAAAGTACTTCATCCAGCCTGATATGGAGAAGGACCAAACATTGCATTCAGGTGGTTCTTTCTTTCACACTTGCCTTGAGCTTTCTCTCCATTACACACATTTTCTGGGTTTCACTACTTTCAATCACAAATACATACACTTTCACTGGAAATTACAGGTATTAAATGGGAAAAATGTATGTGTTTCTTATGCAATCTACCATACTGCACATAACGATAAATATTTATCTAAACATAGACAGTCATAAATGATAGATGGGATTCATCTTTAAGCATGGAATGACAAGGTCACAACTCCTCTATAATCTATAGAATTCTATGAATGAAATTACCTTTATTCTAACTTCGTGCCTGTTATTCTTTTATTTTTATGGGCTTACTGTGTTTGCTTAAACTGCCTTATAGTAACCTCTGTTATTATGAAACAATGAAGTATTTGCTTCTGAGATTGGGAGCATCCTTATCTCTAATACTAAAAAAATTGCATTGATATCAGTGGGAGGTTGATGGGGCTATCATGCATGTGGCAGCAATAAAAGGAATTCCTGTTTAACAAGGATCCAGAGTCCTCTCAGATGGGGAATCCTGTTGAGATGTTTAATACAGCCTTGCAGACTGCCAACACTAATTAATATGTTCAGTGCTCACACAGATCATGGAAGAGACACTATTTCTTTTTTTTAAAAAGGTAATCACTTGAAAACTAAAGTCGTTCTGACTCAGAAGCAACTGTCTTGACTGATAAAGAAACCCACTCTTCTGCAGTGTGTGCAACTATTGTTCCTTCTCTGCACTCTCTTAGATTATAGACATGGGAGTATGAACACAGTTGTCTGGGAAGAAGGGAGTAAATAAATGTGACAGAGAAAGGAGAGAAGCAAGTGGGGATGAATCATGCATGGTGCTCCTCCTACAGAGGTGTATAAACTAGCAAACTGCTCACGGGTCATCATCAAGCAATTCCTCTCCACTAAGTAAAAAGTATATATGGGAGAGAGCCAGAGAAAAAGAGAAGGGAGTTGTAGGACAGATAGTCTAGACTGTGGACCACAAAAATCACCTGCACAGAAAGGTACCACCAAGAGTGCAAATAGGGATATTTATGTCTTGGGAGCAAACAGCAGCTGTCTAATTTGACTCAAAGTCTGCTCAATAGGAGAAAATTCATGCTTGATAGTGTAAATCTCAACAGCTACCCATAATTAGTGAAGTTGTGAACCCTAAAGAAAAGCCTATTGTCACTTTTCTAGAACAGTAGTGTCTTTAACTACCTAGTACGTACTATTATACAAAATACTGACTCTTATACCCACAGATTAAGTACAGTTCTCACTCTCATCAAAGAACCTTTTTTTTTTTAATCAGATAGAGACCATTACAGAAATCCACAATTGGTCAAAATATAAAGCATTACTGACATTTAGGTGTCTAAAACCGAACTGGTAAATCTACAACATAACTGCTACCTCTAAGGCTAGGAAAACAAAATGGAGACAGGGATGGAGAGACTGTAAGAGCCTGAGGACTAGGATGTCTGTTGTGGCATGGAACCTTCTGTATACAGCTGTGAAGCTGCACCCATAAAAATTACAAAAAATATGGCTTCCTAAAAAGAAATTGAACAAAGACTGATATGCCAAGCTGGATGGAGGAAATATTTAAAAGTTCCCTTCTTTGATGAAGAGCTATAGCGAATTAAAGGCTGCTGAGGGGAGAAGAGCCAGTTTTCCACATCCAAGAGCTCCGTGATGTTTTTTTTATTTTATTAATTTATTCATATTACATCTCGATTGTTAGCCCTTCCCCTGTTTCCTCCCATTCTTCCCTCCTTCCCATTTCCACCCTTCTCCCCTCCCCTATGTCTGTGATTGAGGGAGACCTCCTCCCCCTGTATATGCTCTTAGAATATCGAGCGTCCTCTTGGTAACTTGCTATCCTTCCTCTGAGTGCCGCCAGGTCTCCCCATCCAGGGGACGTGGTCAGAAAAGGGGCACCAGAGTCTGTGTGAGAGTCAGATCTCACTCTCCACTCAACGGTGGAGAATATCGTGTTCGTCGGCTAGGTCTTGGTAGGGGTTCGAAGCTTACTGCCTATATTCTCCTTGGCACATGATGGGTTTTTTTAATCCCAGATGTTCAATCATAAACAATATAAGAACATTAGATTGTGTGTATGTGTGTGTGTGTGTGTGTATGTGTGTGTGTGTGTAACAAGAATGTAACTTTGATAAAAGAATGAATTTGAGAATGAATGGGGGTAGTCATGAGAAACAGGGAGAAGTAGAAATGTTCTAAGTACAGTACCTATGTATAAAATTCTCAAAAAGGAAAAAACAAAATTCCCTAGCCATTCCTGTTTGAAGAGTCCACACATCATGTAGATGAAAAAATTTTGGTAATTACTGTTTATGTCAGTTCATTTTTGTCCTTGCCTTGAGTTTAGAGTTTGTTTCTACAGTCACCGTTTTCTGCCTGTCTGTCATTTAAAAATACAGGAAGAGAGAGAGAGAGAGAGAGAGAGAGAGAGAGAGAGAGAGAGAGAGAGAGAGAGAGAGAGAGAGAGAGAGAGAGAGAAAGCACTGCGAGGTGTTTCTGTATGTAAAGTGCTTGTCATGCATTTATCACATACCTGTAAAAAGTCAGACATGGTGGTATACTTCTGTCATCATGGCAGAAACTAGGCTGATCCCTGGCACTTTCAGGCTGGGTTGCCAAATGAGGAGCTCCATGTTTACTGTGAGATCCTGTCTAAGCTAAGAAACTAAGGAAAGCAACAGAAGAAGATAGCTGACATCAATCTGTGGCTTCCAAATGCACACACACACACACACACACACACACACACACCTATGCACACAGACATACATACATATGTACACACATACATATACATATATACACACACTTCCACACATTTGTACACATGGGTACAAACATACTGCACATAAAAAAATTAAAAATACACCTGAAGTACTGAGAATATGGTTGCTCTTATTCCATAGTTGTAAATATTATTTTGAGATACATATTGAAAATTGCCAGCTTTTAAACTAGAAATTTAGTCCCCAAAACTTTATTATTTTTCATTTCTGCTTCTGAATCTACTTACTTCCCCTCCTTTATTTCCTCGGAGTCATCACCACTGGAGCTGGGAGTTTTGAGGCGTTCAGAATGGCTCTTCACAGAATTACCTCATTTGGTCACATTTCTCACCATGCTTGGAAAAAAGCATACAAGTGTGCAGGTCGCATCTGTGACCCCAAGAGGAAGAGGTTCCTGCACACAAACGCCTAATGACCTCCAAGTTTATTTTTACAAAGCACCACTTGGGCCCCTGACTCCTCAGCTGTGGGACTTGCTTCTTGCAGCTTTCATGTTAAAAAGCTACTTTGTCAAAGCCCTTAGGCCCAGTGGTGATAACTGCTACAGAAAAATACTATGGATAGAAAGATATATTTTCAATAACCCTTGACTTTTATTAGTTCAGCCACTGCTAGAATAAAGGGTAAGTGGACCCTTGGTATTTTAAATGTTTCTTGTCCCTCTCCATATACTTCCCAGGTCAGCATTCTTTACTGATGAAAATTCTGGGCTGGACCTTGCCTAGCTGTCATGGGGAGAAGCATAAGCAATATTATCTACTGCAGAGCTTTAGTTGTTACCCCCAAAGCATATGATCAATATGGTTACATGGGCTTTGTAGTGATTTTCTTATTTCTTTATGTCTAGAAACCAAGTTCGGATGAAAATAAGAGAATGCTGAATCCTGAGTCAGACAGTAATAGCTCACTCTCCTATGATAAAAATTTAAACATAATAAAATAGATGTTTTAATTCCGTGTAAAACTCATCTGTGTTCTGTGGTATCAGGCTAATATTAGAGATACATTTTTAAAGTGCTATTACCTGTATATACTTTACTGCATCATAATTTTCACTACATTGAGTGGTGCTAGCAGAAAGGCTTCTCATGACAAGACATATTCAGCAGGAAGAGTTGATCTGATGTTACCATGATTTAGCATAGCTTCAAGTTTGTTCCTAACTTTTAAGGGAATCTTGCTGTTTGTGTATCTCAGAATAGAATGTCCACATAAATATGTATTACATTGAAAGAAACCTGGCTCAAATGTTTAACAAGAACTTACCACTTGACCTTTGAATGTGACGGGATGAGCTAGGTTTATTGCCCATAGAGTCTCAAGCCGTCTTCTCACTCTTCAGTCAAAAGGCCAGTGGATTCAGGGCAGAATACTAAAGGAAAACCTGGAAGGAATGGATTTGAGAAGAACGCTTGTGGGTGGTCAAGACAGGCACCATGCTACACCCCTGCTGTGTCTCTGAGAAACATAGGACCCTGATTAGGTAATTAGTGGACTCTTCGAACTGGACCTTTCATTGGCAGATACCAACCATAACATTGACAAGCTATCAGAGCCAATCACAGATGAATTCACTCCGGGCTCAAGTACAGCCCTAGGAAACAAGGTGAAAACTTGGTGAAAGGTTTATTTGCATCTCCAGACTCACTCTACTGTCTTTGAGACATGGTACGTCACGAGTACATACTAAACTGCTTTAATTTTCACTGTCTTTGAGTAGTGATAGGATGGAATGTATGAAAAAAGAATTAAATAGTTTTTTAAGTTTGTACATAATTTTACATACTATTAAAGATCTGTTATGCTTTTCTCTGATTTGATTTAGTAAAATAAGCAAGAGATGACACCATATGAAAAACACAAAGAATGAAAGACAGCTAAATCTGAGGCGTTAAAGAGCCATTTATATGAGACCAGTCCTTGTGGAATACAACAGTGAAGAACAGTTGTGAGTGCAGAAATGGCTAAAAGAGAAAATTGTAAGTTTATAAGAACATTAAATTACACCATCAGGAGAATTATTCGAAAAAAGAATCATTTCTCTCAAATGAATTTTTAAACAAGTTCATTGTCTGTTAGAAGGGTTACATTAGGGTTCACTTTCGATATCCCTTTCTATTCTAAAGTTTGCTGTCTACCGTACTCTTCCTTAATGACACCATATTGACTTGTCAGGTTTTGCAACACAACACGTTTCAAGGGCCAGAGGTTCCTTGAAAATCTCGTCCTATTTCATGAGCATTTACATCTTTTTACTCTCACCAAAACTGAATGAATTTTGAAAGGGTTTAGGAAATATATCTGATTTGGGCAAAAGGGCAAGAGACATTGGGAATATAAAGGAGTGTTCAGGGACTGGAACTCAGCAGCTCACAACAGTTTATGCTCTCCCTGAAGCAGACGGCAGGGTGTTGAGCAGGGCAGGGGCCTTTCGTAGGTTTTGGAGGCTGCACAGTGAGCTAAGTAATGTTTGCCCATTCTCAATTTAGATGGATAGGGAGAGGGCATTCAAAGTCTCAGGAGATCATGATCCTGTGAGAAGCAGAGTATCCTTTCCATGACCCTCTTTCCCTACACTCAGTTCTGTTGTTAACACCTGTGGCCAATGCCTCACAGCTGCCTGTAAGTCTGGGCACTTCTGGCTAGAACACTCTTCTAGACTCCACAGGCACTAGCACATGTCACTGACAAATATACACATATACATAATAAAAAATTAAATCCGTGGGTTCTTAGGCTTTTTGTTAACTTTATTGTTGTTGAAGTTCAGCTTTAGGCCATTGTGGTCTGATAAGATGTAGAGGCTTATTTTAATTTTTTTTAAACCGCAGCGACTAAAGAATGTGGCATTTAAAATGTTTTTTTCTTATTTTAAAAATTCACTGATAAGCCAGACTAACTCTTGGGAACACCCAGCCTACCTCAAAGAAGATGATGAGCATCAAAGAACCTCCTTATGGACATGGCTTCAAATGTAGCATACAAGCCACTGGGCAAAATGTCCTCATTTCTACCACAGACAGAATTCTGCCTAAAAAATGGAAAAGCTTGGATGCAGGCAGAATCGATGGCCAAACTCTGCCAAGACAGGGCAAGCAAGTCCTCAATAGTTTCTGCTTCACAAATATGTCTGTCAGAAATACAGGACCAGAAGGCTGAAGATGATGCTCCAAAGTTACAGAGAATTCTGGGTGACTGTTCAGGGAGCAAACTGTCTCTGTCATTTTTTCTCACTTTGGAACCTGCTAACATGCACTCTGTTTCCTAAGATAATTAATTTTATTCCTTCTCAAGTCTCTGATGGGGTTGAAGACCTGATAGTTTAGTTTTACAATTAGATTTTAGAGAATAAGATGGTTTTAGGTCTAGATAGATGTTTTATGTTCATAGAGATGAGATATGATAGATATTGATTTACATTCAATATTTTAGAGTCACCAAGACAGGAAAGATCTTTTCTTCATGGCTGCCAAATACAAATAGCTAAAACACTAGGAATGTAACATTTATATAAGTCATGATTTTTTCATGATTCTTCTTGTTGTATGTAGTTTAATATATATATATGTGTGTGTGTGTGTGTGTGTGTGTGTGTGTGTGTGTGTGTAATAATATTAATGTGTATGTAAAAAGAATTTTAAAATAATTTGTAAAAATCTTTAGCATTGAAAAAGAAACATCATGAAATTAGAACTCAAAACTGTAACTTCTTTGATTAGAATTCACACTTTAAAATCCTTACACAAACAGCAAGGATGCTTTTAAAAACACCATGTGCCATCTGTCATACAGTGGTTAGGATATGTCCAGCAGGTCAACTGTTCATGCAAGGCTTCATTGACAGAGTTGAAGTGGCTTTTATGTCTCTGTCGTATCGAGCAGATGTGTTTTGTAGCTTGATGTTTCAGTTCTGGAGTCTGTGCAGCAACATGCAATGTGTCTGTGAGAGCCACCACAGGTAGGTGCTAGGGACTGAACTCAATTCCTCTGAGATGGAAGCTGCTTCTCCTAACTGCTGAGCCATCACTCCAGCTTGGCTCCATCAGCCATTTTTAAGTTAGGGTATTTTTTTTTTTTGTTAAATGTATTAATTATGCATATTGTGCTCACTGTGACATCTTAACACATGAATACAGAGCTCAGTAAACAAATTCAACCCCCTTTATTTGCCCACTAAGTCATATCCTTCCCAAAGTTTAGAATCAGGACTGCACACTCTAGTCAACATTTTGTTTTGTTTTTTCCATGTATTTGAGGGAATGTATTGTATCTCCTTCTCTGTGTTTGCATTATTCATTTTATGTGGCTAATCAACATTCTATTGAATACTGCTTATTTATATTTTTCTATTTACTTATTTGTTAATGTACACTCTACTGGTTAGGGTTTTTTGTTTGTTTGTTTCTTTGTGTTTTTGTTTTTGACATAGGGTTTCTCTGTAGCCCTGGCTGTTGGCTGTTGTGTAATTTGTTCTGTAGATGAGACTGGCCCAGAACTCAGAACTCAGAGATATACCTGCCCCTGCCTTCCAAGTGCTGGCATTTAAGGCAGGTGCCACCACAGCCTGGCCACTGGTTCCTTTTAAATGTCAACTTGATACAACCCTCAATCATCTGGTAGGAGAATCTATAGTATCTAAAACAGGTGGGCTTGTAGACACACCAGTTGTGGTTTGCCATGAGTGGTAAGGGAGGCTGGAAGCTCTGCCTGGAATGTGGGTGGCACTGTATAGTAGTGGCCCAGATGAAAGGACATGGAAGAAGTGCATGCTGGGCTGTTGCTTGGCCTTTACGCTCCCTGGAGTGGTCTAGGACATATCTAGACGCCACGTGCACCCATACTGGTTCCTTCAGTGGCTTTGACTCCAGTTCTTTTGTTTTCCAAAGTAAACTTAAGACCAGCAGCTCTCTGGGTCTCTTCTGGGCTATCATCACCAGATGAAGAAGGCCAAGGCACCTACACTTCGAGCGACTATTAGGATTTCAACCTCCTTAGTGTGAGACAGGAAAGTTAGACTTCTCTACCATGCCTGGTAAGCCAATCTGATGAATCCAGTTTTAATATGCTCACTCCCTCAGTTCTGTTTTGGAAAACCCCCATTAACACAAACAGGCACCATGGGTGACTCTGTATCTTGGCTATTGTGAATGAATCTGTAATGTACACAGGAGCTTAGAAGTCTCACTGACTTACCAGTAACAGACCCTTTGGACACATATACTAAAGAGTTAAATGTACAACATATCATAGACATACTTTGGGATTTTTTGAAGAGTGCCTGGACTGTTATCCATAACTGCCATATTAATGGTCCTACCCCTCAACAGTATGTGAATTGATTACCACATTCTTGCTAGAATTTCTTGTTTTGTTTTATATATTTGTGTATAGAATGTTATCCATTCCAAACAGATGGGATTATCTTTATCTACTTTTGGTGTTCATTTCCCTGAAGCTCACATAACAATTATTTTGTGTATTTGTTAGGGGCTACCTCTGCCATGGACCCTGGTCCCTACCCACTTATCATTTCCTCCTGGCTGGTGGCCCTGCCAGGTCACAGAGAAAGAGGCTACAAGCAGTCCAGACTTGATAGGCTGAGGTCAGATGATAAGGGAGGAGTGTTCCTCCTTTCTGAGGATCAGGAGAGGAGCTGAGGAGGGTGAGGGAGGGAGGGTAGGACCAGGAGGCAAGGAGGTATTGGGATGTAAAGTGAATAAATTAAAAACAAAACAGAACACAAATGTTATACTTATTCATGGTATGTAATTCTTGATAAATACACACTCACTGCTTAATGTTTAAATTGGGTTAAATATACTGATGAGGTCAAATGCTTGTTATATATTTACATAAAATATTTCATAATTATTTATTCTATATTGTTGGAACAAGATATGCTTAGGGTCATTATGCCACTTTTCCCTTCTCTGAGAGACCCACTGAACCTCTGGAAACCACTGTTCTATCAATTTTTGGAGTATTACAAATCCAGTTATATGTGAATCAGGGGTAATTTTAATCCTATCCGGCTTGTTTAACTTAAAACAGTGTCCTTTAGGTTTACGTTTGTTGTTTAAAAATATCTGCATCTGCTTTATTTATTTTATTAATTAAACATTTTATAATTTTCACATATACATTTATATTATTACACATATTTACAATAAACTACCTATAGCCAGAAGAACCATGACACAATGAAAAATTACATAAATGTTAAATTCTTAGTGTTTTGGCTATTTGTATTTGATAGCTTTGAAGAAAACATCTTTCCTACCAAGGTGCATCTGAAATTCTGAATGTATATCAGTCTCCATCACATCTTGTCATTATCAGCTTAAAACATCTATCTAGACCTAAAAAAATATCTTAACCCCTAAACAACTAAACTTCATTGTAAAACTAAGCTACCTGGTCTTCAACTCCCTCAGAGCATTGAGAAGGAATAAGCGTAATTAGCTTATCACCCTGCACAATGCTGTATCTGCTTTCTTAAGGCTAATGATATTCCACTACGCAGATACACCATAGTTCATTCATATACCTGTTCATGAATGTCCGTAACTGTTTCTGAGCTAGGCTGCCGTGAGTGATGCACCTGTGGATGTGAGGACTCAGATCCCACTTTAGCATACTGATTTTGTTTGCTTTGCATATGTGCCCAAAGTGAAACTACAAGATCTGAAGGCAATTTACTTTTAATTTTGGGTGGAGGCTGCACACTGTTTTCTATAATGACTTTATTAATTTGCCTTCCCACCAATGGTGTGCTAGGGTTCTCTTTTCTCTGTAACCTTGCCAGTATTTGTTATCTATTGTCTTGTTGATAATAGACATGCTAACAGCTGTCAGGCCATATCCTACTGTGCTTTTGATTTCCTTTTTTTTTTTTTTTTTTTTTTTTTGGATGCTGAGAAACTTTCCACATACCTGCTATCCATTTGAATGTTTTCATTAGGAAAAACTATAGTCAGAAAAATGATTCATACTGACCTGTAAGGTAAGAGACATCTTTTGATCAAATGTGTTTTCTTCACTGAAATTATGAACACAGTGCCAAAGAAACTACCATTTCATCCATGATTGTATATTATCAATAAATTTGAAAAAGAAAAATATTAGAAACTTCATGTATTTTAAGAATAAATGTCTGATTTTTGAATGATTAAATAAAAGTAATTGGGACATATTAATGGAAAGAGAGACATCTTTTTGTAAAAAATGTGCTCTATGAATAGAGCACACAAAATCACTATTTTAGGCTAATTTGAATAGCAGTAAACAGAATGAACAATTATTCGCAGGCATATTGTTAGACAATATAAAACTATAAATTATCTATCTATCTATCTAATCTATTTATACATATGTGCAATCAAATATAAAGATGTGCATGCAATCAAAATAATGGAGTAACTTCTTGAGAAACACAATCTATCCTGTACAGGAATTTTAATCCACCAACATGGCTGTTCTGGAAAGGGAGTACATCTAAAGACATTCTAGTTCTGTGTAATCTGGCTGGAATGCAGAAACAACACACAACTTTAATTACTCTGGCTAGAATACAGACATAAACTAAGTATGCACCTTTATCCCAAACAATGTAAGTAAGGTTAATTTGTAGAAGGAAGGAGCAATGCTTGAAAGCGGTGTCTAATTGAAGAACAGACAAAACGATGAATCAGAGAAAGATTTCATAGAATGAATCAGTGATAGGATATGCCTAACTCTTGAGAACAGACAGGAAAAAAGGGGGCAACTTAGAAGAGCATCAGTGTGCACCAGAGGCAGTTTTACTGGGATAGTTGTACAGAGACAGGTGGTTGAGAGACAAAGGGAACAAGGTGGACAGAGGTGAAGCCATATGAGCCAGAGAATAATCCAGAAAAAATAAGACATTGCCAAAGTTAGTATGATGCCAAGCAGAGCAACTCTGTCAGAAGCCTGAGAGAAGCCAATTTGAATCGTTCAGCTTGGAGAAGATTTTTGAGCCAGAGCGCCTGAATTGAACCAGCCAGCCAGAGTTCAGAAAGAACTAGAAATGGTGGGCTTATTCAGTGGCAACCCTCAAAGACAACAATTACTTCAGGAAAATAAAAGATAACAATTACACTCTTCAATCTCAAATGTAAAATGCAGATGGACTGAATATGTGTCGGTCCACACCTACTAAAAATATTATTAACCATTAGTAACTTTTAAAAAGTAGTAGTGAGTACAATATGCCTGAACTAGTGTTCTGTCACTGACTCACAAGAGATTCCTACTAATTCTATATAAAATTCCCTAGACATTCACAAGCCACAATTTTTAAAGTTATCTCAAGATACCAAGATCAGACTAACACCAAAACCTGATCCAACTCAACCCAAAACTCTCTCTCTCTCTCTCTCTCTCTCTCTCTCTCTCTCTCTCTCTCTCTCTCTCTCTCTCAATAGGAGCAGCAGCGGCAGCAGCAGCAACAGCCACACCCACTGATCAGGACCCCAGAAAAGCAGTAATTGTTTACAGTTTGTGAATAAGTAATATGTGGTGTTGAAGTATCTCCTTCTCATCATAAAGTCAGCTATGGTAGAGAAATAAGGGACTTAGGTGGATCCTGGTTCTCCTGTGCCCCTTGTATAAGAGGGCAGCCCTTAGGATGCATTGCTCCCTTTATATTTTAGTTCATAACTGTGTAGATCTTCTTTACCTATAAAGTCTGTGTCTATTTTCTTCCTTTTCCTTTGAAACCATGGAGAGTTTATATCCTAGAGGCCTTCATACTGGGTTTTCTAATTTATTATTCATTAACATCTATGAGAATAATCACTTTATCTGAACTAAATTTTCTTTTCAGTTCACTCAGGTTGGAGAATAGATCAAGAAAATTTCTAGCTAAAAGAAGCTATAAAATATATTTAGAAATATATATATATGTTGAATTCAATAATAGACATCAAAATATAACCAATGGAATTCAGTTATGTTGGATGTAATATTATGAAAACAATATCTTATTATAGATGAATAGGAGAAGAGATTTGCATGAATGTTAATATCACTCACATAAAATATAATGGAAACAGAAAATAAGTCTTCAAAAATACACAAAAGTACTAGGAAAACAAACTTTTGCTTTTCTTATCTTTAATAAAAAGTATATCAAGATAATATACTGTCAACAGTCAAAATAAACCTAAAGTTTATTTGAGGACATATAGTTTGAATCCATGTGCTAAGGCACAAAATTATAATCAAGGAAAATTTCAATTATGTTCAACATAATTTTATTGAAAACTTAATATTCTACTGTGTGTGAAATTTTTCCTTATTTTCATGTAGTCTAATGACCTTATAGAAAACATAATGTAAACAAAACACACAAGTCTGGAAAATGAACTCAGTGTGTAAGAAACAAAAGAGCAAGATGTCATTAGGGTTTGAATTGACAGAGTCTCTCTGGTGAGCCAGAATGGAATGTTATACTTGGGGGACTTTGAGCTAGAAAAGTAACAACTGGGTTCCAAGAAGAAAAAAAAAAAAAAAAAAACTAGCAGAAATCCAAGGAGAAACAACAGTTATTGGTAAGTGGGAATGAACTGAATCTCATTTGACAAAGGCACTGAAACTCTGTAGGATCCAGCCCTTAAGAGCTTACAGAAGAGAGGAACCTCAGAGTGCACAAGAGGGAACCCAGGCAGGTTCCACATGGTCACACTGCAAAGTAAGACTTGGGAACCAGTACATGTCCCAGCTGAAGAACATATGGTGCTCTGACCTAACACTTCTATGCATGTGAGATGTGCATCATGGTTCTAACATTGAAAAGACACGGTAACTGGAAACCTGATGTTTGGCTTGTGTAAGAGGGCGCTGTTTAATGATTCTTAAAATGGACTCTAAACCTATATTCTTTGTCCTTATAGGAGCAAAGGACTTGCAGAGACACTGTGGGCCTTGTGAAGACAAAGACAGAGGTACCAAGGCAAGCAGGAAAAACCTGAGCAGATTTACATGCAAAAAGAGCAGCATTTTCAAGTAAAAACAAGAAAAGTAACTCAGAGAGTACAAAAGCTGGTGCCCAGCAGATACATGGAAGAAGACACAAAAAGTCATGGAGGTTCATGAAGTGGCAGAGAAGCATTATAAATTAGACTTGGAAACATAACTGTTACAAATCCTAAATGGTGAACTAACATCAAGTAATTGCTATTTATTTCTTTTTTAGTATTAAAAAACGATGATTTAAAACAATAAAGTGACATACTATCACTACTTAAAATACACGTACTCTGGTGCCTCACATTTGACCATGTCCCCTGGAGGGCACTCAGAGGAAAGACAGCAGGTTACAGAGAAGAGACTTGATACCCTATGAGCATATACAGGGGGAGGTAATCCCCCCTCAGGAACAGTCATAGGGGAGGGGAGTAAGGGGAAAGGGGGAGGGAGGGAAGAATGGGAGGACACAAGGGATGGGATAACCATTGAGATGTAACAAGAATAAATTAATAATAAAAAATTAAATATATATATATATATATGTATGTGAGTCAACTGAAAATGCTATGATACGGAGACATTAAATTACGTTTTAATGTTTTATTACTGTGCTTTACATACTTGTCATAGTCATATCCTGGGTAGATGTCAGAGATGCTAATTGTGACCCTCGCTATGTCTCCTCAGAAGTAAATATACAGTGTTAAAGCTAACATCCGACAGAGTTTCATAGCAATCTTTTTTTGTAGCATCTCTGAAATGATTTAAGCAACTATGTGCAGCAGAGTAGATTAACAGACCAAAGTGGTTATCTGGTTGAATAAGCTGCAGAAATAAAGGAAGAGGGTTCTGAAATAGGCTCCTAATATCAACTGTTGGATAGTAGAAAGAAAGAACATTTTATGATTACTTTCACATGCATTTTGGAACTGTGCCAACCAAATATTTGTGGTTGAGATTTAGGACATGTTTTTGACAAGAGTGTTGTCGTGACAAGTTTGACTGGCTGAAGTGAGGGCATTGTAGGTTTATAGACATGGCTCAGCATCTCATCAGCATGCCAGAATTTGAATTAATTTACTCATGTATATTAATATATTAATTTGCACAGTTTTGATCTGAGCATTTCACTTTGCCTACTTTCATATCAAATAACAATGATGTCCTAAGATTGCCCTTTATGGGAAATTAATGAGAAGCAAATTCTAAGGTGAGTGTTCTGGGAATCAGCAACTTAGAAGGTATCCTAATGACTGTTCTAACATTGTAATAAGAGATAATGCACAAGGCAATTTATTAAAGATTTGTGCGGCCATGATGGCAGGGAGCATGGCAGCATCCAGGCATGATGCTGGAGCAATAGCTGAGAGCTTCCATCTAATCCACAAGTAAGGGGCAGAGAGCTACCTAGAAATCCTGTGGTCTTTGAAACGTCAACCCTGGACCCCAGTGATGCACTTCCTCCAGCAAACCCACACCTTCTGATTTTTTCTAAATGGTTACCACTACCGGGGACCAAGCATTCAAATATATGAGCCTTTCAAGTCATTCTCATTCAAACACCATAAGAGTTTCTAGCCCGCAGGATTTAGATGCAGCAGCTTGAGACAAGCGTGGGCTTTAATAGAATTTTGTGATCCCTATCTATGAAGGTTAATTTAATATTTCAGTTGAAAATTTTAAATATTTGAGTAACACTCTTTTAAAGTATGGTTTGGGTACTAAGATAAAAATCTAACGATTCCAAAGTGAACGCAAACAGGCATAATTCAATCACTGTTCATATGTGTGAACGGACAGACCAGTGATGCATGTTGACACACGTTTGGAAGTTGTTGCTTTCTTAAGTGCATCAGTGAATTTGGAGTGTTTCATGGAGGTGGGGGGGGGGGTAAAATACCTGGTTTTGTTAAAGGACAGTTCATAAGATTTTACTGCATTAGTTATTTTACGCTGTAAAGAAAAGTTATTTTTAAAAGCAGCTCTTAGTATAATGATCAATCCCCACAGTAGCTGTGTAAGTACACCATTTCAGTAAATTTAAAGGTGTCTTCTAGATAAATGAGTAGCTAAGGCTATTTCATGAATAATAGTTATTTTCAAGGTGTTGAGCTATTTCTCAGCTGTAATGTATGTATTTTGCACATACTCATTTGGTAGCCTAAGACAGCTTTATATTTTGTCAGTGCAGACGCAATTTAACAGTATGTCCTTTGTTCCCACCCTGCCACCTTCTTTTCTGCTAAGGGGTTGAGAATCTATTTAGTGTCCTGGGAGTTACACCTTAAGGTTCAATGCTTGTCATTATAACAACACAAGGGGGAGTTAATTGTTGTCTTTGAAGGATTTTCTAATAATGTACTCATCAGTACAGAGACTCAATTCACTGTTGAGTGGCTGGTCTCACCCACAGTGAATATATTTTGTTCTGTTATTATTTAAAAATTTCAAGTGGAGCCCAATTAAAGAAATCATTGTCATTATTATGATTAGCCAAAATATCTGAAATCACAGGGTAAAAAGCATTGAAAAAAGTAAATGAAATATTTACAAATTTTATATTATTAAAAAATTAAAATAAGAATATTTACAAACAAAAATCTTTTTTTTTAATTTTTTATTATTAATTTATTCTTGTTACATCTCAATGGTTATCCCAGCCCTTGTATCCTCCTATTCTTCCCTCCCTCCCCTTTTCCCCTTATTCCCCTGCCCTATGACTGTTCCTGAGGGGCATTACCTCCCCCTGTATATGCTCATAGGGTATCAAGTCTCTTCTTGGCAACCTGCTGTCCTTCCTCTGAGTGCCACCAGGTCTCCCCCTCCAGGGGACATGGTCAAATGTGAGGCACCAGAGTATGTGAGAAAGTCATATCCCACTCTCCACTCAACTGTGGAGAATGTTCTGACCATTGGCTAGATCTGGGTAGGGGTTTAAAGTTTACTGCCTGTATTGTCCTTGGCTGGGGCCTTAGTTTGAGCGGGACCCCTTGGCCCAAATCTGCCTATCGTAATGTTCTACTTGTAGGTTTCTAGGACTCTCTGGATCCTTCTACTTTGCCATTCTCCTATGCTTCTCTCATCTAGAGTCCCAATAGGATGTCCTCCCCTCTGTCCCAGTTTCCTGGTAAGTGAAGGCTTTCGTGGGACATGCCCCTTGGGCTAGTATGCAGATATAAGTGAGTATATACCATTTAAATCTTTCTGCTTCTGGGTTAACTCACTCATTATGATAATTTCTAGCTCAATCCATTTATCCACAAATTTTGGGAATTCCTTGTTTTTAATAGCTGAGTAGTCCTTGGAATATACCCAGAAGATGCTCCAGCACACAACAAGAAAATTTGCTCAACCATGTTCATAGCAGCCTTATTCATAATAGCCAGATCATGGAAACAGCCTAAGTGTCCCTCAGTAGAAGAATGGATAAAGAAACTGTGGTACATATACACTATGAAATACTACTCAGCTATTACAAACAAAATTCTTTACCGATATAAGTAGATGGTACCGAAAAGGAATAAAGCAAGAAGTAGGCCTATGGCTGTTAATAATCTTAATATTTTATTTAAAAAATTGGTGACTGTGGCTAAAGAGATGGCTCAATAGTCAAGAACACTGGCTATTCTTCCTGGGGACATGCATTTAATCTCCAGAGCTCAAATGGTTGCTCACAACCACCTGATCAGGAGGATCCAATATGTTGTTCCAGCCTCTAAGGGCACAACCTATGCAAATGTACCAGACATATATGTAAACAAAACACACACACACACACACACACACACACACACACACACACATACACACACACACACACACACACACACACAGAGAGAGAGAGAGAGAGAGAGAGAGAGAGAGAGAGAGAGAGAGAGAGAGAGAGAGAGAGAGAGAATTTAATTTAAAGTAAATAATTATATTGCTTTACCTTGTAATTTCAAAAATTTTTGCTAATCATAATAATGACAATGCTTCTTTAATTGGGCTCCACCTTAAATTTCTTATGCCATTTTATTTTTTGATACATTTATTTTATTACACACATATAAAGCAAACTACATACAGCAGGAAGAATCATGTAACAATCATGGAAATCTTGAGTTCTATAAATATTACATTCATAGTTGTTTGGCTATTTGTATTTGTCGAGCTTGAAGTAAAAGTCTTTTCTGTCTTGTTGGGCCTAAATTTCTCAGTGAAATTCAATATCTATCCTATCTCAACTCTAATAACTTAACTTCTTAATCTCAATCTAAAATGATCTTATTCCGTAACCAACTAAACTTGATTGTAAAACTATACTATCTGGCCTTCAATGCCCCTCAGAGACTTGAGAGGGAATAAAATTAAATTCCTGAGTGAACCAGCAGTGAAGGTAGCAGCTTCCAAAATATACAATTGACTTAGACAATTTACTGCCTGAACAGTCTCCCAACACTCTCTATAATGTTGGAGCCTCATCTTCCTCAAGGCCTTAATTGTTACTCATAATGAAGGTTATGTCTAAGTTATTGCTACAGAATTTAGTATATTGATACCAAACATGGGCATGTCAAATACTTGTCAGATTTTAGCACAAGAATATATATCCTAAGTCTAACAGATAGATATGACACTATTGATATATGAGGTAAATTAGTTGAATAAGGTCTTCAAAAGTCAGAGACCCACAAAATATGTCATTTAATGTTGTTTTTATAATCCTAAGTTTCTTTGACAACAAGACAAGCTAACTCCTGACAACACCCAAACAACCTCAAAGAAGATGATGAGCATCATAGAGGTTCCTTATGGAGATGGTTTCAAATGTAGCAAACAAGCCACTGGGCAAAATGTCCTCATTCCTGCCACAAACAAAATCTGCCTAAAACTGGTCAGCTTAGATGCAGGCAGAGTCAACAGCCGCACTCTGCCAAGACAGAGTAAGCAAATTCTCAACAGTTACTGCCCTGAAAATAAGTCTGGAAGAGATATTGGGCCAAAAAACTGAAGATGAGGCTCCAACGATATAGAGAGTGTTGGGTGACTGTTCAGCCAGCAAACCATCTAAGTCAATTTGTACATTTTGGAAGCTGAAATTTTTACATGATACCAGGACAAAATATATTGACTGTGGTGTGAAACTAACCACTCAACAATGAATTGAGTCTGTGCTTTATGTGAATATAAATAATATAAAATATTCCAATATCATTCTCAGTTAAGAGAAAGAGAGTAAAATTGTGAATCCTAAATGATATGGGATTATGCCTTCTACTTTACAAGTTGCATTGCCTAAAACTATTCTTTTTATTGCTTCAGTTCCATATGGGCACACACTTTGCTAGGCTATGTACAAGGATCTCATATTCATGAGGGAAATATACTGTAAGGGCTGAGGATGTGTTCAGTGGTAGAACATGGCATACCTGTCATGTATGAGTCCATAGGATCAATTTTTATCACTATGAAAATAATAATTATATATATATATATATATATATATATATATATATATATATATATATATTCCTATGTTTTGTTTATAAAACAATAAAAAAGATCCTGTTTTAGGAGCCATAGTGTTCACTGATATAGCAAATAGTATACAATTTCCCTAGTAAATCTGGTTGCTTGTTTCACATGATAACCTGAACTCTTTTGTGAAGAAAAGGACTATTTTTCTATTCTTCAAATGGTAAAAAACACCAGGAGTGGTGAACATGCCTGTAATCCCAGCACTCAGGGAGCCAGAGGTAGGTGGATCTCTGTGAGTTTGAGGCCAGCCTGATCTACAAAGCAGTTCTAGAACAGCCAGAACTACAAGAGAAAACCTGTCTCAAAACAAAAACAAACAAACAAACAAAAAAGGGAAAGAGAACAAAAAAAGAAAATATACTCTCTTGTATGTACGGATGAATTGATTACTGGTGACTGGCAATATTCTAAGACTTTTCCTTACAAATCTCCATACCATTCCAACTCCCTAAATTTCGTGAAGCAGAACGTAGTCTCTGTATTATACTTAGGGAAACTGAGGTACAGATCTGGAGACGGTGTGGTAATTCAGGGGTTATTGTCAAAGTTACATCTATAAAACAGCGTGTCATTTTGAGTGTATAATATTTATTCTTAGCCATAATGCTCTATCATGTTTCTCAGCTGGATTTTTGGATACAGGTCAAAATCAATAAAAATGTGTGTTTCTTTATATGACCTATTGCTAGGAATCTGTCTTTAATCCTTTAAAAAATTATATTCTTTCTATGTATTTGAGTATTTTTACCTACATGTGTTCAAGTACACTGTGTATGCCTGATGATCACAGAGGCCAGAAGTATGCGTTTAATCTCCTGGGACTGGTTGTGAGTTCCACGTGGGTGCTAGGAACTAAACCTCAATCTCTGCAAGAGCAGCCGGGGCTTCCCACTGTTGCACTAGCTGTTGTATCAGCGTAAACTTCCTGCACTGACAGAGCCTTTGAAATTCAGAATTTTCTTTTTTCTTTTTTCTGTTTTTTTTTTTGAACAATGTATTTAATTAGTCTAAAAGTATTGTCAATCAATTTAAGAATAGCATACAAGAAGCATTTAACTCTATACTTTAAATTTAGATACCAATAATAATTATGCACTTGTTCATTAATTTTAGTAAAGAAAAATATATTTGCCATTGTGCTTTGCTAATACGTTCCTAGACAATAAACTGAGAGATGAGGAAGAGATATCACAGAACTTAGACACTAGGAAAAGAAATGAACATGGCTCCCAACATTTTCAGGTCTTAGCTTGCCTTAAAATCCCTCACTCGAACTTTACAAAATGAACATTGCATCCTAGGTTCTTGTTTTAAATTGCTCCCACGACTTTACTACAAATTTACTGTTCTGGAGCCACTGGTTGAATTTTTATGGGGTGATTATTTTCCAGTTGTTTTGTCTTTCAATCCCCTTTCTTACTGTCTCTCTCTCTGAGCACCCATGTACATATGTCTGTGTCTTTTCTCATTTGCTTGGTATGTGGTCTCTACAATGAGGTTGACTTTCTGAGAAAAATAAATTTTATATCGTGCCAAAAAATTCTTGAATGGTCTGTCCCATATGGTTGTACACCTACAAGAAGAACATTATGATAGGCAGATTTGGGCCCAGGGGTCCCGCTCAAACTAAGGCACCAGCCAAGGACACTACAGGCGATAAACTTTAAGCCCCTACCCAGATCTACCCAGTGGTCAGAACATTCTCCACAGTTGAGTGGAGAGTGTGATATGACTTTCTCATGTACTCTGGTGCCTCATATTTGACCATGTCCCCTGAATGGGGAGACCTGGTGGCACTCAGAGGAAGGATAGCAGGCTACCAAGAAGAGACTTGATACCCTATGAGCACATACAGGGGGAGGAAGTCCCCCTCAATCACACTCATAGGGGAGGGGAGTAAGGAAAAAATGGGAGGGAGGGAGGAATGGGAGGATACAAGGGAGGGGATAACCATTGAGATGTAACAAGAATAAATTAATAAAATAAAATTAAAAAAAGAAATACCTAGGGCCATAGATAATCAGTGCAGTAATGTGGATGAAAATAATGATGCAGAGGCGGGGAGAAAAGGCGTGGGGAGCATGTTACATTTTCAAGTGATAGCAGCAATTGAGTGAGCTGCGTCTCTTACTACATCACTAAGTGATCTGCGCACGAGCTAAGGCAGGACACACGGACAACGCACACAGTGTAAGAGGAACTGAAGAGGGGTTCACATACGGTGGAACGTTCTGTGTTTGATGCATGTGTGGAAATCTGTTGATGGAATAATTAGCAAAAATCAACAGAGTCTGTGCATTCACAAAGAAAGTTTGAAACAGATCAATATATCTTGAGTTTATCAGTAGTTAAAGCAGTCGTCATGGTTGACAACATTAGAATGCTAGAGAGAAGACATTGAAAAGAAAATAAAGGACAGAGGGCAAAAAGAAATTCAGAATTTTCTAATGCCAGGAATGTTTGTTACTCTAGAGTTGTGTATGCAGGTAGACCACTAGAAAAAAACATTTTAAAAGTCCTTTCTACTTTGCCATTCTCCCATGCTTCTCTCATCTAGAGTCTCAATAGGACATCCTCCCCTCTGAAGGATCCAGAGGATCCTTGAAACCTACAAGAAGAAAATTATGGGCAGATTTGGGCCCAGGGGTCCCCTTCAAACTATGGCACCAGCCAAGGACAATACAGGCCTTAAACTTCAAACCCCTACCCAGATCTAGTCAATGGACAGGACATTCTCCACAGTTGAGTGGAGAGTGGGATATGACTTTCACATGTACTCTGGTGCCTCATATTTGACCACGTCCCCTGGAGGGGGAGACCTGGTGGCACTCAGAGGAAGGACAGCAGGCTACCAAGAAGAGACTTGATACCCTATGAGCATATACAGGGGGAGGAGGTCCCCCTCAGTCACAGTCATAGGGGAGGGGAGTAAGAGAAAAATGGGAGGGAGGGAAGAATGGGAGGATACAAGGGATAGGATAACCATTGAGATGTAATATGAATAAATTAATAAAATAAAAAATTTTAAAAAATCCTTTCTAATGCTAAACAACTATTCTTGATTTTCAGATTTAAAATTAATTTATTCTATTATTTTTCCATTTCTCTATTTTCTTTACTTCACTTTTACTATTTTTTTGGCATGTGGTATATATTTTGGGAAGACAGGATTTGCTATACCAGTTTGTTTTCGAATATATTATGTAGTCCAGGCTGAACTCAAACTTGCAATTCTCCTGCTTCAGTGATCTGAATATGATTAGGGGCGTACATTCACCATGCTTTGCTGAGTTGTTTTTAAGATGAATCTTTTCTGCAAAAGGAAAGTGATTTTCAAGTTTATCCCAAATTGGTAGCATCTCCAAAAATATTTGAAAAGCACAAAGTTGGGAATGGATGTAATTTCTTCATTCTTCACCGTCATCTTATTTCCACTTGCTCACGAACTGTGATTTGTCCAATATATCAGTCATTAGGATAGATGTATAGACAGAGTAAAAACCACCTCAATATCACATTTCATAAGGGATTTAAATTTTTCAGGAGAGGTGTATACACACATAACAGGAGGGTACCACAGGGAAAAAAATTAAAGGGATATTTTGCTTGTCACTTTTCAGATGAAAGTTAGTAGTCAGATAAAAGTCAGACATCCCATAAAACACAGCTGGCCTGGTCACAAGCTCTACATAGCCTCTATAATACTGGGACCATCAATAAACTTGCATTCTGGGTGATGTACTTTGTTTTCATTTACCAATATTTCAGACAATATGTCTCCAATAAAATTTTACACTTAGAGGATGAGTGACAATTCATGTTCCATCTGTGCAAGCTTACACCCTAGCTATAGTCTGTCCATAGCCAGATGTTATCCTCAGAGTGGATGCACTTGTTAATACTCAAGATTTTCAAATAAACTACATGTCTCTTCTCACTTATATTTGACATCAGTTTGAAGCTGTCTTTTAATATGCTACTGATAGAATTACCAACAAATGGCTGAAACACACTTTTAAAAATTCTTATGAAACAGAGGGATACTCCCTCGGGTCAACATTGACAAAATATGCAGTGATAAAAAAAAGACATTTGGGCTGTACGTGGCAAATATGTCCTGTTATTTTCTATGAAAGGGCATTGGATGATTCTTTGCTATTTCTTTAGAAGTTTGATGACTTGTGCGTTGTTTTCTTCCTTGTAGAAAGGGAAACTGGTTTCTTTTCTATACTTTGCTATGGATGGTCATAAATTCAGATGAAAATTTGCCATCTAACATTTGGACTACAATATTTGAAACTATGCAAGTCCTCTGAAATATTAAAAGATACATTTCTGAGCATTTTTCAAATGCCTCAGCTGTAACGAATTTTTCATAATAATCACATTCTAAGCCATCAACTGACTTTTGGAGGAAAGCACATTTTTATATGTACTTAGTTTGAAACTCACAATATCTTCACTGTCTTCTCTCCTGAAGAGATCCTAGGACAGATTTTCCCTGCCTAACTGGACTAAGCTAACTTCCTTAACCAGGATTTGCTTTGCTCAATGTTCTGTGCACCAAGAGTTTTGTTTTACTAGCATCTTGCCCTGGATCTGGCTTTGTCCTTTTGACGTGTTGCCTGCTCTATAGACACCAGTACTTAGGCAACTACAGATGTGATGGCGCAAGCAAGTACTATGAAGCAGTTTTAGAAGAAACTGTTGTCTATTGTAACTAACTTAGAGACTTTCTGTTTAATTTAATATTTGCAACACCATAAGCCTGGAAATGTTTGCCTCCTATAGGCGTGAACATTATTAATTACTGCAGTAATCAGATTCAGCATTCCTTGATTCCAATTATTTTTCCATCTTCCATCTAGTTAGATGCTGTGGTACTCATCCTAAGGTAGCCAGTGTCATAGCATGTCTAACCTCCTGTGGGTGCAGGTAATGACATTGGCTGTACCTATAGAAGGGTGTGGTTTTCTTTTCTCATTCCCCCTTCTGGCCCCAAAGGCAAGGTTATAGAACAGAGAGCACTGACCTATAAGTTATGACTAGCTCCCTTTACTTCCTATTTATAGAATGACACGTTAATGAAATAGTGGCAATTAACTGTGCTCCACAGGTTTTGTTAGTTAGTTTGTTTGTTTTTCTGCATAGATTCTTTTGCAGTTAGAAATGTCTATGTGACATAAGGAAACATAGCTGTATAGGGATTCAGGACTCCAACTGACCTTTGACCTTCTCAATTTCATAATACAACATAGAGACTATAGAGATGTTAAGGTAGGATTTATTGTGGTTTCAGGGTTGGAAGTAAGCAATGATGTTATCCACTAAGAAAACTGTGGTGGTCGATTTTTCCAGAAAAAATATATCAGACAAATTAAATGACCTTCAAGGCCACATAACATATTATTTCTGAAGCAATGGTTGGTACATAACCAGCCACATCACATGTTCATTATATATGTCTCATTCAGATGTGATGAATATGTATGTATGCATGTATTTATATATCTTATTTGCATATATATTGTGAATACAATAGGTAAACCTTATCCAAGCTCAACAAATTATAAACCTCAGGAACTCAATATTGCGTGAGTGAATAAAATGGCAGGCAGTCTCTGTTGCTTATTAAGTGTTGCTTAATAATTATATCTTCCCCATATGAGCAGTGGTGAAATTAGATGGACAATAAGTTGGAGTGAAATAATAAGAAGACTAGATGTAAAGCAACCAGATAGAAGGAAGGATTAACATTACGTCCTCATCCGTCATACAGTTATAAGTTTGTCAGGAAATAAGAGTAGACATTAAAAAAATCAAGAAAATTTATCTTGCCCATGAGCTTACACACATACAAAAAAAGTTGTCAGTATTTTACAAAGTACAGAAAGGTATAAATTTTATGTTTCTCAGTAGTAGTAGTAGTAAGAAAATCTAATGAGACCCAGTTAGATATGTTGTCCTTTGGCTAAACATACTTCTATTTATTAATATTTCCCATATGTGAGGAAACATTTAAAAATCGAAGTTGACACAAACAAAAGGAAATAACACATCAATTAAATTCATTGTTGCTCTGATTATTTCTTTGAAGATAGTTTTATTTACTATATCTTAAATGCCAGAAAAAAGAGGACTTGTTGTATCAACACGGGTGGCCAGGGAACATCACTGCCGTCTTGGTCATCTGTTTGCACTGAAGTGTTGTAAAAGCCCTAAGGAATTGGGGTTGAGAGACCGACATCTATCTGCAAATCCTAGTTCCCGGTGTAATAAAAATTTCAGAACCGAGAAGCATAATTAATTGTGTTAATAAGCGTTATACTCACAATGAAGCTTAGACCATAGAACATCTAGAAAGGCAGACAGAAACTCAGTGAACTGGGTTGAAAATATCATGGGAGCAGCTTCATACATAGGTGTGAGTTAGAAACAGTCATTAAATAGAAAACATATTTTTAAATATTTATGGTAACGACAAAGGAAGTATAGTTGAGGTGCCAAGCAAGAAAACTTTTAAAATTTCTTGCCTCATAGAATCCCACCACGTAAAGAGTTTGAATGACAAAAGTGACAGGATCATCTCACTAGATGCAGGAAAGGCCTTTGACAAAATCCAACATTCCTTCATGATAAAATTTTTTCAGAGACTGAGGGTGCAAGGGACATACCTCAAGATATTAAAGGAAATTTAGAGCAAGCCAACAGCCAACATCAGCCTAACAGAAAGAAATCTACAGCATTTCCACTAAAATCAGGAAAAAGAAAAAGCTGTTCCCTCTCTCACAGCCTATTTAATATAATATTTAGGGTCTTAGCTAGAGAAATAAGATGAGCAACGGAGATCAAAGGGATACAGATGGAAGGAGAAGAATACAAAGTATCTGTATATGCAGATTGTCAGGTCTGAAAGAAACGTGGGACAAATGGCTGTTGGTGGTGCCTTTTAGTTACCAAAGTGCATGCAGCATCCATCCTCTCTCAGTACCACAAATAACTGCTACAGAGTCCACATGGGTATCCTTGCTCTTCTTAATTCCTACCAACCCCACACCCTAGCCTATACTTCTCCAGATCATGGGTTTCCCTCCACCAGCTTCTTATCCCTGGTAGTCCTACTATTATTGGCAATGCACTCTCCCTCTTTGTCTTTGTCTCTTGGTCCTCTGTCTCTCTTGCCCCTCTTTTCCTTACTAGCTCTTTCTCCATACTCTCTGTCTTCTCATGGCCCTGCCCAGTCTACAGGCCATTTTCAATGTACTGCTTTCTCTCTCTGCTCTGGACTCTTCCAGAAACCTCTGACTCTACTGTCCCTCATAACTACATTAGAAATCTTCCCTTCAACCGTATCTTGGCACAGTTGTGGCCTCAGTTTATAAATCTGGTCAAGAAACCCTCAGTTTATACATCTGGCATCTAAACCTTCAGCTTATACACCTGGTACTGAAACCCTATGTTTATACACAAGTGATATAGGTTTATATATTAATGACCATAAACATTCTACCACAAAACTTTCACAGCTGATAAACTCAACAAAGTAACAGGAGACATAATTAACACAGTGAATCAGTAGCTTTTCTATATTGAAATGTTAAACAGATTGAAAAAAAATCAGGAAAACATTACCTTCACAGCAAGATATATATACTATCCAAGAACTCCTACAGCTGATAAACACCTTCAGCAAAGTGGCTGGATACAAAATCAACTTAAAAAAAAAAAAATCAGTAGCCCTCCTGTATGCAAATGACAAACAGGTTGAGAAAGAAGTTAGGGAAACTAAGCCCTTCACAATATTCACAAATAATATAAAGTATCTTGGTATAACTCTAATCAAGAAAGTGAAAGACTTGTATGAAAAAACTTTCAAATCTCTGAAAGAAGAATTTGAAGATTTCAGAAGATGGAAAGATCTCCCATGTTCGTGGATCAGGAGAATCAACATACTAAAAATGACCATCTAACCAAAAGCAATCTACAGATTCAATGCAATTTCCATCAAAATACCCACACAATTCTTTACTGACCTTGAAAGACCAATTCTCCACTGAATATGGAGAAACAAGATACCTAAAATAGCTAAAACAATCCTGGAGGAATCTCCATCCCAGATATCAACAAAACAAAACAATAGCCTACAGACTGGGAAAAGATTTTCACCATCCCTACATCTGACAAAGGGCTAATATCCAAAATGTATAAAGAACTCAATAAATTAAACACCATACCAAATAACCCAATTGAAAATGAGGTACAGAACTAAACAGAGCATTATCTACAGAGGAGTATTGAATGGCTGAGAGACACTTAGAGAAATGTTTAACATTCCTAGTTATCAGAGAAATGCAGCTCAAAATGACTCTAAGATGCCATCTTACACCTATCTGAATGGCTAAGATGAAAAACTCAGGTGACAGCACAAGCTAGCAAGGATGTAGAGAAAGGGGAACACTACTTCATTGTTGGTGGGAGTGCAAACTTGTAAAAGCACTTTGGAAATCAATCTGGTGTTTTCTCAGGAAATTTGGAATAATTCTACCTTAAGAGAATGATGCCCCATTTCCTTTAAGGGGATTCCAGTAGGATTTTGGTTGCTTTCTTGGGCTATAGAGGGTATTGTCAGTGGGAGATGGTTATAAGTTATTATTGATCTTATTTAGAAAGAAAACAAGCCGGGCGTGGTGGCGCATGCCTTTAATCCCAGCACTCGGGAGGCAGAGGCAGGCGGATCGCTGTGAGTTCGAGGCCAGCCTGGTCTACAAAGTGAGTCCAGGACAGCCAAGGCTACACAGAGACACCCTGTCTTGAAAAAACAAAAAAAAAAAAAAAAAAAAAAAAAAAAAAAAAAAAAAAAGAAAGAAAACAAGGCTGGACTTAGGGGTGTCTCTATTTTCCTTTATCTTCCATTCTTAGGGTTAGGGATAGAGATTGAAAAGAAAGTAGGTGGAATATAGACATATATAGGGAAGATAGAACAAAAAAACATGTTAGTGAATCTACTCCTCAACTTAAAGCCTTAATTGTCACTCACAAAGTATAGAATTTTATATATATATGCAAAATAAGTTTAATTTTAGATACAGTGGTATAGAATTCAAATGTAAGATTATTCTTTACACATTATATGTAGTTCTACTCTAACATGAGTCATTGTGTCCATACAATTGAAATATAATACAAAGTTTACTTCCAATCCTTTGAAAGTGCTATTGGAGGTTGTTTAGGATAAATAACTATACAAGTTAACTGTTAGATGATCAAATCATGGTCATATCAATTACTAGTCTAATTTTGTCACAAAAATATATATCTTAAAAATAAAAATAATATACAGCTTATTTGCAGCGGATAGATATGATTCTATAGAAAGATAAGGTCTTCAAAAACCTCAGAGAGATTCTTCTTGGCAACACTCAACCTATCTCAAAGAGGATGATGAACATCAAAGAACCTCCTTATGGAGACGGCTTCAAAGGTAGCAAACAAGCCACTAGGCAAAATGTCCTCATTTCTACCACAGACAGAATTCTGCCTAAAAAGGGGCAGGCTTAGAAGCAGGCAGAGTCTGTAGCCAAATTCTGTCAAAACAGGATATGCAAGTCCTCAATAGTTCCTGCCTCACAAATGTATCTGCCAGATGTATTGTGCCACAAGGCTGAAGATGATACTCCAACGTTATAAAGAGTTTTGGGTGACTACTCAGGTAGTAAACTGTCTCTGTCATCTCATTTGGGAAGCTGTTAACTTGTACTCCCTGTATACTCAGGTAGTTATTTTTATTCCAACTCAAATCTCTGATGGTGTTGAAAACCAGATAGTTTAGCTTTGCAATTAAGCTTAGTTTTAAGTTAATAATGTTGTGTTATGATATATATTGATTTACATTCAGAACTTTAGATGCACCAAGATGGGAAAGATGTTTTCTTCAAAGCTGCCAAATATAAATTGCCAAAACACTAAGAATGTAGCACTTATATGATTCCTAATTGTTCCATGTTTCTTCTTGCTGTGGATAGTTGGTTGAATATATGTGCAATAATATAAATACATATGTAAAAATAAAAAATATATTTAATAACAATAAAAACTTTTTAAAAAGTTAAAACACAAATGGCTCAGGAACACTTAAGGATATATTAAACAACCTTAGTCATCACTGAAGTGAAATATCAAAACTATGTTAATAGTCATCATATACAAGTAAGAATGGCCAAGATCAATAAACAAATGACAGCACATACAGACAATGATGTTGGGTAAAGGAAATATTCATCCATTGTTGTTGGGAATACACACTTGTCTAGAGACTATGGAAATCAGCCTTGTAGTCCTCTGGAAATTTGGAGTAGATCTATAGTGCGATCCAGCTGTACCATCTTAGATATACCCAAAGGACTCTACATCCTACTATAGAGACTCTGGATCAACCATGTTCATTACTATTCTAGTCATAATAGTCAGAATTTGGGAACAGCCTAGATGTTCATCAACATATGAATGAGTCATGAAAATGTGGTATATTAACACAATGGAATATTACTCAAGGGTTAAAATAACAAAATCAATAAAATTTCTGGTAAATGGATGATATTAGAAAATGTAGTCCTGAATGAGATAACTCAGACCCAATATGACAAAAATGTTATCTATTCTGTTATATGGGCATTGTAGCTTTTAAGCTTTTGATAGACATTCTACTATTTATATAATCGCAGACAAAAGACGTAGAGTCAAGGACTAGGTGGGAGGGAAGGCTTACCTGAGGAAAGGGAAATATCATATATAGTTATGGAGGGGCTGGGGAGGGCTGGTGGGGACCAGAATGAGATTGATAAATGAAGAAGGGCATGGAAAATAAGGTAAGGGAGGGGATGCAGGGAGGGACAGTTGAAACTAAGGGTCATTTGAAGGGTTGTATGGAAAATAACTAGAATAGAAATGTCTTAAATTATATACATATTTTAAAGAAATCTAAATGTATGCATCAAATGGTGGAGGAGACAATGTCCCAGGTAGATATCTTTTGACATCGAGTGCAATATCCAGTGCTAGGAACGGATTGTAATTGATTGACTTGCTGGACAAAGGGTCCCTGTGCTATCCCCCTACCAATGCTTACTCTTTCCAAGACTATTGGTTGCTTTCCACAAACTGATTATATAGGCCCTATTGTTGAATAAACTTTTACACATCTCACTGAAAACAGACAAGTTAAACTGGCACTTCACTGCCAGTTTAGCCTTCACTGAGTAGTGGTCATGGTATTGGGAGGTATTTTGCATGCTCCTAGAGGAAAAAAGCAAAACACCAACCCAACTGCAAACCCTTCTATCTACAATGGTTACCCACCTGCAAAACAAGCTGGTGCATGTCTTGGTCTGTGTTCTAATACTGTGAAGAGACAGCATGACCAAGGCAGATCCACAAAATAAAACATTAATTAGGGGCTTGCTTATTGTTTCAGTTGTTCTGCTTTCATCATGTGAAACAGATAGGCAGGGTACTAGAGCAATATCTGAGACATTTATATCCTGATCCACAAGTATCTGTCAGATGGAGCAAAATTCTGAGTATGCTTTGAACTTTGAAACATTCAGGCCCATGCTCAGCAGCACATCTCCTTAAACCAGGATACATCTACTCTGACCAAGTCATACCTTCTAATCTTTCCTAGCAATTCCTCGCTTGGGGACAAAGGATGCAAATATATAAGCCTATGGAGGCCATTATCATACAAATGGCCATGTTTCACCTGGCTCCCATAGACTCCTAGTCATATCATTAAGGCAAAATGCAATTGTACAATTTCAAAAGTCCCCATAGTTTTTCAATCTCAACACAGTTTCAAAGTCTGAGACTCAAGACAATGTCATAGCTGTAGCCCCTTGCAAAATCAGAATCAAAAAGTAGATCACACACTTCCTACATACAGTTTCACAGAATATATATTACCATTCCAAAAGAGAAAAAAAAAATGCTGGACCAAAGCAAGACAAAACCAGCAGGGTAAACTCGAAATTATGCATCTCCATGTCTGATGCCAAAACGCTCTTCAGAATCACAACTCCCTTCAGCTATGTTTGTGGACTGCCATATAGCTCTGTCTCTTGGGTTGTACCCAAACCCTGTTAGCAGCTCTCAATGGCAGGAATCCTACAACTCTGGCATTTAGCACACATTGTGGTCTCCAACACAATCTGGACTTCACTTTCAGAGCTTCACACAATGGCCTCTCTGAGCCCACATTCAGATACTGTCTTACCAAATTCCTGGCCCCAGTGCCTTTCCTTAACTGCAGGGGATGATCACACAACTCCTTTCCTGTATCCCACTTGCCTCCAAATTCAGCACCAGAAGGCCAAAACTGCCAAGTTCTGACACCTGCTGGGACTGAAACCTGGGCCTCTTCAATGATGTGCCTTTACATCAACTTGGACTTGTTAGTGGTTTCTAGGTCTAGGAAATGCACCAGGCTTGTTCCTTTAACAGGTTGTAGAAAACCATGGTTGAGTTATTGCCCTTTGATTACCACAGGCTTTATGCCATTTGGCAATGCACATTTCTGTAAACTTTTGACTCCTTAAGCATAGGACTTGGCTCCAGCATTAAATTTTCTGGTGTTCTGCTTCTCACCAAACTATACATTTTGTATTTCTCTTTGCCCTGATTGCTCTTCTTTTCATTAGAGATATTTATGAGGATGATTATTAATGACAGAGTGGCACAGTCACTTGACTATCAGGAAGTCTCCTCTGACAATGCACTCTTAAACTCTTCAATGTAGCTTCTATGACAAGGGCAAAAAGTAGCCACATTTTTCTTTTTTGGCCAAAATATTACAATCACAGTATCTAGGAATCTTACTAATATTCTTTCTCTTTGAAACCTCTTGATCTGTGTCCCAAAAATCCACAATGCCCTAAGCACTATTGTCTCCAATGCTTCTACAAGTATTGCTGATTAATGTCTTTAACTGCTCCTCTAGTCAAGAAACCTAAAGTCTTCCATATTTCTCCAACCCATAACATGTTCAGGCCTATTATGTCAATACCCGAGTCCCTCGTACAAACATTTGCCTTCCTTACTGTTCTGGTTCTGTGAATAGACATTATGACCATGACAACTCTTTCAAAGAAAGAATTTAACTGGATGTTTGTTTATAGTTGAGTGTTAGTATATTATCACTTCATTAGAAGCAGAATGAGACAGGCATACTACTGGAGCAATAGTTGAAAACTTTGCATTCTAACTTTGTGTGTTTGTGTTTGTGTACTTTGATTTGTGTATGTGTGTCTGCATGCATGTGTTCTCTCTCCTCCTCTCTCTCTCTGTGTTGCTTTGCTTTATTCTTTTTTTGGGGGGGTGTATGCTTTTTCTTTTTAAAAAAATAAAAAAAGCTTTACATATAAATTTATGTATTTTTACACATTATATATGTACATACACACACACACACACACATCCTCTCAGAGTCAGTACTAAGGTGTTTATCAGTTGTCAAAGATCATGCCTCTGCAAGAGGTAGTTCCTCATCTAATGGACAAATACTAGTTGTCCTCTCATAAGTCTGTTTCCAGCAGACAAACACTACACACCCTCACAGAAGTTTGTTTCACATCCTACACTTGGGATCAAAACAGCAATATGTTTACATCCATTTCAGAAAGTATATATTTTCAACCATTTATTTTCCAAAATTCATATATTTGGTGGCACAAAACTTGCTTCTCAAATATTTTTTTTGAAAGTTTAGAAACAGATTTATGCCAATTTTTTGTCAATGAACAGCAAAATTATAATGAACACCTACTTCTACCTTCCACGCAAGTACCCAAACCTTCAGAATAGTAGAAACAAGTTAAAATACACACAATATATTTTACAAATACAAATGTTTGAATTAAGCTGAAATCAAAAGGCACCTATCAGAAAAAAAAAATGGAAAATTTTATTAAACACCCTAAAAATTTTTTGTTCAAAACCTATAATTATCAGAGTAAAAAGGAATCTATAAAAGAAGGATTTGTACAGTTAAACCAGTGAAGTACTCATTTTCAGAAGACAGCATACCTTATTTCTGGTAACTTCAACATCAAGTCTATACTCAACAAAGATAAAAATCACATATGTTTACCAAAGAATATTTACAACGTTGTTCATGACATCATTGCTACTCTAGGCAAAATCATATTATATATTATAGTTCAAACTCTGAAGGCCTATAAAGAGGCAATGGAAGAAACTCAGGAATATACAAACAATCAGATGAAAGAAATCAAAAAATCAGTTCAAGATCTGAAAATGAAAATGGATTCAATGATAAACACACAGACAGAAGAAAAACGAGAACGTGAGACCTCAGAGAAGAAGGCAAGCAACACAGAGGTGAGCTTTTCTAACAGAATCCAAGAGATGGAAGGACAAATCTCAGGTCTAGAAGATACAATCACAGATCTTGAAGCAACCATTTAAAGAAAATGCCAAATCTGGAAAACTCCTGACACAAAACATCTAAGAGATTAAGGACACCATGAAAAGAAGAAATTTGAGGATAATAGGCATTGAAGAAAGAGAAGATATCAGACTCCACGGCCCAGAAACTATTCTCAACAAAATCACAGAAGAAAATTTCCCCACTCTAAAGAAAGAGATGCCTATAAATATACAAGAGGCCTACAGAACACCAAATAGAATTGACCAGAAAAGAAAAACTGCCCGTCACATAATAATCAAAACACAAAACATACAGAACAAAGAAAAAATATTAAAAGCTGCAAGGGAAAAGGGCCAAATAACATTTAATGGCAAACCTATCAGAATTACACCCGACTTCTCAGCAGAGACCATCAAAGCCAGAAGGGCCTGGACAGAGGTCCTGCAAACCCTAAGAGACCACAGATGCCAGGCCAGACTACTTTACCCAGCAAAACTATCAATAACCATTGATGGAGAAAACAAAATATTCTATGACAAAAACAAATTCAAACAGTACCTAACCACAAATCCAGCTTTACAGAAGGTACTAGAATGAAAACTCTATCCCAAAGGGTCAAGCTACAACCAAAACTACTCAGGAAATAGATAACTATCCCATGGCAAAAACACAACTACACAAACGCTCGACTGGAACCCACATCAAAATTAAGACTCTTAACAGTCACTGGTCATTAATATCTCTCAACATCAATGGTCTCAATTCTCCAATAAAAAGACACAGACTAACTGAATGGGTGCATAAACAAGCTTCTCAAATATTTTTAAAAGTATTATTAGTTAGTAGATGCATTACTTATAAATTTATTGGTATGAAGTTCAGCCAAAGTTACACAAAGAAAATAAAAATAAAAGGCAAATGACAATTAGTAATAGTCATAATTGATATAAGGACTGAGACAAAGCAAGATAAACAAAGGGCAAAAATAATAAAGTAGACAACGAGCAACACATTCTGGCATATAAATGTCATTCCCATCAAATATAACTATTAATAACAGTGACCTGGATAACATATCAAGAGCTCTCATGAATAAAATACTTTCTACTTGGACACATAGATTGATAAAGATATTAACTAAAAATAATTATAATAATAATTAATAAAAACTTTAAATAAAAATAAAAAGTATGTTTCTGCTCTTTAGTAGTGTAGATGGTTTTCTTTACAAATGGAAGTAAAAGTTCACTGTTAGACCACAAATATAAACCCAACTAGATATTTGATTGTGAGCCTAGCCTTTAATGGCTGAGCCATCTTTTTGGCCCCCAAAAAGCATATCCATGTTAAGAAAGCTCCAAATTTAAATAACTTTATATATTATTAATTATGACTCTGCATTAGTCTTAATAGGATCACAAGTGAAATTTTAGTTTTCTGAAAACTTGAATGTATGAGATGCAGATAAAACCAAAACATTCATAGTATTTAATATTTATATAAATATAATTTTAAAAACGAAATATGTAAATACAATATCTAACTTTAAAAAGTGGAAAACATTTTAAAATGACAAACAGAAAGCATAAAATAGATTAGTGAAGGACATTAGTAAGGAATCACTATGAAATTAGTGCATAAGAATGGAAAATGGCAGAGAACGAATGCAGTGAAGCATCATCATTTCCAAAACAGTAACATTTCTGCATCTCTATGCAAATAGATGAGAAGTGTCATTTGAATAACATTCAGTGTAATCCTAGTATGGATATACAATGATATGTACCTATTTCTCTAAAAAAGAATCATTTAGATTTGAGTGTTGTTAAAAGGAATTCAGGAAATGTTTAAAAAAACTAAAAAGAAATTAAAAAAAAAAAACTAAATAAACGTTGAACCAAATACTAGGTAATAAATATGATACCACGTATTAAGCTAATACTCCTGTCCCAAATAAGCTATACTATGATGACAAAGCCAATATAGTACTTTTATACATATTTCTAATAATAATTTATTTACTTTATATCTCAATTGTACTCCCCTCTCTCTTCTCTGCCTGTTCCCATCCTCCCTCATTTTTCTGTCCTATTCCCCTCTCCTAGACCTCTGACTCTTGGGGGTACTCCTCCATGACAGTCTGACCACAGACTTTCAGGTCACATTTGGATAGCCTGAATCCCCTTCCTCTGTGTTCCCACAAGGCCTCTCCACCAAAGGGCAGTGATCAGATCACGGACACCAGAGTTCCTGTCAGGCAGTTCCCTGCTCTCCATTCCCATTGGCTACATCTGAACAGAGGGTCTAGGTTTCCCTGCTTACAATGTCCTTAGTTGGTACATCAATTTTAGGACCACCAGGGTCCAGATCTGCTAGCCTTGATAGTCTCCTTCTGGAGCTTCTGACAAGCCCCCGCACCCCAATCCAGTCATTCCATTCCTCATCTCTTCCATATAGCTTGCAGCTCTTAACCAAGAGTCTGTCTTTGAGTCTCATTATCTGTCCTGTTCCTCCACTGGGTGGAGTCTCTCAGAGGACATCTATGCTGGACTAATATCCACTTATAAGTGAGTATATACCATATATGTTTTTCTGGGTCTGGGTTATATCACAGGATGATAGTTTCTAGTTCCATCCATTTGTAGGCAAATTTCAATATTTCCTCGTTTTTGATGGCTGAATAGTATTCCATTATGTAAATTTACCACAGTTTCTTTATCCATTCTTTGCTTGAGGGATATCTAGATTGTTTCTAGTTTCTGGATATTATGAATACGGGTGTTATGAGCATGGTTGAGTAAAGGTCCTTGTTGTATGGTGGAACATCTTTCGGGGATATGCCTAGGAGCTATATAACTGGGTCTTGTGATAGCACTACTCCCAACAGATATCCTCTTCATTTAGCATTTGGCGTTCATTACTTTCCAGACCCTAATCTGGAATGTTTGTAACTGAAATTTCTTTTACTCATAGAAAATATAAACTCTTTCCCAGACTCTTGTCAGTTACATCCCAGGAGAGTCATTCACAATTAGCTGAAGTAACCTTCTGAAACATAATCATCAGTACAGACAGACAGAGACCCTCTACTGTGGGCCATAGGAGCCTTGTTTCTCTCTCTCTCTCTCTCTCTCTCTCTCTCTCTCTCTCTCTCTCTCTCTCTCTCTCTCTCTCTAGTGTTCATCCTTTATTTTGATTTTGATTTTTTAATTTTTTTATTAATTTATTCTTGTTACATCTCAATGGTTATCCCATCCCTTGTATCCTCCCATTCTTCCCTCCCTCCCATTTTCCCATTATTCCCCTCCCCTATGACTGTTCCTGAGGGGGATTTCCTCCCCCTGTATATGCTCATAGGGTATCAAGTCTCTTCTTGGTAACCTTCTATCCTTCCTCTGAGTGCCACCAGGTCTCCCCCTACAGGGGACATGGTCAAATATGAGGCACCAGAGTACGTGTGAAAGTCATACCCCACTCGCCACTCAACTGTGGAGAATGTTCTGCCCATTGGCTAGATCTGGGTAGGGGTTTAAAGTTTACCGCCTGTATTGTCCTTGGCTGGTGCCTTAGTTTGAGTGGGACCCCTGGGCCCAAATCTGCCTATCATAATGTTCTACTTGTAGGTTTGTAGGACCCTCTGGATCCTTCTACTTTGCTATTCTTCCATGCTTCTCTCATCTAGAGTCTCAATAGGATGTCCTCCCCTCTGTCCCAGTTTCCTGGTAAGTGAAGGCTTTGATGGGACATGCCCCTTGGGCATACTAGCCCAAGGCGCATGTGCCATGAGAACCTTGCTTCTCTTAACAATAACTGTCAGGTGGCCTCAATAAACATTATACAGACTGGCCACTCAAATATTGACTATTAATCTTTAAAATCCACCAGTGCTTTTCATTACCTCATTCAAGTGCTTAGACTCTCTGCTTTACTTTTTCTGTCTCAACTTTCAATATCCTGAAATAAAGGCAGTCTTAACAATTAAACTTTGGTTTTATAGTAACAGATTAATAAATTCTTAATTACAACTCAGAATTAAAATGAAAAAATATTTCTAATAGAAAAAAATAACCACAAGCAATACTACAAACTTACTGATAAAAAAACCTGAATATTTCAATTGAATAAATTTGAAAAAATCCATCATCTTAAAAAATCAGTGTCACTCTTAATTTTCTATAATTTAACAAATATATTTAATATGATCAAAATATAACAGGGACTCATATTTGCCACTGGAACATGATCTATTTTGTTTAACATTATGTATGAAATACATAAACAAAATACATAAAAAATATAAACACCCAAAATGTTGATAAATTTTTTATAATTCTTTATGTCTGTATGGCTAAAAGAGTAAATGAACAGAGAGTAATGTAAGAAAAAGTTCATCGAAGAAGTATATCAAGCAAATTTAATAACTAAAACCACGTTGGGATAGAACACAAGTTGATCTTTTGAGCCATTGAATTAGGACAGAAATATTTGGGGGAAAGATATAAGAAAACCAATTGTTAGATGGATCAGAGGTGTAGCTATTAAAAAATTAAAACACAGCAAGTACTCAGAGAAAGCATAGGCAATGATTTTGTGACAAGATGGAGTAAACTTTCCTAGATATGATTTAAAATAGAAGCTTCTAAAATAGATGCAATGAAAACAGAGTAGTGTGTAGCCATATTTCACTGAATAAATAGAAAATGTCTTGATAAATGTGTCCATAACAACTTCATCATCTAGTAGATATCGTAAAGGGTAATTACACAACTTAGGTGAAAGAGAACAGTCACTGCACTGTTATGTAGGGAGGAAATGTAAACCTCTATCCAGATCCAGCCAATGGACAGCATATTCTCCACAGTTATATGGAGTTACATGAACTCTGGTGCCCCATATTTGACCACTTCCCCTTGGTGAGGAGGCCTGATGGCACTCAGAGGAAGGGTAAGCAGGGTAGCAGGATGAGACCTGATAGGCTGTGATCATATGGTGGAGGAGGAGGTCTCCTTCTGTCACAGACATAGGGGAGGGGAATAGGATGAACTAAGGAGGGAGGAAGAATGGGAAGATACACTGAGAGGATAACAATTAAGATGTAATTTGAATAAACTACTTAAACCAAAAAAAAAAAAAAAAAAGGGGGGGGGGAGAAAATTTTTCTGAATAAGGATGATGATATAAATGAAACAATACCATGAACATTATCAAGTATAATCTATATGGTTATGTATAATATATTTAATATGGTTAGTATATAAACACAGAGTTTGTTTAGAACATTATCGTAAACATATGACAGAAAAATATCATTAGCTGACAGAACTTTGACAGCCTTATTATTATCATACAGGCAAGCTGTTGCTGAGCAAAGAATGAGTATGTGCAAATCACTGTATATGTATAAATAAATATTGCAGGGAAAGGTTTGTAATTTTTGTTTCCTTAAAGAACACAGAAATATTATGAGAATATGTTTTTGTTTGAATCCCAGTTGTTGGGGATATGGGGCCATTTCACAGCATGTGGCTATCATTTGCCTCACCCTCTAGCAGAGGTCTGATTTTACCAGTTGCAGATAGTTCCTGGGACTGTGTCATGTTTCAAATCCTGGGGACTTTTCAGAGGGTATATACGTTCCAGAGCCCTGAGATGTAGGGTTGCTTATGGTTTGTTGTTGGTTGCTGTTGGTTATGGTTTGTTAAGTATTAGTTATACACAAAGAAGAAGGAGGAGGAGGAGGAGGAAAAGGAGTAGTCGTAGTAGTAGTAGTAGAAGAGGAAGAAAAAGAAGAAGAAGAAGAAGAAGAAGAAGAAGAAGAAGAAGAAGAAGAAGAAGAAGAAGAAGAAGAAGAAGAAGAAGAAAAAGAAAGATATCCTATTGGTGAAGATCAAACTTACTTGCCCCGAGAGCTCAGTGCCCCTAATCAACAGAAAGCAGTCTAACAATATCACACCCTTTCCTCCCTATCTTTTTTCTCTACTATCTAGTGTTAAGGGATTGAAAAGTAAAAAAGAAAAGGTGTGGAAAAGGGAGAGGGAAAGAAAAACCATTAAAGTAACAAATGCATGCTGCAACACATTAAAACTCAATGTCAAAACAAACAAACAAACAAATGAACAATCCCCAAATCCTCAAATGTCAGAGGTGAGTGGATAATCCTACAAGCTGTCTATTGGGTATACCCAAAGGATAAGAAATAACCATGTTGCGGGACATGTACAGTCTCATTTACACCGTACCACTTTTAACCATGGTCAAGGGATACCGACACTCCCAGTGTCCATCAACTGATAGATGACTAAAGAAATTGGGATTTTATGAAAGGCAATCCAGTCATTAAGTCAAGTAGAATGATTTCATTTGTGAAAACTTACATGGAAATACAGATAACTATATTAAGTGAAATAAAACAGGCACAGACAAATGCTGTATGATCTCACTCAAAGGTGGACTCTGCAAAGATTGCTTGTGTGGACATTTACATTACAATGCTAGTTTCTGATATCTGGGCAGAAGAGGATACAGAAATAAAGGAATGGGAAGATATTGATCCTTGAAAACTAAGTTATAGTAAGATAGAAGAAAGTAGAAAAATTAGGGGAAAGGGTTTAGAATGCTTTTACTAAAACAACAAGTAAATGCTTGAGAAGGCCGATGTGTATAAATTGACTTAAAGACACATAGAGTATACATAAATCAAATTGCTACATGGTACTCCATAAGTGTAGACAACTTTATGATTTGTGTATATTTTTAAAACAAAATTAAATTTAAAAAGAAATAAGTGAGAAACTAATGAAGAATCTACATAAAACATAATCATTTACGCAAGTTAATAAGTTCTCAAGTTAAAAAAAAAAAATTACATCCTGCAGTAGGATACACAAGTTGCAAAGGTCATGAACAGTTTACATAAAAGTAGATGTAAATGTTCATTAAACAGATATAAGAAATAAGTTCACTCATTATAAAGAAAGAATAAACAAAACAGCACAGAGTCACTGTTTCTCACATTTAAAATGGAAAAACACTGAAAAAGAGACATAGTCCCATAATAAATTCCAAGATCAGTATGGTATAATGTGCTTCATCTTAGACAACGCTAATAGGAGTGCAGTCACCTTAATTAGGGTTTTTATTGCTATGACAAAATACCTTGACCAAAAATCAATTCTCAGCAGTATCAACAATAAAATGAAAACACATGATAATACTGGAAAGCACTTGAGATTTATAAGTAACTGAATAGCCAAACAATATTAAATATATGATGTACAGTTAGAGGAAAAGAATTCTTCAATGCATTAATATGTATAATATCATATACTTGTGGAATTCAGGAATAGCCTGAAAGTGTTAGAGACTAGATATAAGAATTTCAGCTAACAAATAAAATGCTGACAAAATTGGAAAAGTCATAGTTTTTAGACCAATGAAAATTTGATCTAGAAAAATTGATAGTGGGTAGTAAAGCTCTTAAGTAAAAGATGTATTAAGAACTTTACCTTGATATATTCTTGGTTTCACTACCTATGCTCACTAACAAATGTCAGGATTGCTACCGTATGTGTGATAACTATACAGAATGCACGTAGTTGCAGGGCATAGAATAGACTTCTGTTTCTATGTAGCGTTATTTTGCCAAACACAAAAAAGGAAAAATCATTTAAATCACCTCAGGCTGATAGGAAATTTATGAAACACAGTCAAATGGCATATCAGGAAAGCAATAATCTGCCACTTGGTGGACATCCACTGTAGCTATGAAAAGAACATTATTTGTAAACCAAAATACCAACAGCTGAGCCAAAGAGAAACAGAATTCTTCTGGATTAATAGTAAAGTTTCAGTGGGAGCCAGGTATAGTGCCATGTCTTATCTGGAGAACAGCTTGGGTAATTTGGCTGTACAAGAATAAAATTTATCAGCCTAGGCTATGGTAGAGTAGATATTAGATAATATTTAAGGAGGGTATTAATCTTAAGCTAAATGTGGTACAGAATTTTTAAGAATGCTTACTTTTGAGATACATACAAAGTATGAGAGATTTGGCATGGTATATGAATTTTACTTTGAAAGACTCCAATAAAATAATTGTAAAAATACAGATAATATTTGATGGTGAATAGAATTATCAATAGTGACAAAATACTCATTACATGTAGCTTTTAAAATTAGTGTCAATTTTCTATGTGTATTTCAGGTGTCCTTTATTCTCATTTATATGGTATTGTGAAAATTTCCAATGTATAGTTTTCTGATCATACTTTAAGTGTATTTGCATATTTTCCTAACTTCTGCCTTGTGTATACTCAATAAATGACCTAGATAATTAAAGTTCACTGTGAATTATTTGTAGATTTTTTCTAAATACATTATAATAGATTAAGTAAGACAGGCCCAGAGAATAATATAATCAGGTAAACTTATGAGACTCAGCAAATGAAGAAAGCCGCAAATCATTGTCCCATGCTACATTTAAATTGAGATAATGTGAGGCATTTGGAATAAAATATTGAGAACAAACAACTATGGACAAGAAAGTGTATTGTGAAGAGGGTTTTATCTTGTACTAACCAATCTTGATTTTCTCGTCTTGTACAAGTCAGGGCAATGTCACCTTCTCCATCAGCAGACTGACGAGTGAAAGGTTTGTCTTCCAACACACACACAGACAGACAGACAGACAGACAGACACACACACACACACACACACACACACACACACACACACACACACACTCACACCAGAGTGTGGAACATGGTAATTTGTCCTGATAACACACACCACATTTAAAGAACAAGTGGCCAGAGAGATGCATTAATCAAAGTCACATTTTTTTTAACAGCAAAACATATTCTCTCCACTTGTCAAATATTTGTCTTATGTACTGTCAGCAAACTAAAATAGGTGCAGTTTCAAATCATTGTTAAAAGTGATAAAACTTTGCATCAATTTGATATACTGTTTTATAGAGTAAAAGTTTCACATTTCATATGATTTTATATGTACAGGGATATATTGTTCATGTAGTCACTACCCATTAGGTTATTTCAAGATCTGGATCATATGGAGGGAGATGGACTGTTTCAGGAAGCACAATGAAAAGAACATAAGACAAATGGCTTTAGAGGAGAAACACGGCTTAGGAGACCTTTCACCCAAAATAATATGCTTAATAGTTGACTCTTCATATCAGTATAATTAATAACTAGCATTTATATCTTATACTGTACTAAGAAGTTCTCATATCTATTCTCAGATAACATAGCAGTCCTGTAAGTGATGTTTTATTAATGGCCTGTTCCCTTCACAGAGCCTTGATAGTCAAAGATTATAGAAAAATGAAGGGGTATTTTGCTGTCTAGGAAATAATCATATATTTTGAAAGCTTCCAGAAAATAATTTGATTTACTAAATGCTCCTTTTTCCTATCAGTTGCCTGTATTTAAAGAAGCGCATGCTCCTGAGGCTATACTGTGGTGTATTATTTTGCATATCTAAGAAAACTCACAACTGAAAAATATAAAAGTGACCTTTGCTAGGATTAAAATATGTCAATGACATATGCCTAAGCTATCCATCTTTGCATCATGTTCACTGTTTTATTATCAAAATCATGGCATCCTGACTATGCAGAGGATTGATAAAGACTTATTCTCCTGTGGTGTGTGTGTGTGTGGGGGGGTGGTTGTCTCCTGTGTGTGTGTGGGGGGGGTGGTTGTCTCCTGTGTGTGTGTGTGGGGGGTGGTTGTCTCCTGTGTGTGTGTGTGGGGGGGTGGTTGTACTCTTTCTCTGTGGTCCTATGAGTTTTGGATTCAAACTTCTGATTATTCAGCAATTGATATGCAGAAATATTTGAGGTAGAAAAAATATCATCTAGATCTATAATGGAATCTTTTTTGAAAATTTGGAATAAAATTGATCCATCTCAATTAAGCCACACAGAGATTTCCCCTCTGCTGTCTGTCTTTAGGCCTCTGATAGGGTCAACTATTTCCAGCATAGTTGTTTCAGCTTTGGGAATGGATTCCTGCATTTGTTCAGGTTTAATATTATCCATCAATGTTGTTCTAGCTTTGATTACTATAAAGTATTGTTATGGCAGATGTATAGTTTAAATTAAGTTTCATTAATACATCCTAAAAGTTGAAAATTAGAAAACTCACAGTGTTAAAGTTAAATTTCTAGAACTAAAGACTGGAAAGATGGCCGATTAAGTGCATACATTGTACTGCAGAAGCAGTAGTTCAGTTTCTAGCACCCAAGTTGAGTATCTCACAACCACTATGTTGATAGGTAAGGTATCTACTACATTATCCCATAAAATAATTTCTTGTTCAGATGGTTATCTTTATGATAAACTTAAAATAGAACTGAACATATGAGTGAAAATATCACTCTCTTGGATATTACTGATTTTCAGTTCATCTAGCAGGAATCCATGGATAGGTGATTTGCAGAGCAGGCTACACTGTGACAAAGATGCTGAGGGTGACTGTACAGCTAACAATGTTTCTTCTTACCTCTTAGGATTGTAGAGGCATATTTGTCAACATATTTTTGGTAGGTTTATGATTGTGACTTACTCAATATGTTTGCAAAATATCAAATAACCTTCAAGACAATTTCAGAAGTTTGCTCACTCAATAATTAAAAGACTTAAGCCAGCACTTGTTAAAATTATACTGTGATCAGGCTAGCTAATGATGAATTTTAGATAATTTATTATTCTTTATGTAAACTATTTTATTCAACTATAGTTTATTTTCAGTTTTCTCTATTGTTTAAATCCCACATGTCCAGTTTGTGCTGCTTATATACTCTTGCATGTAGGACCTTCAAATAGAACATGATCAATTTACCAGTGAGTCCATCCTGCAGAAATTCTACTGACTTATTCATCTTGTAACAATGACATGTAAATTTTTAGCTCTATTGGAAGGACCACCAAGATAACCCCTAAGCTGACTACAAAGACCACCTAAGAAAATTAAAAGGGAAGAAATCACATAGGGTCTGCTGCCAGATCACAGAGAAATTAAACATGAAATCAATAATAAAAGACAGATGGAAAATTCAAAACACTTAGAGAATTAAAATCGTATCTATAAATCATATGAATATCAAAAAAGAATTCTCTCAGACACTGAAGTATACTTATAATTATAGGAAATAAAAATACAATTTATCAAAATTTGTAAAATGCAACTAAAGAAAACTTCACTGGGAAATTCTGGCATAAAATGTATATATATTAGAAATAAAAGACTCTAATCAATCTTCCAACTTTCAGGTTAGGGAACTAGAAGACCAAAGTAATCAGAGAAAAAAATAAAAGAAATAATACAAGTCAGAGCAAAAATCAATGAAGTTTAAAATAGAGAATTGATGCACAGAAATAAGCAAAACATAAAGCTGGAATTTGGCAAAGGTCACTGTATCTTTATATAGTTTATACAGCTTAACTAAAAAGAAGAGCACAAAATATTAACATCAGAAATGAAATGGAATTTTCAATAGAGATCCCATAGAGTATTCTGAACAACTCTATGGCCACACATTTGATAATCCAGATGAAATGCAACAAGCTTCTGAAAGACATGAAAGATAACATATTGCTTCACTGACACAGTACAACTACAAACTTCAAGTGTTTTCCACTGTTAAAAGATGGTGGAGTTGAAATATCATCCAAAATAAAATGAATTCATCTAGTTTCTTTTCTGTTGCTGTAATAAACACTTTGACCAAAAACAACTTAAGGAAAAAATTTATTTGGCTTAAGTATCTAGAGGGCTAAATATCCAAAATGGTGAGAATGGCACAGCAGCCAGAGCAAGAAGCTAAAGGATGACATCACAACTGCACACCAAAGAAGAGTGAGAACTGAAGTGGAGCAAAGCTACGACTCCCAAAGCCAACTCCCAGGGATGTGCTTCCTCCAGCAAGGAAGAGATCCATAGGCTACAAGTTCCATAATTTCACTAAACAGCACCGTCACCGGGGAAACAATGTTCAAATGCACACATCTATAGGGGATATTTCTCATTCAGATGACCATATGGATTGGATACTATCAAAAGCCTCAGATATAATTTCAAGTTCATACTGAAAGAAAAATAAAATAAATGCTAGAAAAAGAAAGGCCGTTTAAGTAGGATATGATGGAATCTTCACATTATTCTAGGGATTGGACAGTAAAGAGAAAAAAGCAAGCACTAATCGTGTGTTTCTACCAGACATGAACTTCAAGATAGGCAGCTGTGTTAAAAGAGTCTTTACTCGCTGTAAAATTTTCAGGTAAAAAGAAAGAAGAGCTCTGATGCTCCACTGGTCTGTGGGCCCCGGTATAGTTTAAGGACCCAGACTGCCACCATATAAACCAACTGAAAATAAAAAACCACATGATCATCTCCTTAGGTACACAGAAAGCATCTGATAAAAACTAACACCCATTCATGTTTAAAGTTTTGGAGAGATTAGGGATACAAGGCACATACCTCAACATAATAAGGGCTATATACAGTAAGCCAATAGCCAAAATCAAATTAAATGGGAGGATACTCAAGGAAATTTTTCTAAAATCGGGAACAAGGCAAGGCTGCCCATTCTCTCCATATCTTTTCAATATAGTACTTGAAGTTCTAGCCAGAGCAATAAGACAACAAAAGGAGATCAAGGGGATCCAAATGGGAAAGGAGGAAGTCAAAATATCCCTATTTGCAGATGATATCATAGTGTACATAAATGACCCCCAAAATTTCACCAGAGAATTCCTAAAGCTGATAAACACCTTCAGCAAATTGGCTGCATACAAAATTAACTCAAAAAAGTCAGTACCCTTCCTATATACAAATGACAATCATGCAGAGGAAGAAATTAGGAAAACTGCACCCTTTACATTAGCCACAAACATTATAAAATATTTAGGAGTTACTCTAACCAAGCAAGTGAAGGACTTATTTGAAAAAAAATTCTATACTCTGAAGGAAGAGATTGAAGATAACATCGGAAGATGAAATGATCTTCCTTGCTTGTGGATCAGGAGAATTAACATAGTAAAAATGGCCATCTTACCAAAAGCAATTTACAGATTCAATGCAACCCCTATCAAAACACCTACACAGTTTTTTTAAAGACATTGAAAGTTAAATTTTCAACTTCATATGGGAAAACCAAAAACCCAGAATAGCTAAAACAATCTTGTACCATAACAGATCCTCCGGAGAAATCTCCATTCCTGATCTCAAGCTGTAGTATAAAGAAACAGTAATTAAAACAGCATGGTACTGGCACAGCAATAGGCTGGTTGATCAGCGGAATCGAATCAAAGACCCAGAAATGAATCCACATACTTATGGTCACTTGATTTTTCAAAAGAAGCCAAATCTATTCAATGAAAAAAATGATAGCATCTTCAACAAATGAGGCTGGTCTAACTGGATGTCTAAGTGTAAAAAATGCAGTTAGACCCATATTTTTCACCATGCACAAAACTCAAGTCCAAGTGTATGAAAGATCTCAACATAAATCCAGAGACACTAAATTAGTTAGAAGACAAAGTGAGGAGGAGCCTGCAACACATTGGCACAGGAGACAATTTCCTGAACAGACCACCAACAGCCCAGGCCTTAAGATCAAAAATTAATAAATGGGACCTCATGAGGCTGAGAAGCTTCTGTAAGGCAGGAGACACTGTCAAGAGAACAAAGTGAAAGCCTACAGACTGGGAGAAGATCTTCACCAACCCTACATCTGACGAATGTCTAATATCCAAAATATACAAAGAACTCAGGAAATTAAACACCATCAAAACAAATAATCCAATTGAGAAATGGGGCTCAGAACTAAATGGAGAAATCTCAACAGAGGAATATCAAATGCCTGAGAAACACTTAGAGAAATGCTCAACCTCCTTAGTCATCAGGGAAATGCAAATCAAAACAACTCTGAGATTCCTTCCTACAACCATCAGAAGGGCTAAGATTAAATACTCAAGTGACACCACATGCTGGGGAGGATGAGGAGAGAGAGGAACACTCCTTCACTGCTGGTGGGAATGCAAACTAGTACAACCACTTTGGAAATTTATCTGGAGCTATCTCAGAAAACTGAGAATAAGGCTTTCTCAAGACCCAGCTATTCCATTCCTTGGGATATACCCAGAAGATGCTCCAGCACACAATAAGAACATTTGCTTAACCATGTTCGTAGCAGCCTTATTCATAATAGCCAGAACATGGAAACAGTCTAAGTGTCCTTCAATAGAAGAATGGATAAAGACTGTGGTACATTTACACTATGGAATACTACTTAGCTATTAAAAACAAGGAATTCCCGAAATTTTGGACATATGGATTGAACTAGAAATGATCATAATGAGTGAGCTAATCCAGAAGCAGAAAGAGTCAAATGGTATATACTCAGTTATATCTGGACACTAGCCCAAAGGGCATGTCCCATGAAAGTCTTCACTTATCAGAAAATTGGGAAAGAGGGGAGGACATCCTATTGGGACTCTAGGTGAGAGAATCAAGGAAGAATGGGGAAATAGAAGGATCCAGAGGGTACTAGAGACCTACAAGAAGAACATTATGATGGGTGGATCTGGGTCCAGGGGTCCTGCTCAAACTTTGGCATCAGCCAAAGGACAATACATGCAGTAAGCTTCGAACTCCTACCCAGATCTAGCCAATGGACAGGACATTCTTCACAGTTGAGTGGAGAGTGGGGATTGACTTTCACATGAACTCTGGTGCCCCATATTTAATCACGTCCCCTGGATGGGAAGGCCTGGTGGCACTCAGAGGAAGGACAGCAGGGTACCAAGAAGAAACTTGATACTCTATGAGTATATACAGGGGGACTAGGTCCCCCTCAGTTGCAGTCATGGGGGAGGGGAGTAAGGGGAAAATGGAAGGAGGAATTGAAGGATGCAAGGGATGGCATAACAAAAGAGATGTAATATGAATAAATTAATAAAATATTCTAAAAAAAAGAAAGAAGAAATAGCATAAGAAAATACCATGGTTGTCTGGACCTAATGAGGGATGATAGTCAGTGACTGCCAAAATCAATGTGAAATATAGAAAGAGACAAACAAGAAATATGGCTACTTTCCTGATGTATGTTTGACGAATAAGCCTGTACCTAATCAAGACCATAGTTGTCACTGTACATTTTAAAGGAGCAATGGAGACAGAACTGCATTAAAAATACCACAAGAAATCCCCTTTCTTCTCCTGTTGGTATATTAGCAAGACTTAGATGTGGATTCATAGATACACCTGTCATAGATCTAATCTTCCATGTCACAGTGGTGACTTAGGATGGAATACAGACTGAGAGAGGACCTTTGCTGAAACTCTTTGAAAACAGTCACTTTATTCTCTGAAGTCAGCAAAAGCTAAGGAAGATATAAGGAGAGAAAGATTGTTTAAAACATATTGCAGTTCCTAGTTTCCTTTTCTACCAGTGGGGAAAAAATATCTTTGATAAGACTCAAATATGTTGAAGCAGAACTAAAAGAGAGATAAAGAGGCAATATGGCTCTTTCTGATGCCTAGATTTGCATATTTGGGGCTTAGAAGTTATTGTGTTGTTATTTTACTGCTGGCAATCAAACTCAGAGTTCTAAGCAAGCACTCAACCACTGAGCTATTTCTCTAGCCTCTCATACCCACCAGACACACACACACACACACACACACACACACACACACACACACACACGCTGTGTGTGTGATATGACTTGCCTATGTTCTTCATTTCACTATTGTTTTTCCTTCCATTTATTTATTTATTTATTTATTTAATGACTTTACGGTCTGATCTAGTCACCTTTCTCCTCTTTTCCCAGTCCTACCCTAATGCCGCCTCTCCTCATTCTCCTTCTACTTCTTTTCAGAGAACGGGGGCCCCCAAGGGTTGCCAAATCACCCTGGCACCCGGGATGCAGCTGGATTCCTGTATCCTCCTCCAATGAGGCCAGACACAGCAGCCTATCTAGAGGGAAGGGATCCAAAGGCAGTCAACAGAGTCAGAGTCAGCTCCTACTCCCATTGTTAGGGGACCCACATGATGAACAAGCTGCATATCTGCTAGATGTGGGTAGAGGGGGGTCTAGATTAGGCCCACACATGCTTTTTCATTGGTGATTCAGTCTCTGTGAACCCAATGGGCCTGGGTTGTTTTACTCTGTAGGTCTTGCGATGTCCTTGACCCCTCCAACTTCATCAATCCTTCTGCCCACTCTTCCACAGAACTTCCCAAGTTTGGCCTGTTGTTTGGCTCTGGGTTTCTGCATCTGTTTCCATCAGTTTCTAGTCGACGCCTCATAGAAGAAAGTTATGTGAGGCTCCTGTCTACATGAATAGCAGGGAATCATCAATAGTGTCAGAAGTTGGCTCTTTCCTATGGGGTGGATCTCAAGTTGGGCTTGTCATTGGTGTGCCATTCCTCAACCTCTGCTTTATCTTAATCCCTACACTTCTTGTAGGCAAGACAAATTTGGGTTGACTGTTTTATGGGTGGGCTAGTATCCCTTTGTTTCCACTGGAAGGTCCACGTGGCTACAGAAGGTGGCAACTTCAGACTCCATATCTCCTGCTGCTAGGATTCTCAGCTGGGATCACCCCCTTAGACTCCCTTGATCATCTCCTGCCCTGGGATGCTCTCCCACTTGTTTCTATTCTCTCTCATGGTCCTCTCCCCAGAGTCCCAGCTCTCACCACACCTGACCCCAGTTACCCTCCTCCCTTCCCAGCCTGTACCCCCATCCATATTCTTCAGATGACTATTTTATTTTCCCTTCTGAATGAGATTCAGGCATCCTCCCTTCAGCACTCAATGGCTTCTTTGGGACTGTGGATTGTAGTGTGGTTATCCTATAGGTCATGTCTAATATCCCCTTATAAGTGAGTTCATACTATGTGAGTCTTTCTGTGTCTATGTTACCTCACTCAGGATTATCGATTCTAGTTCTATGCATTTGTCTGCAAACTACATGATGTCTTTGTTTTTTTTTTTTTAATATTTATTTATTTATTATGTACACAGTGTTCTGCCTGCATGTACACCTGCAGGCCAGAAGAGGGCACCAGATCTCATTGTGGATGGCTGTGAGCCACCATGTGGTTGCTGGGAATTGAACTCAGGATCTCTGGAAGAGCAGTCAGTGCTCTTAACCGCTGAGCCATTTCTCCAGCCCGATGTCTTTGTTTTTAATAGCTGACTAGCACTCCATTGTGTAAACGTACCAAATTCTCATTATCCATTCTTCAGTTGAGGGACATCTGGGTTGTTTCCAGTTTCTGTCTATCACAAATAAAGCTGCTATGAATATAGTTGAGCAAGTGTCCTTGTGGTGGTATGGTGAAGCATCTTTTGAGTATATGCCAAGGAGTAGTATGCCTGGGTCTTGAGGTAGAGCTATTCCCAATTTTCTAAGAAACCACCAGACTGATTTCCATAGTGGCTGTACAAATTTGCACTCCTACCAGCAATGGAGGAGTGCTAACCTTTCTCTACATACTTGCCAGCATGTGCTGTCACTTGAGTTTTTATCTTAGCCATTCCCAGGGGTGTAAGAGAAAATCTCAGTTGTTTTGAGTTGCATTTCCCTGATGACAAAGGATGTTCAACATTTCTTCAGGTGTTTTTCAGCCATTAAGATTCCTCTGTTGAGAATTCTCTGTTTTGCTCTATACCCCATTTTTAAACTGGATTATTTGCTTTGTTGCTTGAGTTCTTTATATATTTTGGATGTTAGCCTCTGGTGGATGTAGGGTTGGTGAAAACCTTTCCTCAAACTCTAGGTTGCTTGGTTTTGTTGACAATGTTCTTTACCTTACAAAAGCTTTTCAGTTTCTTCAGGTCCCGTTTATTAACTATTAATCTTAGTGCCTGAGCTGTTTGTGTTCTGTTCAGAACATTGTCTCCTGTACCAATGACTTTAAGGCTTTTTCCCACTTTGTCTTCTATTAGGTTTAGTGTATCTGGTTTTATGTTGAGATCTTTGATCCACTTGGGCTTGAGTTCTATGCAGGGTGATAAATACGGAGTTATTTGCATTCTTTTGCATATAGACATCCAGTTAGATCAGAAACATTTATTGGAAATGCTCTTTGAGTACATTTATGTTTGCTTGATAACATGATGGGAAATATACACACACATTATTACATTTCTATGAAGTAAGCTGTCCATATTGTTATTTAGCATAGATCTTGAGAAAATATTTTGCCTAATTATTATCACCCCATGGAACATACTATTATGAACTTTAAAATAAATAAAATTAATCTATACTTTTTATGGACTTATCAAAAAAGAAAACAGCAGAAGCATCAGCCTGAACCTCAGTCTAATTATCCAAATGGGACAGTAATTATCCATCATGCATTTTTTGAAATGGTCATGCAAATAACTAGGTCATGCAAATGACTTATTTTGTTTATGGGGCACCCGGTAATTTTTGGAATTGACACTATACTATGGAACCAAAACACATTTTTTTAAAAAAAACAAGAAGACTACTTCCCATAAATTTTCAGCTTTTAAATATTTCCATCTTTCATTTTTAAACTGATTCCTGGAAGGTTTTTTGAGGCTGTTACCATAAGTGACTGCAGACAATAAACATTTTGTTCCACTTATGTTTTGTCGTATCCTATGTAGAATGTTACAGTGTTGATATCTATTCCAGTTAGTAAAGACCATCGTGAAAATTGCAATATTATCACCTATTTTAAACCAGAAAGTCAATGTCAGTAACTTGATCGTCTGAATTTTTGAGTTGGTGGTGGGTCAGTACAAATGAACAGGAATCATTCAAGAATGGGAGAAATGGAGCACCACACAGCTCAAAATGTTTTCTTTATCTAACATTGTATCTTGAAATTAACATATAATTACATTATTTTCCCCTCCCTCTTCTTCCTTTTAAGCCATTTTCAGAACATATGTTATTAGTATGGATATGTGTATATGATTTCCCAACTGACCACTTGGTGTTGGATAGTCAACTGGGGAGCTTTACCCTGGGGAAGGTTATTTTTCGTAGTCTCAGTATTCCTTAGCTGGTTATAGCTATTTTTATAGAAATGAGTCCTCATGAAATTTTCTTCTTCCATATTATTATTTCTCTTGTTGTTGTCCTCATTCAGGTCTTGTTTTCTGTGGCGTTACAGTGAGGTCTCATGTATGTAGCTTTCCTGATATTTATGGGACATGCATCCTCATAGCAATCATCTTGTTCCTCTGGCTTTATAAATTTCCCACTCCACTTGTAGTGGTATTTCCTGGGTCTTAGCTACAGGAGTTCTCCTGTTGGTGGATCAGTTGGGGCTGGGTACCATTTGACTTGTACTCTCAATATGGTTTGGTCTTGGTTTTCTATGGTCTGTTATTCAAAGTTAAGTTTCTTGGTTGAGGAATGAGTACACTAGTTTGTGATTATAAGAATAAACATTTAGAATGCAGCTAGGGATTGTACTGATTTATGTAGCCTTGATATGATTAATATGTTGTTTACTTTCTGACCACAAACCATTGTTGTTGTGTATTTACTATGCAATCCTTTGAAGTATATAGTGCCATGGAATTCTCTAAGTTAATTTAACATGTAACATTTCATCACCTTCACCAAAAGAATCATGATTCTTTTCACATATCAATATCAGAGAAGGTTAATGTTACAACAGATATTTGATGTTTTATTATCTTCTCATAGTTCAGCTCTATCTGCATTAATCAATATATTGTCTATAAATATTCAACATCTAACTTTTGAGGAACTGATGCTGTACTTATTTATCCACATTTTCAGATCATTTTACTTCATACAGTTATATGTGATCATTAAGAATAATATTTGCTGTCCTTCCTCTGAGTGCCACCAGGTCTCCCCCTCCAGGGGACATGGTCAAATGTGAGGCACCATAGTACATGAGAAAGTCATATCACACTCTCCACTCAACTGGTAGCCAAGAAGAGACTTGATACCCTATGAGAATATATAGGGGGAGGTAATCCCCCTCAGGAACAGTCATAGGGGAGGGGAATAAGCGAAAATGGGGGGGGAGGGAAGGAATGGGAGGATACAAGGGATGGGATAAACTTTGGGATGTAACAAGAATAAATTAATTAAAAAAAAAGAATAATATTTGCCTCAATATATTTCTATTAGCTTCAGGTTCTAATTTGTGTGTGTGTGTGTGTGTGTGTGTGTGTGTGTGTGTGTGTGTGTGTGTTTATTTCCTTTGGGGTCTCATGTAGCCTAGACTAGCTTCAACTATCTATGTAATGGAAGATGTCATAGAATCCTTGATTCCTCTGGCGTTTTCTTCTGTCTGATGGAGTGACAGACATTCACCACCACACCGAGCTCAAATATAAGTTTTTGAATCAACCAATGATCTACCAACACATATTTTTCAGGGACATGATTGAATATGCAATATTCTTTTTTTTTTGTTTGTTTGTTTTTTTGAGACAGGGTTTCTCTGTGTAGTCTTGGCCATCCTGGACTCACTTTGTAGACCAGGCTGGCCTCGAACTCACAGCGATCCGCCTGCCTCTGCCTCCTGAGTGCTGGGATTAAAGGCGTGTGCCACCACGCCCGGCTTTATATGCAATATTCTTATGACTAGATACTTTATCATATGACTACATACTCTCTTACACATAAAGAATATTATCAACCTCTCAATTATCTTTCCTGCTTTCAAATTGGGAGTAATTTTTCTTTACCAGAGTATATAAAATATAGCTGAGTTAAGGGGCTATTAAAAAGCATTGTCTACCATGACAAAGAATGTGGAAAGATTTTTTTAGGACAATATAGATGTGTTAAATTGATAATTTTGAGATATGATATATATTTATTTACATTCAGAATTTTTGATTCACCAAGATCTTCAAGGCTGCCAAATACAAAGAGTTAAAACACTATGAATGTAACATTTTTATAATTCCTGACTATTTTGTGATTATTTTTGCTGTAGGTAGTTTATTGTATATATGTGTAATAATAGAAGTGTATATGTAAAAGTTTTTAATTAAAAAATTGTAAAAAAAAAAAAAAAAAAAAAAAAAAAGGCCAATCTGGATGTAATGTAAATACATTATAATAATAAAAAAAAAAAATGTGGAAAGGTAAAGTTTCCAAAAGGATAAAGAATGAAACACCATTAATTTATTATAAGCCACAAAGAAATGAATACATCAAGAATGCTCAGATAGCATCCTAGTTGGGGTTACTATTGCTTTGGTAAGACATCATAGGTAATGCAAACGAGGAAAAAAAAAAAAAGGATTTATTTCAGCTTACATTTCTGGGTGCTAGTCCACCACTGTGGAGTGTGAGGGCAAATTTTAAACAGGGCAGAATCTGCACACAGGAGCTAATGCAGTGGTTATGGAGGGATGCTGCTCTTTATCCTGCTTCTCCTGATCTGTCCAGTTGGCTTTCTTATAGAACCAAGGAACTGAACACCTCAGCAATGGCACCATTTACAGTTGCCTGGACCTTCTCTCATCAGTTACTAATAAAAGATCTCACAGCTGAATCTTTAGGAGACATTTTCACAATTGAGGTAATCTCTTTTCTGATCCTATAGCTTGTATAAAGTTGATATAAACCTAGCCAGCACAAATAGTTCCTTAGTAAATTTTGATTTTACATAAATGGGATAACACATACTTTCCCCTGTTTTTTGCTTTTTCACTACACCAGAGTTATCACTGTGGTTGAATTATTAGAGCTAAAATCTCCTTTCCAAAAAAGATTATTTAATAAATCTATTATGTGAATATAATATAACATTGAATCATCTCGTATAAATGGATTTCTAATTTTTATCGCCTTTGTCCCTTTATAATATGAAGTAAACAACGATTATTTTTATATCCTTATATAATAATGGTTTTATTTCTTTGATATTGACTTTCTAGCTCATAAAGTTATGTGACTAAATTGCATCCTATTTTTACTTTAAATAGCTATTGGCAGACCACTTTCAAAATATTGATAGCAATTTATATTTCTAGGAAATGTGTGTGAGCACTCTAGTGTCATTTCTAACAATCAGTTTATTGCGATCGCTCTTAATACTTCAGCGTTTCATGTTGAAGAAATAAAATTTCATTGTGAAATGTAAATTTGTCTCTTATTACATACTTGTTAAACTACCCATTTATGAATCCACCCACTAGATTTTTATCATCTTTGAATTATTTTCATTGAATTTTTGAATATTTTAAATTTATCAAATACTGAAAATATTTTCAATTGTACTGTTTTTTTGTATTTTATTTTATAATTTATTGTGAAATAATTAACTTATTCTAAAAGTGTGAGTTTTATAGTTTCTTAGTTATTGATCTTCATTAGGAAGAGAAGATCACTATACAATCCTATGTATATTTTGTAAATTTCCTTAGAGGTTTTATTCTTTTTCATTTTATTGAAAACAGATTTTTCCTCACATTATATACTCTGATTATCATTTCCCTTCCTCTACTCCCTCCAGTTCCTCCCCTCCTCTCCCGCCCCTCCAGATCCACTCTGTTTTTCCTTAGAAGATAATCATGTTTAAGGAATAATCATTATCTTATACTTTAAAAAGATTTACTCTTATTGTTTTATTATTATTGTTAGTGTGTGTGTGTGTGTGTGTGTGTGTCTGTCTGTCTGTCTGTCTATCTGAGTGAGTGAATGTTTCACATGTGTTCTGGCGCCTGTAGAAATGGAAGAGGTCAAATTAAAATGGTTGTGATCTACCCAAAGTAGCTACTGGAACCAAATAAGGCCATTTGTAAGAGTATTATACTCTATGAACTCTTAGGCCTTCTTTTGAGCTCCTATTTTATACTTTTAAATTATCCAGGAGCCCCACAGGGAAACCATCAAAGCCATGGCATCTGAACCCAGGGGGGTCTGCACAAACTGATGCAAGGGCAATGCATGCAGAAAACCTAGACCCCCTGTTCAGATATAGCCAGTGGACCCTCCAACCCTCCAAGGCTGTGGGGGAATTGTCACTGCCTCTAACATGAACTCTAGTGCCTGAGATTTGGTCGCTGCCCATTGGTGGAGAGGTCCTGTGGGTATGCAGGCAATCTTGGTGAGAGCTGATAGGCTGTGGTGAGAGAGTGGGGGAAGAGGGCACCCCCAGAGGTCTACCAGAGGGGAATAGGGCAACAGAGGGAGGGAGGGTGGAAAAGAGGAGATACAAGCAAGGGGATAACAGTCAGTATGTAAGATGAATAAATTGTAGTAAACAAACAAATAAATAAAAGATTGACATAAAAATTATACATTTCTATGATGCTAGAATTAATCTGGTTATGGTATGAGAAAAAACCCAAAGTCCTGTTATGGCACACTGATGACAAGTTTTAGAAATATGTTGGAAAGCAATTTTTTGCTTTAGTAATAAAAGCTTTTCTTCTTGATTTCTGATATATTTACATAGAAATTGTTGTATATATTTATATATCATATATATTACATGAATACATTTGATATATCTAATTACTATAAATCTTAAACATATGTATATATATGAGGTATATAAAATAAATATAAATTTAAAAACATATACCATATATCATATATATTTCTTATATATATATTTGGGCTTTCCAGCTTGCATTACCTTTTTGTCCTTTTTCATTTTTATTCCCAAATTTGTTTTTATTTTGGGGAGTCAACTTACTATTTGCTAAGCATTAACTAATCTTCTAACACTGTTCTGTAGGCCAAGCACCTTCCAAAATAGTTGATTATGTGAAGTCATGCATGTTTTATTACATAACTGTGTCCCATTCATAAGATAATTATCTTGGTTGTTATGGTGATTAACACCAATTTTCAATTAAACAGGATTAGTAATCACCTAAGAGACATAACTGCCCATGTTTCTGAAACTGAAGTGGGAAGACACAGACAAGATGTATGCGGAATTATCCATGAGCTAGAATCTTAGACTGAATAAAATTTTAAAAAGAGAGAAGTGAGCAGGACTCATCTCTGCTTCCTGTGGGTAGCTGCAATGTGACAAGCTGTCTTATGCTCTTGCTTCCATGACTCCCTGGTAGGATAGAATACACACTCAAGCTGTTTAATACTTTGTGTCCAGTATTGTGAAAAGGAACCAACTCATTTAATATGCTTTGCTTTAAGATGATTTCATAATGAAAGATGCTCAGCCAGACTGTGGATGAAGCTCTGAGAGTCGCATTGAAGATTTGGGGAATGGTCAGGAACTCCACAATGAGACATCAAGACCAGTGGATCTTGACCCCGGGGGCCTGGACAAACTGACCCCCTTTCAGACTTAGCCTATAGACAGCTCATTCTCCACACTGGCAGAGGGAGGAGAGCAGAGGCTGCCTCTGGCATGAACTCTGCTGCCTGTGATTTGATCACTGCCCCTTGTCTGGGATGCCTTGCAGGCACATAGAAGAAGGGGATGCAGGCTATCCTGATAAGAACTGATAGGCTGAGGTCAGAGGTGGAGGAGGATCCCCACCCCCTGTCAGAGGTCTAGGGGAGGGGAATAGGGGAGAAAAGTGATGGAGGGTGGGAAGGGAAGATAAGAGTGAGGGCATAACATTCCAGAAGTATCATGAATAAATTATGATAAATAAAAAAAATTAAAAAAAAAAGTTCTTGAAATCTGCAGGCAAATGGATGGAAGTAGAAAAGATCATCCTGAGTGAGGTAACCCAGACCCAGAAAGACACACATGGTATATACTCATTTATAAGTGGATAATCGCCACATAATACAAGATAACTACACTATAATACACAGATCTAAAGACGCTAATTACCAAGGAGGACCCTAGAGAGATTGCTTAATTGTCATTCAGAAGGGCAACTAGAATGGACACCAGAAGCAGTTGAAGAGAAGGAACAGGATGGGAGCCTACCATAGAGGTCCTCTGAAAGACTCCACCCAGCAAGGGATCCAAGCAGATGCTGAGACTCACAGCCAAATCTGGGATTGGCGCACTTAGAGTCTTATGGAAGAGTTGGCAGATAGAAGGCTCTGGAGGGGACAGGAGCCCCACAAGGAGATCAGTGGAGCCAACAAATCCCTGTGGAGGAGGGTCGTGTTGCAGAGACTGATTCACAGAGGACCATGCATGGTGAGGACCTAGACCATGCTCAGATATAGTAGATAGGCAGCATAGTCTCCTTGAGGGTCCATAATATGGGAGTAGGGAAACCTTCTGATAAGGACTCTGGTGCCCACTTGAACACCTCTCCCTGGTGGGGCAGACTTACCAGGACACAGAGGAAGAGGATACAGACAGTCCAGATGAAAGCTGATAGGATGAGGACAGATGTTAAGGAAGGAGACCTCCCTCTTAGTGGGAAGAGAATGAGGGAGGAAGGGTGGGACTGTGAAGCGACAAGGGAGGGGCTACAATCAGAATATAAAATGAATAAATTTTTAAAAAGAAAAAAGAAAAGAAAATAGCAAATATTTTAGCAAGAATAACCTAATATACATCATGATTTGGGAAGCACTGATATTTTTATATGTAGTCTTTTATTTTTAAGTAATCCTGCAGAAACAATTTTTTTTTTTAATTTTAGCATTCTGTACAGACAGAAGTAAAAGAAAATGAAACATAAATGAGACTAAATTACATCCTATTATTACTTTAAATAGCTATTGGTAGAACAGTGAACAACAATTTAAGATAAATCTGTAATCTTACTCCAACGTCTATTAAAAAATAACACAAACCACTATGAAAAGAGGTTAGCTTAGATCATAGGAGAACCAAAACCACTTCACAATAAAATATATCTTCCAAAACTCATGGAGGCAGAGGCAAGTGGATCTGTGTGATTTCGAGGCCAGCCTGGTCTACAAAGCAAGTCTAGGACAGCCAAGGCTCCACAGAAATTCCTGTCTCAAAAACAAAAATTAAACAATCCAACTTTGAAGAGAAGTGCTTGCTGGTGTCTTCAGATCCCTCTCTTCTGTGTACTTATGTACACCACATTGTTTCCTCGATGAAGACATCCCTGTACTTAAGGAAGCCCTCTGCACAGGCTACCTTGCCTGCCTCTGCCTTACTGAGTGCTGGCTTTCCAGGTGTGTGCCACCACACGAGGGCTTCTTGCCAATCTCTTGACTTTTTTTTCTTTTTTTTTTTTCAATTTTCTTTGGTTCCCCTTAGAAAATTTTTCTAGGAACTCTTCATCCTCTTCAATAAATGAATGGATACAGATGTCTCTTAAATGTTTCTTTTTCTATCTAATGAAAAAGTCAGCATCAATCTATTTTGAATAAGAGGCCACGAGTAGGAAGAGAAGCACAGTAAAATTCTCAACTCAAGGAGCAGTTCCCTTACTGTCAGTGGGCACACCCAAGGTATACCCAACCTTGAATGAGTACCTATGTGGAAAAATTCTCTCATACTTTTAAGCATCTGCTCAGATTTTCCTATTGAGGATGCCCAGTAGATCACATTTTTTAAAAAAGATAGAGCACTTGAAAGAATAAATATGGTACTTTTGGAATTCCTATCACCTTAATCTCCGAAAGCTTTAAATTATCTGATTATTGTCACTCTTTGAAAGCTGAGTCTAAAAAACAGAAAGATTTGCATTGTCCTGTGCCATTAAAGTCAAGACTTTAACTCACAAGGATCCATGGATTGTCCCTCTGTAATATTTACAGATTACTTGCTATTCTCAATGAGTTTTTCGATAATCTTCTATGTGTTGTTATCATGTTCACAAACTGGATTCTAAGTAGGATCATAGGTGACTAAACACCAATTTTGGTATTCATTTTATTATTCCAACTAGCTAGAACACAGAAGGCATGGAAAACTGACTGCTGGAAATTAACTGTTATATGTGTGTGTGTGTGTGTGTGTGTGTGTGTGTGTGTGTGTCTGTGTGTGTGTGTGTGTGTGTGTGTGTGCATACAATTTATATATGAAAATAATTTTCTTTTTTCCACAAATGTCTCAAGTGATAACACATTAGTTATTTTAAAAATATAGAAAATACACTTTTATTGCAACACACTTTATTAGCGAGAAGAGTCCCAGTACAAAAAACCCTCTGGGCCACCTTCATCTGAGTGACTAATAGACACATTACATGTGCTTTTAAGCAACAATCATTCCAAAGGAAAACTTGACATACTAGCCATGGTATGAATTGTCCTACCACTGAACTATCATGTTTTCATGTCATTAATAGCTTTATTCATAAGACGTCACTTTTGAGCCCATTAGTCTCTCTGTGTATTTTATATATTTTGTCCAAGGAAATGAGAAAAAATATTTAGGAGTAATATTAGGTTTATATTTAATGTCATTCTAATATCAAATATATGTCTAATGTAAAATGCTAATGCAAAATATATTCACAGTAAAAATAAGAGCATTCAATGTAAAATACACTTTAGAATATATCAACATGCTGACTATCCTTTGGTAGGTTAAGACCTACAGTTTGCCAGTGAGTCTTAAATATGCCAAAAGAGATTATAACAATTGTCATTCATGTAAATGTTCCTTTAAGAAAAACATTTTGAATTGAATAAAGTATCATTTTTACCTTCTTTGCATCCCATAGGACATTATGCACAGTGGGAGGTTATGGCTGCTGATACTTATGAAAGTTGGTAATGCAAGCATTGGAGAAAAAGAAAATATTCACTTTAAATGAGCTAACTTAATGAAAAGTGTGATTAATATGTTCTATAAGAAAATTTAATTTTGGAAACTTTTAATAGGGCTAAAGTCACTGGCTACACAGTTGCCTAATCACTAAGCAGACAGATACGTATTTCAGAGAATAAAGTCACTTGCTCTCACATATTTCCTTCATTTTCCTTCCTTGTTTTCCAAAGATAGATAGCATCCCAGCCACTCAAGACAATCTTTCACTCTAACATGGGAACCATAAATCTCAGATTTTAAATGCACTTATGCTTCAAAAACAAACCACAGGGTTTGCCTTTTCATTTTATTTTTGGAAACAGTTCTATTACTGTTTCTGTAAATGATTGAGAATCTGGCTTTAAATAAATAGAGTCAGCCACAAGTACTTGCTTCTTTAGAGACTGCTTCTGTGACCTTGGGAAAATTGCTAATCTCAATGTGCCTGACTTTCCACAAATTAAAGTAAATTTGTGCTTAATGATTATATTATGATGCTAAATCCATTAGATATGACGCAAAAGCTTAGTAAAATATGTGCATACAAAACAAGGTAAACTAAATGACAGTCATTAGCCCTTAGGTTTATCAATATATTTACTTAATGACTATACAAGTCCATTTAGCTAAAATTCTATGAATAAAAAGAACATATAGTATGAAATACCTTTAAAATTGCAACCTCGTTTAATGTTGTAATAGCTAAAGAACTCTGAATTTTTAAAAATGCAGAGCTATGAAGGTACATTTGAAGTGAGGAAAGGGAAGCAAGAAATGATGTAATTATAATCTCAAAAATAAAAAAAAAATGTAATACAATCACAAGTGCTAGAAAACTTCAAACATCAACATTATAATAAGACAGCTGTTATAATTAATGGAATATGATGAGGCAGCACTGATTACGATGACTTTCTACAATACGGACAGTTTCAGCTCTTGGGTTTCTCAAGAGCAATATTTTGGTATTCAGAGGTGAGCCCATACCCAGCATATACAGGACCCTGGTTCTGATTTCTATAAAGATGAGCAAGTAAATAAACAACCTTTTCACTAGTGACTTTTTAGCATTAGAAGTTGTGGTGATTTGAATATGCATGACCCCAAAGGGTAAATATATGTGAATGCTTAGTCATCAAGAAATGGCATGTTTTGGGAATAATTAGAAGGTGTGGTCTTGTTGGAATAGGTGTGGTCTTGGAGGAAGTGTGTCATTGGAGGTCTGTTTTCAGGTTTCAAAAGCCAAAGCCAAGCCTAGAGTCTCTCTTTATGTTACCTCTGCATCCAGATATAGAACTTTCAGTTACCTCTCCAGCACCATGTCTGTCTGCACGCCACCATGATGGCAAAGGACTAAACTTTTGAAACTGCAGGCAAGCCCCATTCTTTTTATAAGAGATGCCTTGAGCATAATGTCTCTTCACAGTCATGGAAGAGTTGACGAAGACAGAAATGTACCATATAAGACCAAGAAACTGAATTCTTAATTTAATTCAATAGTAACTAATTTAAGTGTAAATACCAAAATTTGGCACATGGCTACCATATTGAATGAGGAGTGGTTTATGTTTTCAAAGTTAAAAATAAATATTTACCCAAATGCCAGATGAAATACAAGTATGTTGTTTTTTTTTTTTATATTTATCACATTTTATTTATTGTCTTTGTCTGTCTCTGTCTCTGTCTCTGTCTGTCTGTCTGTCTGTCTGTCTCTCTCTCTCTCTCTCTCTCTCTCTCTCTCTCTCTCTCTCTCTCTGTGTGTGTGTGTGTGTGTGTGTGTGCATTCACATGTCAAAGTGTATTCCTCGAGGTCAGAGGACACTTCAGTGAGCTCAGTTCCTTCCTTCTATCATGTAGGTCCAACTGATCTAACTCAAGTTTGATATCGAGAGGGTTTTTTCACTTAGCTATCTTTCCTGCACCTATACCAATATTTTAAAATGGCTTTTAAACATAGAGAATTGATACCCTATGAGCATATAAAGGGGGAGGAAGTCCCCCTTAGTCACAGTCAGAGGGGAGGGGTGTAAGGGGAAAATGGGAGGAAGGGAGGAGTGGGAGGATACAAAGGATGGGATAACCATGGAGATGTTATATGAATAAATTAATAAAATAAATTTAAAAATTAAAAAAAACATATTATCTTTAATCAAATTAGAAATTTCATTTGGGAAAATTTCACTTTATTATTGCATTAAAATATCAAACCTTACTTCATGTAATTGAATAAATAAATACTTTCTTTAAAGCTATTTAAAATTGTTAATGTTAGCTGAAAATTTTGAAAAGGAAGTTAGAACCAATGAAGAAAAATATTGACAGTGCAAAAGAGAACAAATATTGTAAGTAAGCCAGTTACAGGTAAGTTAACTTGTGACTTTATAGCATTTCAGCCTGAGATGCAGTAGACTCCTTCCTGAGATGTAATTATTTTTTAATGGATTTGATGCAGATCACATAAAGCTGTTTGTTCCTGTTCCTCTCACTTCAGAAATAGTAGAGCTTAACTTTCAAATTCGACCTCATCTCACAGTTATATAGAGCAGATAAAAATGGGTACAGAAGGCAGTTAGTTAAGCCGTCAACACACAAAAGAGCTTCCACACAGAGTTGGTCACAGCAAGAACAGAAAGAAGACCTTGGCTACTGAATCAGAGAGGAATGAATGTGCTTAGCAGTATTTTGAGTTCCATTCACTTTAGGGAGTATGGAAATATACCCCTTCATCAAATATTACATATTTATATATGTATATCCATACATATATATTAGTACTTTTAATGAATAAGAATCCATGAATTTTTTGAAGAGAATAATGAAAGTTATATGAGAGATGGTGAAAGAAGAAAATAAAATATAATTTAAAAATTAAAAATTAGTTTTCATAAATATTTGATCATGATTATATTTAACTTGGTTGCTGGACCATTTCATAGTATTATAAAGTATTTTTACCTTTGGGTTGCCTATTGTAACTAGTTCAAAGAAAGTTGAACTGAAGCAAGGCCTATTATATGTATTTTGAAATTTAATGAGAATTGGCAAATTATTTAAAAACAATTCACTCTCTAAGCTTCCCCATTTTGGCCCTGCATGGACAGATGATTTTCACAGGTTGTAGGTCAAACCTCTCAGTTAATTCTTGGAGTTTACAAGTGGAGAAAAACCTCACCTCTTGATGACAGTGGTGGCCGAAAAACATCAGAGATGTGAACATAGTTGGGAGATAGTGACCATTTAAAATGTGTTGCGTTTAGATCCAGGAATTTCTGTGCAGAGCATGAGAATGAAAGTGTAGCCTGGCCTGGTTCTCATCCATTCCCCTGGTGCTTCATTGATTTCTGAGGCAGCCAAGCTGAGAGATGTCTGCATTGAATGTCTTGCCCCTCAATCCGGAGCACAGACATTTACCTGAAAATGCCATTAGGCTGAGAGGATTGTGTTTTCCAGACTTTCCAGGTCAGCTGTTGTTCAAACATTATCAAATTAACCAAGAACAAAGAAACATTTCATCTACCCAAGAGGATTAGTCATTTGGCTGTGAGGTATATGAGAGGAACGAGAGAGTTCAACATTAGATTTTAAAAATAACATCCACTGGTGAGGTAAATTACTGGTTTTTTTTTTTTTTTTTTTTTTAGTTTTTACACTAGCATGTCAATAATGGCTTCTGGAATAATTGTGTGCTATGTTTATTATTATTTTGTTTTAATGATGCCCCATTGTGATATGTTATTTAAAGTGGCTTTTGTGTTCCTCTTAAATTTTCTTAGCTAGGACACATTTTCTCCCAACATCTCTTAGTACTGGTTTCATGAAAGATTCCATCCTAATAGGTAAGTTGTAGGTTTCAGAGAGAGGTGCTGAGTTCTGAAATAGGAGCCTTTTCAAAAAATAAAAAATTAAAAAGAGATGAGAATTCACTGGTAAATTTGGTACAAGGTGCGGTGGCAGCCAGGTAATCCGGAACATCAGGAATATCTGATAACATGAGCCAAAATGGCATTATGTGAAGGAAATGTTCAGACTGGCACTCAAGACATGAAATAGACGGGATAGAAGTGTGTAGTTTAAATATATTGAAAAACGACAACTGTTGCAGATTTAATGCTATTAATGGGTGGAAAGTCCTAGGCATGCTTCTTGCCATGGGTGTGTTAACGTGAGAATGAAATGAAAGAGAATTTAAATGATAACACAGAATTGCAGAATACTGAGGGTCAGCCTTCACTAATATTTTAGAGACTAGATAGAGGTGAAAACTAAATGAAATATATTGTCAGAGTTAGTGTAAAGCCTGTCACAGCAAGTCAGTGAGATGTCAAGAGAAGCCAATTTGAATAAATCAACTTGGAGAGGACTTTAGGACTGAACAGCTAAGTTGAATTACGCAGCTAGAGTTCAGAAAGAACTAGAAAGGCTTGCAAAGAGCTTTCATCTCATCCTCTCATTTAAGGAAATAGCATTTTATAGACCAACCTTACCTCTAAAGTTATTCCATTAAGCTTCATCCACACCAAGTACTTTACAGGACCCAGAAAACCCATTTTTAGTTAATAAGAATTGATGATCAGAACCAGGTGGTGGAGGCATATGCTTTGAATCCCAGTATGTGGGAGGCCAATGCAAGCAGAACTCTGTGAGTTCAAGGCCAGCAGCCTGGTTTACAGAGTGAGTTCCAGAACAACCAGGGCTACACAGAGAGACCTTGACTCAAACAAACAAGAATATTGATGGTTGGAAGATACTGAAGGAACCTTCTATCATTGCTTTCATAAGGAATTGCTACGTTGAGCCTGTATTGCTATCCTCAAGAATTCTTACAGGGAAAGAAACAAGGAATGCTTTCAACCAGAGGAAATACTAAATTTGCGAAACACACTCTAAGTCTATGGACTTCATTAGTTCACTTATTATGATTAAGTTTGGGGAAAATGATATTTTTATATTATAATTCCTGGGATATACTGTAGTAAATATGTTCTTAAAGGTGTGTATGTTAAAAGACTTGGTTTCCTTCTTGGTGCTATTAGAAATCTTGACATCTTTAAGAGGTGGGTTCAATGGGAAGCCTTTAGGAAATTCTGAGCGTGCCATTGCAAGGGACTGGGGAATGTCTTTTCCTATTAATAAAGTAAATGCTTGTCTTGCCACATGCATTTCTGTGATCCTCTTTATTACTGATGGACCAAACTGCTTGCCCATTAGAAGATTCTTAGCCTATGTTAGCATAGTAATGATTTCAATGACAGGTAATTGAATAGCACAGGATGAGATTCTGATTGCTGAGCAGTGGCACAATTGTTATTTGAGGATCAGTATGTCATGGATTTGAAGTCCATACTTTTGGCTCTACACCATGATCTGTATAAGCTAGTTTATATAGTAAGTGTCATAGGTGAACATTCCCAGCATACTGTCACATGCATGTCATTTGGCTAAAGAAAGTGCTATGAAATGAGTTGGAAATGTTTTAGTGTTTTACAGAATTATAATGAGTTGATTACTGAACCATTTTGTGTGGTCAGACAGCTAGAAGAAGAGACAGTGTTCAATCTTACAAGCCCTTCAGAGATCTCAGAGGTGATTTCATTTGATTCAGTGTGGGAGGCAAGCTGAATAACACAAATTTCTCTCTATATTTATTTCTCTCTATATTTATGGAATTAAGATTAAATATGTCACTGTGGGGAAAAAACCTAAAACTTAAAGACCTTTGCAAAGAAGCTTAAGAATTCAAGTTACAGTAAAGTATGCATGCCTCTTTGAAGGCAGTAAGCTGTATAACAGTGTGAAGCCAGCCAGTGGGAAATAAGGACAAACAGGAGCACATAAGAAGATAAAAATGCCAGTTACAGGAACAAATGACTTGAAATGGATTAAATTAAGATACAAAGAGAAAAGAGGTATGTGAACTTCACTTGTTGAGGAAGTTGTAGAACCTTTTATTTCAATTAATTTGCCTGGCAGAATACAGTTTCAAATATTATGGAAAAAATCAGGTACTTGTGAACACTGTTTGTTTGATCTTTTTAAGATCAGATAACATTATTATCCAAGGGAGCTCTAGAATTCTGTTTTGTTTTTGTTGTTGTTGTTGTGGGGTTTTGTTTTGTTTTGTTTTGTTTTTGGTCTAAGAGGATCTAGGAAAGTGAATAAGCCTTCTTTTGTTGTTGTTTTGCACGCTTAATATTTATGTAAATACTTCCATCAAAATATTCCAAGAACAATTCATATAAAAACTAAGGCTGCAGAGTGGCCAATAAACGAAGGATAAAGAATCACTCTGTTTTTGACATCTATAGACTAATAAGTGCTTGCTGAATATAATAATAACCACTGGGAAGCAAGTACCAATGCCTTTATTGACTTGCATGGGAATTCTAGCATTGGAATTCTGGCAAGACCAAGGAGATAAAGGTAAGTAGAGCTTGCTTATATGATCTCTACGGTATGGACCTTTGAGTGATCAGAAAAGGCTTATCCAAAGAAAATCACTGTACTCTCAGTTCCTTAGAAGGATGAGTAGATATTAGCATGAATAAAGATGTCAAGATGTCTTCCACTATGCAGAACAGTACACGAAAGTTTCCCAATGAAGAAAATGAACTACTGCTCAAATGTATAGGACTGACAGAGAGGCTACAGCAGGGTTTGATCAGCAAAAGAGTGGGTTTAGAAGAAGAGGTCATCAAATAAGAAGGAAAAGTTTGAGAAGGAGGAGGAAAGGTGAAAATGAAGTAAATACAGGGTAGTCGTGAACAATTTTTTTAAATTAAGTAATGGTGGAGAGTAAAGAACACAACAATCTGAGTATTGGCATCAACAATTGCTTACATTACTAACCACGACTTTTATTTAATTTTTAGGCATGTCTTAAGTTGAAATAGAATTACATTCCTTTTTCTCCTATTATTCTTCCATACCTATATCATCCATCCTCCCCCAGACTCCTTCCAGCTGCCTCTAGGTAATAGCCTTTTTTATTTTATTATAATTATTACATATATGTATGGATATGTATTCAAATACACACACACAATCACACACTATAGACAAATAAAAATGGGATCATCCCTGGAAGCAGCAAAGTCTACTTGTTCCAGCTGTCATCAGTTGCCTGTAGTTCCTTGTCTGGGATGAAACAACAGATAATTCTCCTCTTTCCACATTAACATGTCTGTTAATATTGGCATTATTTCAGTCTTATTTATACAACCATTTCAATGAAAGATAGTTTCAGAGCAGACTTTCTGGTATCATGGTTTCTAGAATATTTTTCTCACCCTTTGACCACATTCCCAAGAGTTACAGAAACAGCTGCTCCAATGTGTCTACTGAGCCTGGAATCCCTGCTATTTATTTATCTCTGCACTGTGTCTCGTGTGTGTGTGTGTGTGTGTGTGTGTGTGTGTGTGTGTGTGTGTGTGTGTGTGTGTTTGTGTGTGTGTGTGTGTATGTGTGTGTGTTGATCTCCACTTGTTGTAAGGAAAGGCTGCTTTGAGGAAGAGCAGTTGCTACATGTACTTGTGAGTATAGAGATAAAATTTAGAATTTTATCTAAATTCTAAGTGGCAGTAATATGCTCTTTTCTACAGCTCATGGCATCACTATCCATAGGAAGCTGGCTGCGTTTCCAGTTCCAGGCATGATTCCTTTCCTAAGGAGTTTTACTTAAGTCCAATTTGAAAGCTGTTGCTTACAACCACCATGTGAGTGTCATTTAGTGCAGCTTTGTACCTATCTTGCTATTCTGGTAATCATGGTTTATAGCTGAGTATTACTTTTTAATTAGAACTTGCATAATATGATCTGAAACCATGGAAGTTACACCACAGCCTTTCTAGTCATATGTAGTTCAAATCAACTCAGCACTTTGTCCTAAGTATGGGATATGTTCAGTGACAGGGCCCCATATTCAACCCTTGAGAGACAACCAAAGGGCTACACTGATAATCTATACTATTGAGGGACTCACTTAGATCACTCTATATAAGCCATCAAGAGTAGGTTTCTCATATATGGTACTGGTGTTTTTGTTAGTCTTTGGCATTTATGGACAAAGCCAACCCCAGTAGCCTGGGTGGTTTAACTTCCATGCATATATATATAATATATATGTTATATATATATATATACACATAACATATATGTAATATATATAATATATATAACATGATTCATTGAGATTTTATCAAACAACCTTAGTAGTATCTTGTCCTGTGATTGATTTTTTGTGATCACTTATAATAAGAGCCATCAGGATCTGTGGTTATTTAAATCTGTTCAAATTAGTTAAAATTAAAATAAAGCATTGATTTTAGTTCCTTGGTTAAAGTTGTTGTTTTTCAAAAATTCATGACCTAGTTGCTAGTATGTCAGAAAGCTCAGAGTATATTTTCATTATTGTATAATTTTCATTTTTTTTCATTAATTTATTCTTGTTACATCTCAATGGTTATTCCACCCTTGTATCCTCCCATTCTTCCCTCCCTTCCATTTTCCCCTTACTCTCCTCCCCTATTACTGTGCTTGAGGGGGACTTCCTCCCCCTGTATATGCTCATAGGGTATCAAGTCTCTTCTTGGCAGCCTGCTGTCCTTCCTCTGAGTGCCACCAGGTCTCCCTCTCCAGGGGACATGGTCAAATATGAGGCAGCAGAGTATGTGTGAAAATCATACCCCACTCTCCACTGAACTGTGGAGAATGTTCTGACCATTGGCAAGATCTGGGTAGGGGCTTAAAGTTTACGGCCTGTATTGTCCTTGGCTGGTACCAGAGTTTGAGTGGGACCCCTGGGCCCAAATCTGCCTATCATAATGTTCTTCTTGTAGGCATAAATTTCTAGCACCACTCTTATGGAAATTAACTTTTATGTGAAGAGGAGTCCAGAATGACTTTCTTAAATATATAGTGATATAATTGACATACATTTTAAGAAGAGCCTGATGGGTATAGAATGGAGATAGTTTTCCTGGGGAAAGGCAACATGCATATAATAAAAGCACTCAAGGGAAGATAAGGCTAGCCTTCTGCCAAGAAGATATAAGGGGGAAAAGCACGAATGGGAGAGTTGGATGACTATAGAAGAGGAAAATCAAATGTTGGGTTCAACCTGGGAGTTGGAGGGACTTCAGCTTTCAGAGTCTCAGCAGTGCTATTAGAGACAGAAATAATAGAAGGCTGGCAGGTATCAACAGCTATCTCGGAAGAAAAATGTCTACAAATAAAGAAATGTCTTCTTTCTTCCCATTTACTTTTTCTTTTGTCTTCCTTTCCCTTGTTCCCTCATACCAAGGTCACTGGAAGACTGTTTCTTTTAACAGGCTCTTCAGGTAGGAGAAAGGTAGTGGACTATTTGGGGCCACATTCTTAGCAATAAAAGCTTGGCTTCCAGCAGCACCATAGACAGCCAACACATACATTGGAATGTTATAATCCAACAGCTGTGCCACTCCTCTCATACATTTTTTTTTTTTTTTTGCTTGTATAGACCAGATGTTAGAGTGAGGTTAAAGGCAGAGAGTTCTGCTTTTATATGTGCTGTTCTTTTCATGTTCTTCAGGTTGCTTCCGTAGGGTGTAAACAACTTGCTGGTTTATAAACTTCTGCTATAAATGGTTGCATGAGAAAAATGAAAAAAACATTTATTAAGCTGCTCTGTGGAAAGGCAGGAAACCTAGACAACTGCTGCAGCACAAGTTTAAAGCATACTTCCTCTTCTATACTACATTTTATTATTGTAGTTTGTTTGGTGGTATCTATGAACCACTAAGGGAATTTCAAGACAGTTTTGAATTTCATAACCACAAAAAAGCAGCAAGAGACTGCTAATTGATTGTAAAAAAAAAAAAAATGGGCAAGCAAACATTGTTGGTCAATACTTGCTGAGAGTACACGAGTTATGTTCTTATACTCTGTTATTTTTAAATTCTTTGTTTTAATTTTATTTTATTTGCTTTTAATTTTGTGTACATGTGTTGGGGGGGTGGTCAGGAATGTGCACATGTGTGTAGGTGTATGTTGGAGTCCAGAAGAGGGCGGAAGATTCCCTGGGGCATCAGTGACAAGTGTTTGTGAACCACCCAATATAGGTGCTGAGAAACTGATGTTTAGCAATGCTCTTAAGAGCAGACTTATTTCATGTGTCTCATTACTTTGCTGGTTTAATCTCCTTATCCATATATATTCTCAACTTCTAGAGGGTAACTCTCCATCTCCAATTACTATGAGTAGAAGATAAAATTTACTTATTTGAATAATAATTTATCACAAATGTAATTCTGTAATGTTATATATAAAACAAAATGTACAAACCTAATTAAATGGGAGAAAATCTACACTCAAAAATATGTCTTACCTTAAGATATTTCTATTAAAAACACATTTCTTTCTAGGAAACAGACACTGAGTAATCCTAGAAAACTGAGGCTGATTCTTTTATGTATTTATGTGAGAGCTGAAGTCATTTGGCTTTTTTAATCCTGTGTAATCTGGTTGAAAATCTAGTGACACACATAATATTACTGCTCCTTTCAGAAAACAAAAGAGCAAATTGTGTTTCATTGTATTTGTATTATATCTAAGCAATTACTTAAAAGGGGCTAAGAGAAGGATTAATATCTCTATTCATATTGATTGGGAATAACACTAAAATCCATGCTAGCTGTGTAGCACCTTAATGACATTTTTAAAACTTAAGGGTATAAATGCCTTCTTTAGTATCTTATGATTCTAAACGTAAATAATTGGGGCAATTGCTAGAGGAAAACAGTAAACGCTGTTCCTGACACATCAGGATTCATCCCAGCCATTATACTTTTAAGACAGCAAGGCAAGCACTCATCTTATTTTTTTTTTAACTGCTACATTAAAAAATAACCTGAAATTCTAAGTGGCAATAGTGTGCAAGGGCAGAAACAATGACATACACCTTTGTGTATTTCCATAGGGACATAATTATGCACAACACACAGCAGGTTCAGTGGTAGCAACCAACATGTGGGCTATTTCAACCTTCCTTGGTCTATGTGATTGTTTGTTCTTTTATGCCACTCTTAAATACTAATATGAACTTAAATACTAATATTGAATATCACATAGTACAGATGTCATCTAACAATCATTTATCATCTATCTATCTATCTCTATTTATCTATCTCTATTTCTATCTGTCTAAATATTTACATAGTTATCATTATTCTATTTATCTCTATCTATTTATCTATCATCTATGTATCTATCTTATCTATCATCTATTATCTCCATATGTATGTGGTTCATAGACTGACTAGAAGTTAAATAGGCCACCGCAAAATGTAAAAATTTTCATAAGTTGACTGGTAGAAATAAAAATAAAGTCTGTATTGATAAAAGAAAAAACAAAAAGCTAGCTGAAGAGAAGAAGCAGCTGTTGTGGCCTCAAAAGAGTGCTGGGAACCAAATTTACAGAGTTGACTATAGCTGAGAATTGAATGCACAGAACCAGTTCAGAGTAGAAAAAGTGGGTACAGATCTGAAAGGGTGAACAGGTGGACAAGAAAACATTGAAGTAGGTTTCATCACCTGCAGAGGACTATGGATTGCTGAAGCCTCAAAGGCAGTCTTGACTTCTTTTTCTGTTGGTCTTCTAGAAGCACATTGGGTCTGACAGGTCAGTATGGACCAAAACTGTTGCAGTGCTAGGTACTTACAACTTTATGAGAGAGTTACACAATTTCCTCAGTTTTCTGTGCCCAATAAGTTTTAGGGCCTGTTTCCGATGGTATGATTTTATGTGCCTATGTACCCCTACAATTTCAGCTAATCTCACTAAATTTATACAGAGGTACTCTTTCTACCCATAAGAGTCAATGACTTATGAGTCTGAATGGATGGAGGTGATTGGCAGGTGGTAGTGTTTCCAGGTAGCCCAGACTCAGAAAGACACGTGTGGCATGTACTCATTTATAAGAAAATTTTAGCCGTATAGTACAGGATATCCATACTAAGTGCACAGACCCGAAGAAGATCAGTAACAAGGAGGACTCAACAGAGGATGATTAAATCTCAGTCAAAAGGGGAAACAGACTAGACAGTGGACCTGGTTGAAGAGAGGAAACAAGGCAGGAGACGGAGTGCAGAGAGAAGTGATGGCGTGAGGGTAGGGACCAGACTCTTGGAGAGAGTTGGGGTGGGAGGTGAGAGGGCCTGTAGGGAAAAGTGAAACTGTGGTTGAGGGCATCTCTGTGACAAGTTGGTTAGATAAGACTCCTAAAAGCAGAGGTCATGGAGGCTGAAGGGGATATCTTCTTACTAGAGAAGATTTTTAGTGAAGGGAGAGGAACAGCAACCCACCCAGGAAAAGTTCAACCCCAAATTTGTCCTGCCTCCATAATGCTCAGGGATAAAGATAGAGTGGAGATTGAGGGAGTGTCCAACAAATGTTTGGCCCAACCTGAGACCCACTCATGGGATAGAGCCAACCCCTGATACTATTCACAATATTCTGCTATGCTCACAGACAGAAGACTAGCATAGCTGTCCTCTGAGATTATCGACCCAGCGGCATAGCAAAACACGTACTGAGACTCCCAGACAAATGTTGGGCCAACTGTAGAGAATCTTGTTAAAAAGTAAGGGGGGATTATAGGGCATTGATGTGACGGGATCTCCACAAGAGGACCAGCAGATCCAACTAACCAGGGACCCAAGGGCTTGCAAAGATAGAAGTAGTCTGGATATAGGCCCCTCCACAGTATAGACAATTAGCATCTGGCTTCATGCGGTTCCCCTAGTAAGGGGAGAAGGGACTGTGCACTCTGCTCCTCTCAGTGGGGATGCCACCAGGGCACAGGGGAAGAGGACAGGCTCAGTCCTGAAGGGATTTGATGAGTTTGGGCGTGTGTGGGTGGGTGAGGCTCTCCTTTTCCAGGGAATAGAGGAGGGAGGATGGAGGAAAAGAGAAGGAAGGTGGGACAGGAAGGAGAGGATAGAGGGGGCTATGATCAGGATGTGAAGTGAATAAATAAATAAATAAATAAATAAAAACAAATATATAAAAATAAGATGATCTGTTATTTGTCTTTCTATGTCTGGTTTACTTCACTTAACGCCCAGCAGGTTATCCATGTTACAAATTATGAAAATCTTCAAAATACTGTTCTTAGTTCTTCTTTGAGCTCATTTTATTTCAGTACATTAGAGTGTTCATATGACAACACACACATACACACACACACACACACACGCATGCATGCACGCACACACGCATGCATGCACAGGTGAGGTGGTTCAGCTATTACATCATTCAGTCTTGTCTAACATTGATTCAAATGAGACAAAAATGTCCTAAGATTGCATTACTCTATGTCAAGTTTATGCAGACTTGACCTTGAGCAAAGAAAATGTGTTTGAAAAGTTTAAACATATTGAGCTAAGTAGCATGTGGTACTCATTATCATTAACTCAATTTTCAGATAAATAATAAATCTCTTTTGATTTTATTGCCAGGAGTTAATCCAGTAGAGTGGTTATCCTCAAGTCCAAACCTTTGGGAGATTTTAATTGTTCTTTTCAAATGAAGAACATTATGGCAGCTTTTGTTACCACCCAATTAATTCTCAAACCAATTAAGATAAAATCATACATAATAATCTCCTTCTTACTACTAAGTGTATAAAATGTACCTCCATCATTTAGTTCTTTTGAGCACCATTGACAGCTCCTGATTAGTGGAACTCTGGTATTCTGGTTTTCTTTGCTTATTAGCATTAATGGACTTTTGGAAAGGACACCCCCTTCAACTTGCTAAGTCAAATTGACCTTGAATATTTCCTATAATTTAAGTGGTCTGTAAATGTGTCTTTGAATACTGCACTGTTTTATGTTATATGTTTCTATTTAGTTTTTTCAAAAACACTTCTGCCTGAAGACAACATGATACTAAAGAGTGTGATGTAATTCATCTGGTAGTTGGCAAGTTAACCCTTTTTGTTTGTAAAACCTTGCAGGAAAAAAAATTGTAAGTACTAGAGGTAAACCTTTGGTTTTTGTTGAGATTGAAAATTGAATATGTTCAATTATTATTATTATTATTATTATTATTATTATTATTATTATTATTATTTTGGTTTTTCGAGACAGGGTTTCTCTGTGTAGCCTTGGCCATCCTGGACTCACTTTGTAGACCAGGCTGGCCTCGAACTCACAGCGATCCACCTGCCTCTGCCTCCCGAGTGCTGGGATTAAAGGCATGCGCCACCACGCCCGGCTGCTAATATTATTTTTCATAAAAATTATTTCAGTAATTCACTAGTATATTCTTAAAATCTAAGTAACATTTAATATATTTTAAATAAAAATTCAAGCCTCTTTTTCTTTCCTTAAGGTAAATATACTTTGATTAAAACATAAAAAGTTACAAAAATATACACAGCTGATTGATGCAACATGAAGTTTTAACACATGCAAGTAGCTTTGGTGAATACCACAAAAACTTGGTTTGGTTGATTATTTTATTCTCTTAGTAAATATAATTTAGTACTATATTAATTTATTTAATTTAATGCCATTTATAATTTAGGGCTCAAATATTTTTTGTCATCAGGTTTCAAAAATGCTATAGAAAGTAATTAGCATCCAAATTTTTTATGTTTTATATTTGCAAGTGAATTTTTGAAAACATTTTAAAATACATATTCCAAAACATGTACCAAGGTGATACTTTCACGTATAATTATAAGCCAAGCCATATATGGCATTATTGAAATTAATGAACTTGAACCAACATATAAAACAGCAACACATTGATGCTTTTTACTCATTCTATAATTCTTCATTAATATGATTTTCTAAATTGTCAGTAGATTCCTATTTAAATTATATCACATCTATACAGCGACCTAATATAATTTTTCTAATGGCAGTGATAACAGTTACAATGGAGTGTTTCTCATTATGATTTTAAGGACAAAAGGAAATTCTTTAAATTGAGAGACGCATGGGAGAATAGCAAAATAAAAGGATACAGAGGGTCCTAGAAACCTACAAGTAGAACAATATGATAGGCAGATTTGGGCCCAGGGGTCCTGCTCAAACTAAGGCACCAGCCAAGGACAATACAGGAGGTAAACTTTAAACCCCTTCCCAGATCTAGCCAATGGTCAGAATATTCTCCACAGTTGAGTGGAGAGCGTGATATGACTTTCTCACGTACTCTGGTGCCTCACATTTGACCATGTCCCCTGGAGGGGGAGACCTGGTGGCACTCAGAGGAAGGACAGCAGGTAGCCAAGAAGAGACTTGATACCCTATGAGAATATATAGGGGGAGGTGATCCCCCTCAGGAACAGTCATAGGGGAGGGGAATAATGGGAAAATGGGGGGAAGGAATGGGAGGATACAAGGGATGGGATAAACATTGAGATGTAACAAGAATAAATTAATAAAAAAAATTAAAAAAATTTGCTAAAGTTGGTTCTGGATATTTTATATGAAGATTATGTATTCATTGACACCAAGAAGGTCATGTCTAAACTTTAAAATGCATTCTCCAAGGCAGGCTATCATATTCTTGCTTCTTATTAAATATAAAATATTCACATGATTTTACTGTTAGTAATAAAAATATGTCTTGATTGACTGTTATTAAAATACTCAGTTCCCAGAGCTAGGGATGTTTAGCAAATATACATATATCCATAGACAAGTAATCTCAGACTATTATTTTCAGAAAATGAAATGAAAATAAAATTGCTTTATAAATTTCAAAAAAGTGTTTAAAATATATTCTCTGCTAACATAATCATTTTATTTGAATTGGTTTCTTTTTTTTTTTTCCAGTGAAGCTGTCAGCTACTCTCAGAGTAGGTCATGAATTTCTATGTAGGGATTTAAGCAGCTTAAAAGACCTTCAGATAGTATTCCTTAAGAAATATGTAAAGATAAAATATAAAACAGTTGGACAACAATGTCAAGAGGAACAGTGATCATAAACCAGGCTGAGACAACTGAGCATGAATTCAGATGAAGAAATCCCTGGGCCCTAAGTTGCTAGGAAACACTGATCATACAAAGACGTGTGATCCTTTTGATTTAGCTTTGATCCACTTTGAAGAGAGTTGTAAAGCCTGTATCTGAACTTGTAGCCTCCTTTTTGACCTAGAAACATTGTACCCATAAAGGCATTAATCATTTACAAATTCCATGCATTGCAGTCCTTGAGTAGATGAGTAAACGTGGAAGTTTTCCTTGATAGTGGAACAAAACTTTCACAATACCTCTCTTAATGGTAGCTCTATCAAGTGCCATCCTGTTCAACATGAAACACCAAAGGATATCTCTTTTTATGATTTGGTTTCACAGTTTTGATCCTTTATCAACTTAAGTTTAGATGAAAGTGAGTGAGGTGTCAGTCAACACGAGAGGAGCAAACACCTTCCCTTTGGGACTTCATCTACATTAAAGAATTGCAGACACCGGCTTGATGAAATACACTTATGGAAATTTTGACTGTCTGATTAAAATCTTTTCCAGGGTAAAAATGAATTTAAAGACTTTTACTCTTCTCTTTATTCTTAACTGTGAAACAATAGACATTGAGAAGGAACTGAGAAGACAGGAATCCAAGCTGCTTTACTCAGCTTTGGAGAATTGTTACCACCCTCAACCTGAAGTTCTACTTGTTCCTTTATCACTCATACAGTGATGATAACTCAAATCCTATCTCTATCTTAGATTTGTAATGGATTTGTAAATGCCTTTTCATATTCTCTGTTTAACATTTCAGATGTACCCTGGTTAATTAAATAAATAACTTGCCATTCCCCTACTCTGAGGCTGTACTCCTGCCATCTTACCAGTTTCTAAAGCTAAAAACAATTTTCATCTTTAAATACGTGTGTCATTTACTTCGGATTTCAATATATTTTGTTTTCTAAGAATGAAGAACAAGTATTTTATATTTCTCCTTCCCGTATGGAGGCTCTTATAGCTTATAGTCCACCACTTTCACCTACATCATTGTTGTCATTTCTTGATAATGTTTTTATATTTGTCTTTAATCTACTCCCAAATCAAGTTTCTATAATACAATTCCCATGGTCTTTGCAAAATGAATTTCTAATATTATCTTCTGGCCAAGTTAAAGGTTTTCTTGGTGGCCTATTATTTCATGAAACTCAGTGGTAGGACTCACAGTGGTTTCTAAGGTTTTCTGTAATCAGACCTTTGCCAAACATTCAAGGGATATTTACAGTTCTACATATGTCCTCCTGGTTCAGGAAATGTTCCCATACTTTTTCTTCTGGCTATAGTGTTTTTTATCATTCATCTATATGTTGGCAAAATTTCTATGAATAATAGTTCGTCATTTTTTCCAATGTCTTTCCCACCAAAAGGGTGATATACAACTCTATTGAAGACACATTAATACAACATGTCTTGATTCATCTAACTGACTACATTTAGATTTGTCCACTTATGTCTATCATCCTCACTCAAATAAGGCAAAATACATCTTTACTTTGCTCAGTAAAACGTATCTGTATCCAAGAAAAGCTGACTGAATGGTGATTAATTTAATAACCAATTAGAAAATAAGGTAAAAATAAAAGATTTCAACATGTTCATCATTCATGGAAAACAAATGACTTTTTGTTCATTTGTAGCTGTTTATCACGGTTAAATATATATCAAAATATACACTAAAATCTCACAATTAAAACTTGAATGAACTTTACATAAATGAATGGAAAATAAATAAGAAGCTACATTAAAATGTCAAGGACTTTATTCCTTATCGTTATTTGAATTTTTTTAAGTAGACCATGCCAATCAGTGATTTTGAATTTCATCCAAAAGAAAAAAAAAGACACAAATCTTTGTAAGATTCTATTATATCTAAATTCAATAAGGGGTTTTAAGAAATTGCTCAAAAAATTTTAAAGGTTACCACATGAAGACCGAAGAACTGATGAAATGAAATTCTACACAGTACACAATACAAAAAGTCCGTTTCCTTGACATTAAATCTATTACTCATGAATACTCAGCAAATCTTGTTAAAGCTCTGCTATGAAAGTCTTTGTAAGGAAAGTTTCTTCAATAAATTCATCTACTAATGGCCTATTTCAGTGGGCTAACAAAATAAAAATATACCCTGGGAATTCAACTTAAATGATATTGAAAATCTTTGGATAAGCATGCTGCTCTCTGAGCAATGTCTCGGTGACTCAGGAAAAATTATAAAAAGCTGGGAACTAGATAATTTACATTTCTCTGAGTTCTCCTGTGTTACATGTTATCCAGTTTAGACAGAAGAGGGTAGATAGAGTGCTACTCTCTTCCTCACAGAGATAAAATAACAAAAGTTTCTTGGAAATTCAATTCATCTCATACTAAAGAGGCTTTAGAAATTTTTTAAATACAATTTTACTGTTTGGGGACTAATTATTAAGTTCTAGGGCTGAGAAAAACTCAGTTATTTGCTATCTTCTGCTTAACTTTTATAACCATAAAAATGATGATGATAATATGTAAGAATGGGGCAATAGAAGGACGCAGAGGGTCCTGGAACCAACCCTACAAGAAGACCATCAAGGCTGGCGGAATTGGACCCAGAGGGGACTGCACAAACTGCTGTTCCAACCAAGGACAATGTGTGCAGTAAACCTAGACCCCTATTCCAATCTAGCCAATGGACAGCACATTCTTCACAGTTGTGTGGAGAGCAGGGTACGCCTCTGACATGAACTCTGGTGCCCCATATTTGACCACTTTCCCTTTGTGGGATGAGGCCTGGTGGCACTCAGGGTTAGGGGAAGCAGACTATCCAGATGAGACCTGATAGGCTATGATCATATGGTGGGGGAGGAGGACCCATTCTGTCATAGGTCTAGGGGAGGAGAATAGGCTGAAATGGGGAGGGAGGGGGATTGGGAAAGCACAAGTGAGGTGATAACAATCGGGATGTACTTTGAATAAATTATTTAAAAAATAAAAATTAAAATGATGACAATGTACGAACCTCACAGATTTATCCTCATTGTTCTTTTTTATGTTTTTTAAATTTTATTTTATTAATTTATTCTTATTACATCTCAATGGTTATCCCATCCCTTGTATCCTCCCATTCCTCCCTCCCTCCCATTTTCCTCTTCATTGTTTTTTATTACAACTTATTCATATTACATCCTGATGGCTATCCCCTGGCTTGCATCTTCCTGTTCCTATCTTCCCTCCTTCTTCCACCCTATTCCCTCTCCTTGACCTCTAATGATGGGTGGAGGGGTTGGGAGCTCCTCCCCACAATCTGGCCACAGCTTATCAAGTCTAACCTGGATAGCTTGCATCCCCTTCCTCTGTGAGCCCGATTGGTCTCCCCACCAAGGAGAGGTGATCAAACCTGGAGCACCACAGTTCATGTCGGAGGCAAAAATCAAGAAAATCAAGAGCTGGTTCTTTGAGAAATGTCAACAAGATAGACAAACCCTTAGCTCAACTAACTGAAAGGCAGAGAGATACTATCCCTATCTTTGTTGTTTTAAGGAGTAAATTTATTAAGCCATCATTAATATTATTTTAAAAGTATTTAAACGTTTGTCCATCTAAAATTTCAAAATACATATTCTAGATCGATTAAAAACTCAGGAAAATCACATTTGCCAAACAATTGATTCAAAAGTGAAGGAATGCCTCTACTGACAGTTGTTAGATGCATTGATCTTTAGTTGTTATTACAAAGACTCAGTGGTGTCTGCTAAGATTCCCAGCAGGGTGAACACAGCACAGCATGTTTTTTCATAGGACAGTTAGTTTGATTAACACGTACTCTTATTCAAAGATACTAGTCATTTCTTCAGTTCAAATATTTTGATAAGTGTCTAAGCTCATGTGATGGAAGAGTCTGACTCAGTCAACTTAAGGAACAGATGGAGCTACCCACCATTTTGGAAAGGAAGGCCGGACAGCAGGAGTACGATGCCAGATCATCAGGCTCCATTGGCTATCTAGAAGCAGAGAAAGAAAGGGGAAATGGGGATCAGATTATAAACTTTCACATTTCACTCATGCTACCTCCATTAAGGACCTACTTGCCAAGATTCCATGAACTCAATGTTTTTGTCTGCAAACCGAATATATTACATATGAACTTGTTAGGTGCATTTCCTATTCAAATGACAACAATATTACTTATAACTTTATTTTTGTGTTTATTCTTCATTTTACCAAAACTAATAAATAAATAAGAGCATAGATGAAAAATGCTCTAAAATACACTCTGCAAAAACAGCTTCTGTAAGCTGTGACACACAGCAATGGGTCATGCTTTCCCTAGAAGGTGCTTAAAATAATTCAGAAGACTGATCTCTTAATTGTATATGGGCTCCTAAAATGATTCTGCTGCCTAGCCACTTCTAAAAAGTGTACTGAGAATTTTTAAGGCAAATATTGTGTTACATAAATGTTATTTGAATATATTTTTGTTTTAATCTCAGATGTGGGATGTGGGGCTGCTTCAGATTGTCCGCAGCAGCTGACTGTCATTTGCCTCATGCTCTAGCAGCAGAGTGGTTTGGCCAAGGGAGGATAGCTTACACTTGGACTGCTGGGAATTCTTCAGAGGGCATGTAGATGCCAGAAACCCAAGAGATGTGGAGGTTGCTGCTGCTGCTGCTGCTGTTGCTGCTGCTGCTAATTCTGCTGTTGATTTTTGCTGGATTGTTGGTTTATGTTTGGCGATATCCTGACAATGAAGATTAAATTCATCCCAAGGATCTCAATGCCCCAATCCGCAGGAAGTAGTCAAATGATAAAGACACCCTCTTTCCCCTCTATTCTTCTTTCTCTCCTACCTAGTGTTGGGTTGGAAGGAGTAGGGATAGTGTAAGGAGATGGGACAAAGAACCAAACAAATATCCTAAATCCAGCTACATAGACTTAAGAACATTCCTAAAACAACAATAAAAATGTATGATGACAATATTTTTAAGACAACCTGTTAACTCACTGTGTCCTTTTCTCTGGAGCCCTATTCTAAGTCTCAGAAGTGATACAATATGATTTGGACAAAGAAGACTCAGAGGAAGAAAGACCCACTCTAACTGTCCAAAGACCTTCATGGTTCTACCCAGGCTGCTGGTCTAGAAGCTGTCTTTTTGATGTTTTTGCAGTTAATCTTTCTTGCTAACATGACAGTATACATGTGTCTTTGTGTGCACATGTGAGTATGCATGATGAGTTTGACTGAAGAGGTAAGAGGCCAATCCCAGGGTTGATCCTTACTTTCAATCTTGTTTGAAGCAGGGTTGCTTTGTTAGTCACCACTCTGTATAGAAAAGTGATTCATTTGGGCTTTCTTAGAAATGAATTGAATCATGGAATTCTTTCTGGCTAGATGTGGAGGAATAAAAGAGAGAAATCAGTGTCATGTCTTAACATGCATTTTGAAGTTGGTCCTGTGTGGATGAGGAGAGACTTTTTTTCTGGAAAAAAAATACAGCCTGAAACAAGGGAAGTGAATACTTTCAGGTCTCAGTCTTCATGGACTTCTGTTGTGACAGGAGTAAATAAAGGCCATAGTTTCCCTTAGGGAGTGTCTTCTTAATAAGCCGCAGTAAGAAAGCAACACTGACTATGAAGTAACATTATTCATTTTGTAAACCAAAATCTATACACTTTAACCAACAAAGGTCAAGGTATGAGTTTGATTAAATGTGTCTCCACATTTATCCCAGTTAGTGACAATGGCAATGTAGCTTTAACAACAATGAAGATCAAAGATTATCATATATTATGCTTTGGAAATAGTGATCTGACATTTGTATCACAGAGGCAAGGGGGATGATGGGACAGGGAGACAATACTCTTCAAATATTTAGTAGTCACTGATTTAGAAACCAATGCAAAAATGATGGTTGGCAAATCATCTCGTAAGAGTCTCAAATGCTCAATATAAGGCCAAACCTCACCATAATATCTAGGGCATGATAAGTGTCGTTTTTGTGAATTCAGTATCGTCTTACTGGGTGTTACTTTTTCTTTATGAAATTACCAGATCTACCACCAAGTAAATAGAGATCTCCAACATAAAAAAATGCTGCCCCCATTTTTAAAGAGAGAAGAAAATGTCAGAGGGAGAAATTACTTATAGCATGTCTTGTCAATAGCAGCAGTGAGAACAGAGTGTTGCTGTCATCATTTATACGAAGCTGTCAAAAAATAATATAAAATAAAAGCACAAGAGACATGAATAAAAGCACATTTGCAACTTAAACAGCCCCAACTACCTAATTTAAAGTATTCTCTTCTGTTTCTTGGGTTAGTTCATTCATCTTTTCTTCTGCTGGTATTGGTTGCTCACTTCTATAGTGTCTTGTTTGATACGATGTAAAAGCACATCCAGGAAACAAAGCTTAGAGAGTCTTTAAGCTCATAGGTGTTGGCATGTTTTGACATTATTTTTTCACTCAAATTTAATATAAAATTAAACTTATAATAGTAAATTATAGAGCTTGAAAAACTAAAGCACGGAGAGGTGAGCAGGTGTGGCTTATGGTCTACACTGGGTGACTTTCCTGGAGAAGTCCTGATGACTTTCATTTGAATTAAGCAGCAGACATCCTTTATGTTTATTGTTGTATTATTCCATTTTTCTTCACGATGCCACTTAGACTGTCAACTTTTTATACATCTGCAGGGACTTATAACAACAGACTCGGTTTTAATTAAAATAGCAGTACAACTTTTAAAAAATCGCCAAAGCTACTTGGTAGTATCTGCTACAATATCAGTGCATTTTCTTTTCAGAAAGCTGATAGAAATATTTAAGTTCACACTGAGAATTTTTATCTTATTTTTAAATATCAAACTGTTTATTTATATGAGGGTTTGATATATTTAATAGTCTCAGCACTGCTTGATTCTCAACTAATTTGTCCCTGCTTCCTATGACTAGAATAATCCGAAGATTCATATTATCTACAATCATTAAAGAATATTTTTTCCTCTGTTGAAAAAACATCAATTGTGTTAATTATGTAGTTTGAGTTATTGTCTCACTATGTAGCCCTGGCTGGTCTTTAACTCTCTATGAATAAGCTTGGGCTGCCCTGAAACTTTCTACATTGCTCTGGGTAGATTTAAACTTAGGTTCCTCCTCCTCAGACTCTTGAGTCCTGGGATTTTAAGTGGATTACACCATACCAGAATGAAAATAGACATATTAATTATGCAATAAACAGAATTATTTTTTATTTTATTTCATTTTTATTTTATTATTATTATTATTTTTTTTTTATTTTATTTTATTTATTTATTTTTTTTTTTGGTTTTTCGAGACAGGGTTTCTCTGTGTAGCCTTGGCTATCCTGGACTCACTTTGTAGACCAGGCTGGCCTCAAACTCACAGCGATCTGCCCGCCTCTGCCTCCTGAGTGCTGGGATTAAAGGCGTGCGCCACCACGCCCGGCCAGAATTATTTTTAAAATGAAGTAGTAAATGGATAATCAAAACATTTTTTTCTAACAAAATTGGGGTATTGAGTGGTGTAACAGCATGGTCTGGTGCTTTGTATTTGATTGTTAATTAATTCCTCAAGATCTGCTTGCTGTCTCTTATTAGAAAACATATCACATACCCTAAGTATTGACATGTAACCTTGTTGCTTGACCAATAGAAGCCCTACACCTGGGCAGGGCAAAAATGAGGGCGGGGCTAAGGTTTGCAGGCTTGGAGAACAGAAGGATCACAGGAAGAAAGAGAGACTGGTATTGGTGGAGAAAGATGGAGCAGAGTTGCCATGGTATAGGCAAAGAGCCACATGGTCTGGGAGGGGGATCTCTGAGATTCCAAATCGAGAGAAATGGCTCAGATGGAAAGCACAAGAAGTGTTTGAGATTATGCATAGGAGGTAGCCCAGACAGAAATGGTTAGAGCAGATGGTATGGGATGGGAGCTGGGAGATAATGAGATAGCTTAGGTGGGAATATCTGACCAGCCCCAGGTAATATAAGGCTTATTCTTAAATCTAGCAGGTGTCTGTGTCTTTTGCTGATTGTAGTAGTGGGTTTGATAATGACACTGTAATAATTATAAACATTTAGTAATAAAAATTAAAAGGTTATGCTTTTTCTGTAATGAAGAGGACTAGAAACAACGTGAGTGAGTAAAAAAGCACAATTAACCTTGAGTTCTATTATCCTGAACACTACACACACACACACACACACACACACACACACCACATACATATGCATGCTTAAAGCTAAATACATATAAAAGAGTACATATATACGTATAGGTGTGTTTTTATATCCTAATTCTATCCTCTACCATCTCACTTTTGATTATGCAATCATAGATGATCAATACTAACTTTCTGAGTATCTTAATCAAATGCTTCTGAGCATATGCTTGATTTGAATATTATATTTGATTTCATCATATGGCTGTGACTCCAATATAGGTGAAGAACTTCACAGATACTTTAGGGGTCCACCTCACCTACACATGGTCTTCAGCGTATTTACAGCTCAGGGTCAGCCCAGATTTTTGTAGTCCCCTTACAGCCTCTGCATGGGGCCTAGACAGAGGCAATAGTTTGTACATGCATGATCTATGACAGCTCTGGACACCTCCTGTATTGAAACCAGCAAGTCTGTCTTTTGAAGTGAATTTCAACTTCAAGAGGTATTGCGTGTCCCTAGTAGACTCTTAAAAATTTAAAAGCAAGTGTGAAATCAATAGATTTAAATGTATATTAGATGTACATTCATGGAAAAGATTATCAGAAATTATAGCGATGCTCTTTTGAAATTCTGAAATATCCGAAGATGCAAACATCTTTAAATGAATTGCTATATTTAAAGTTTTGTAATAATCATATATGAGTAAATGAAAACACTAGCAACTGAAAGAATACACAGTAATCAATTACAGTATAATGTACACAATCTTAGTTTTTAGTAAAATTAAGTCATTTATTAAACTTGCTTTTCATTCTCTCTCTCTCTCTCTCTCTCTCTCTCTCTCTCTCTCTCTCTCTCTCTCTCTCTCTCTCTCTGTGTGTGTGTGTGTGTGTGTGTGTTCTCATGCATGTGATGTAGGAGAGAAAATAAGTAATTCAAAAGCAGAGTGGATGGTGAGGCATTGCAAATTTTAATTAAGGTCCTGACAGCTAAGAACAACAGAAGCCTGGCATTTGAGGAAAAGTCTAAATATGATAAAAATGTAAGCCTATGCAATAAATTATTCATTATATAGCACAAATATGATCACGAAATATGCCTCACAGAAAGAGAATTAACCATGGCATTTCTGTGTATACTAGGTAGTAATAGGCTGTATATTAGTGAAGAGGAAAAAAGGACAACTTTCCAGGAATGGGAAACAAAATAAGAAAAGCCTAGAGGAAGCTGTGGGTTTTAGAGGAGGGGATGATGGTTGACTCCCAGTATGACTCAGTGCTTAGGCAAAAACACAATAAACTGACCCAGAATTTACTGAAAGAGCAAAAAAAAAGAAATTAGGCTGAGTTGATGAGAAGGTAAAGATAGCTATGTGAAAAAAAAAAAAACACACAAAGAGAAGGAACATGTGATGTGACAACTATGTTGCTTTTTCACATGACTACACCCTGAATAGATGATGTAAATATAGGTAAATAGGCATATGTATCTATGAATAGAAATATATGCATATATACACACAAACATTAATATAGATGATACAGTCGTACAGTTTATGGCTATAGAAATAATGTTATACATTTTCTTTTTTTTTTTATTAATTTATTCTTGTTACATCTCAATGTTTATCCCATCCCTTGTATCCTCCCATTCCTCCCCCCCCCCATTTTCCCATTATTCCCCTCCCCTATGACTTTTCCTGAGGGGGATTACGTCCCCCTATATATTCTCATAGGGTATCAAGTCTCTTCTTGGCTACTTGCTGTACTTCCTCTGAGTGCCACCAGGTCTCCCCCTCCAGGGGACATGGTCAAATGTGAGGCACCAGAGTACGTGAGAAAGTCGTATCACACTCTCCACTCAACTGTGGAGAATATTCTGACCATTGGCTAGATCTGGGAAGGGGTTTAAAGTTTACCTCCTGTATTGTCCTTGGCTGGTGCCTTAGTTTGAGCGGGACCCCTGGGCCCAAATCTGCCTATCATATTGTTCTACTTGTAGATTTCTAGGACCCTCTGTATCCTTTTATTTTGCTATTCTCCCATGCGTCTCTCATTTAGAGTCCCAATAGGATGCCTTCCCCTCTGTCCCAGTTTCCTGGTAAGTGAAGGCTTTTGTGGGACATGCCCCTTGGGCTAGTATGCAGATATAAGTGAGTATATACCATTTGATTCTTTCTGCTTCTGGGTTAACTCACTCATTATGATCATTTCTAGCTCAATCCATTTATCCACAAATTTCGGGAATTCCTTGTTTTTAATAGCTGAGTAGTATTCCATAGTGTATATGTACCACAGTTTCTTTATCCACTCTTCTACTGAGGGACACTTAGGCTGTTTCCATGTTCTGGCTATTATGAATAAGGCTGCTATGAACATGGTTGAGCAAATGTTCTTGTTGTGTGCTGGAGCATCTTCTGGGTATATTCCAAGGAGTGGAATAGCTGGGTCTTGAGGGAGCCCTATTCCCATTTTTCTGAGATAGCACCAGATAGATTTCCTAAGTTAACAGGTCAGTGAAATTTTATAGATCAATATCATCATTACTACAGTTATCATATTGAATACTTTAACACATTCCAAAGATTGTAAAATGTACCCCTTTTGTGATACCTACACCTCAGATACAACCTCTATAGTACTACAGACTGAAATTCACTTTGACCATTATTGAAGTTTATATAAATAGGATCATGAAATATGCACTCGGAGTCTGGTTGCTTTATTCATTTTAATATATGCAAAACTTACATTTAAATTACCACATATTATATAATTTCATCCATAAAAATGTATATTATCCTTATTCCTTACTGTAAGGAATTTAAAATGCCTCCAGACTTTGGTATTAAAAAGTTCTGCCAAGAACATCCTTATGCAAGTTCTATGATGCTTATATTTACCCTAGGTAGCCCTATTAACTTGGTGATAGCTAGAGATCACATGAGTGTGAGACATCAATTGAGAAGCTCCCTAGATTGCATTAGCATGTTGCATTCCTGTGAGGTTTTATTTTTATTGCTGAGAGAGAGAGAGAAAGAGAGAGAGAGAGAGAGAGAGAGAGAGAGAGAGAGAGAGAGAGAGAGAGAGAGAGAGAGAGAGAGAGTGTACAGTTTACTGCAGGTGTTAACATCCCATGGCAGGTAATCTTGGCTTGTATAAAAAACCCAGATGAGCCTGAGCTTGAGCACGATATCAAGTAGCATTCCTCCACGATTTCTGCTGAAAGTTCACACCTGAGTTCCTGCTCAGATATCTTTGATGATGAGCTTAACCTGTAAGTTTAAATAAACACAGTGTCCCCTTTCGTTGCTTTTCTTCTGGGTGCTTTACTGCAGCAATGGGATAGGAGAGGTATAATGACCATCAGTTTCTGTTGAATCTGCATCAAGGAAGAGATTTACTAGGTCAGATCCCTTTCAGAGGTATAAATTCTGAATATTTTCTTCCACTGTGTAGGTTTCCTGAGCCTATTAAATATTTCCTTTAATATTTGAGCTTTTTCTTGATTTCGATCCATTTTTGAACTATTTGTGGTTTCCATACTTTGTGCCAATGTCTTGGAGTATTTTTCCTCAAAAAAAAATTATTTAAGTATTTTTGAAGTTTTTGATATGATCTTTAAATATTTATTCTCCTTTTAGTTGAAAGTCATAAGTGGTGACAAACAAAGATCTTGCTTGCACATTTTGCAAATGGATATACAGCTTTCGAAGTGTCACATGAGTACAGAACATGGGCTCTTGTGGATTGACACTTAGCTTTCCTTGAAAAAAGCAGTTGGCTGTAAATATGAGGTTATTTCCGAATCAGTAAAATCAAGAAGTCACCTGAGAGTAGAACCTCAACTGAGAAATTTTCTCAGATTGGCTCAAGCAACTACTAGAGCAATCTTTATATAAAGAACAATAAACTGCAGATATACTCACTTATATCTGCATACTAGCCCAAGGGGCGTGTCCCATGAAAGTCTTCACTTACCAGGAAACTGGGACAGAGGGGAGGACATCCTATTGGGACTGTAGATGAGAGAAGCATGGGAGAATAGCAAAGTAGAAGGATCCAGAGGGTCCTAGAAACCTACAAGAAGAACATTATGATAGGCAGATTTGGGCCCACGGGTCCCGCTCAAACTAAGGCACCAGCCAAGGACAATACAGGCAGTAAACTTTAAACCCCTACCCAGATCTAGTCAATAGACAGGACATCCTCCACAGTTGAGTGGAGAGTGGGATATGACTTTCACACGTACTCTGGTGCCTCATATTTGACCATGTCCCCAGGATGGGGAGACCTGGTGACACTCAGAGGAAGGATAACAGGCTACCAAGAAGAGACTTGATACCCTATGAGCATATACAGGAGGAGGAAGTCCCCCTCACGCACAGTCATAGGGGAAGGGAATAAGGGGAAAATGGGAGGGAGGGATGAAAGGGAGGTTACAAGGGATGGGATAACCATTGATATGTAACAAGAATAAATTAATGATAAAAAAATTAAAAAAAAAGAACAAACAACTGGTCCTCTCCCCACCAAAACAGAAATGACAGCAAAACTGACAGTGTCAGACTAGAAAAACTCACACTATTCTAGAAAGATATGCCAATCAAAAGACAATGGAATCTGCTTTAAAATGGACACATAGACTAATGTTTCATAGCCTGTTTATTTCAGTCTTATCTTAGCTAAATTTCAACTGCCATGATCCTCCAAGTTAAATCATAGTCTATTGTATTAAAGGCAAAATTTCCAAACTATTTGTACCTCAAGATTTTTGTTTTGCCTCTTTCTTTGCCTCTTTCAGATGATTGTGACTTGCCCTGTGGGTGCTATGATTCTATGCTGGTCTTCTGACAGAGCAATGAGTGCCCTTATGTAGAAGAATTTTAATTCAAAACATGGCTGTTCTGGCAAGAGAAAACATCCAGAGACCTCCTAGGCAGACACACCTTTTGTTATGGTTGATTTAGCAGTATGGCATAATAGGGGTTATTATGGGCCCTAAAATATTAACCCACCAGCAACCAATCAAGACAAAGACACTTGTTATATTTTAAAATGGCCTTATAGTTAATCTAATCTAGTATAATAATAGTTAATTATAATATAATATAATATAATATAATATAATATAATATAATATAATATAATATAATATAATATAACATAATAATAGCTAATCTGGGGCAAGGCAGATATTAACGCCCTAAACTACCATATTGTAGCAGTTTTACCACACCTTGCCCCAGTACCATGTCATCTTCTTCTAATAATTTCTGTCTAGCTATCTCCGATCCATAATCCCAAATACTTGCTAATCCAATCCTCTTTGCCTGTGCCAAATCTCCATCCATGCTGACCATATGCTTCCTCCTTCTCCAAACCCATGGTGCTGACCTCCTCCACCCTCTTCAGATATCTTTCCTCAAAGCCCACAAACCTTAGCCATGCCTATCCCATTTGCCTAGGTGTAATGGCTTTTTATTTTATTTTACTTTTTTATTTTTCTTTTTACATATACATTTATATTATATAATATATAATATATATATATATATATATATATATATATATATATATATATATATATATATAAGCTATCCACAACCATGAAACAATAAGGAACTACATAAATGCTACATACATAGTGTTTTTGATTTTTATATTTGGCAACTTTGAAGATAATATCTTTCCTATCTTGGTTGCTCCAACCTTATAGAAAGTTTTGGGTGACTGATCAGTTAGCCAACTCTCTCTGTAATTTTAGCACTTTGGAAGCTGCTAACCTGCACTTCCTGTCTATTCAAATAATTAATTGTATTCTTTTTCAAGTCTCTGATGGGCTTGAGAACCACATAGTTTAGTGTTACAATTAAGTTTAGTTGTTTAGGGGTTAAGATATTTTTAGGTCTAGATAGATTTTTAGGTTGATAAAGATGAGATGTGATAAGTATTGGTTTACATTTAAATTTTTAGATGCACCAAGATGTGATGGTATTTTATTGGTCAGACAGGAATTAGTTCTTAGGCAAGGTTATACACAATTTGGTCAGATTAGACCAACCTTCAACAAAGTGTATCAAGGAGACAGAGGCAAGCAGATCTAAGTTCAAGGACAGCTTGGCATAGAGAAAGTCTCAGGTACAGAAAAGCTTAGGTCCAGGCATTGTGGTATATTTTTTAATCCAAACAATGCAAGTAAAGATAGTATGCAGAATGAAGCACACACGTTTGAAAGTGTTGTCAAATTGAGTGGCAGAAAAAGTGATGAATCAGAGAAAAATTTGATAAAATAAGATAAGCTCAACTCCTGAGAAGTGGAGGGAAATGGAAGACACTGAAGGGACAATGCAGAGAGAAAGAGAAGGCAGTTTGAGCCATTGAGGTTTACAGAGAGAGGTTGAGGGCAGAGTGAGCCAGAGAATGAGAAGAAGACAGTATAACAGCTTTTCTGGAGTTAGTTCGAGGCCAAGCAGAGTAATTCAGGAGCCAAAAGAGAAGCCAGATTGAATAAATCAACTGGGAGAGTAGTTTGAGCCAGAACAGGTGAGTTGAACCAGCCAGTCCAGAGCTAAGAAAGAACGAGTAAGGGTGAGCTTATTAAGTAGTAATTCACAGAGGCTGAAAATATTCTAGAACCAGGTATGGAGGCTAAACATTTCCAGGACTAGACCTAGGTTAGCAGAAGAAGGCAGTAAGGCTCTGAAACAACAGTTGAAACAGGTGATTAAAGTTCCTTTAACACTCTTACTTGCAGAGTCATCAATGCAGCCATCAATAAGCCTCAAAATAATCTTAAGGTTACTTTGAGAGTTCTTTACATGCGTGCTGTATTTATATCATTTCTACTCATCCCTCTCCTTTCTTTAGTTTCTTATATGTGTCCGTGCACTCTTCCTCTCCTTTTAAAAATTGTTATTATCACATGCATACATACACACAGAACCACACCACCTGCTAGGGCCATTTTGGCACACACACACACACACACACACACACACACACACACACACACACACACACACACACATATATATATATATATATATATTTAAGTTTAACCATATGGCCAGCATAGCCCAAGTCAAGAAACAACTACCAGTGAGCATATGTAAGCAGAACACTCATTAATTGTAGATGTGATTACAAATTGGTGAAGTCACTATAGAAATTAGTATGGGGAAATTCTCAAAAGGCCAAAAATAGATTTATCATATGCTCTAGCTATACCTTTCATTGACATAATCCAGCAGAAAAGACATCCTACTACACAGAATATTGCTTTGCCATGTTAATTGCTGCTCTATTAACAAAAGTCAGGAAACAGAAACAAAGTAAATTCTCCATAATATACAAATAAATGATAAAAATATAATATATACATACAATGGGATTCTATCTAGATTTTAAGTATTTTATAAATTTTGGGATATTAAGGATGTTGACATATTCAGCAAGTCAGCTAACAGAATATAAGTTTTGCAAATACATTGGCATACATGTATAAAAAGTAATGGCATAACCTATTATTTTGCATATTAAGCAATCTAAAACAGGAAAATTTAAGTAGGTATGTTTGGACTCCCAACAAATAGCAAAATTTAGTTGTCTCCCACCTCACACTCCACATATCTCTCAGCTCAGTCCTTTGAGGTCTCAAGTCATGGATCTGGGTTATCCTGTGTATGCAGAGGTAAGAGACATACATAGGTAGCCTGATGGTAGCCTAGGCCATGCTGCTTTACTCCACACTACCTCTTACCATCTCTCTCTGCTTCTGGGTTAACTCACTCATTATGATCATTTCTAGCTCAATCCATTTGTCCACAAATTTCGGCAATTCCTTGTTTTTAATAGCTGAGTAGTATTCCATAGTGTATATCTACCACAGTTTCTTTATCCACTCTTTTACTGAGGGACACTTAGGCTGTTTCCATGTTCTGGCTATTATGAATAAGGCTGCTATGAACATGGTTGAGCAAATGTTCTTGTTGTGTGCTGGAGCATCTTCTGGGTATATTCCAAGGAGTGGAATAGCTGGGTCTTGAGGAAGCCCTATTCCCAGTTTTCTGAGATAGCACCAGATAGATTTCCAAAGTGGCTGTACTAGTTTGCATTCCCACCAGCAATGAAGGAGTGTTCCGCTCTCCCCACATCTTCTCCAGCATGTGGTGTCGCTTGAATTTTTGATCCTAGCCATTCTGATGGGTGTAAGATGGAATCTCAGAGTTGTCTTGGTTTGCATTTCCCTGATGACTAAGGAGGTTGAGCATTTCTTTAAGTGTTTCTCAGCCATTTGATATTCCTCTGTTGAGAATTCTCAGTTTAGTTCCAAGTCCCATTACTCAATTGGGTTATTTGGTTTGGTGGTGTTTAATTTCTTGAGTTCTTTATATATTTTGGATATTAGACCTTGGTCAGATGTATGGTTGGTGAAGATCTTTTCCCAGTCTGTAGGCTGTTGCTTTGTTCTCTTGGCAGTGTCTCCTGCCTTACAGAAGCTTCTCAGCCTCATGAGGTCTCATTTATTAATTGTTGATTCATTCTATGAGGCCACAGTCACATTGATACCTAAACCTCACAAAGACTCAACAAAGAAAGAGAATTTCAGACCAATTTCTTTTATGAACATCAATGCACAAATACTAAATAAAATACTTGCAAAATGAATACAGGAACACATCAAAGATTTCATTCATCATGACCAAGTAGACTTCATTCCAGGCATGCAGGGATGGTTTAATATATGGAAATCCATCAATGTAATCCACCATATAAACAAACTGAAAATAAAAAACCACATGATCATCTCTTTAGATGCAGAGAAAGCTTTTGATAAAATCCAACACCCATTCATGCTTAAAGTTTTAGAGAGATTGGACATACAAGGCACTTTCCTCAACATAGTAAAGGCTATATACAGCAAGCCAATAGCCAAAATCAAAGTAAATGGTGAGATACTCAAGGAAATTCCTCTAAAATCGGGAACAAGGCAAGGCTGCCCACTCTCTCCATATCTCATCCATATTGTACTTGTGTCTCATTTCTTATTATCTAAATTTTGTGCTAAAGAGATACCAATCTCCATAAATCTGCCATTACAATAATGACATCAACAAACCTCCTAATATGTTCTTGTAGTTTATTAAATCAGAGACAATTAGCCAACATGCGATTGTAAACCTAAGGGGAAGTACATGGAGCAAAACACCGTTCCTCTATGGCTCTTGACATGAAATATTTTGAACTTTCTACACTACTTACACAGTTAATCTAGAGTGAAATATTAATATCTTACTCAAGTATTCAGTGTGAAATATGAGTATGTGATATGTATCTATGTGTGTGTCTATGCTTATGCCTGAATATAAAATATTATATATTTTTCAAAGCTATCTACTCTATACTTTTAGAGAAAGGAAATATTTAAGGAGATGAAAGATATTTTGAGAGGTTTGTATTAGACCTTGTTTCTTCAATGTTGGTTCCTCCTTCCCTTTCTCACAAATTCTATCCTTTTTCTCATTCAAATTTGAAAGAATCCATACATACCAGAATTTTGAGACACCATAATAGAATAATAATTAATGATGTTTTAATTTTTCATTCCTCTTATTTTAAGATATTACTCAGAAATTCAAGCTTAAAAGCATAGGATTTATCTTCTTAGTTTTTTTCTTTTCCAAGCATATATTAACTAAATTAAATAATAATAACTCTTGGATACTTAATAAGGTAAGGAGGAAGGAAAGTTACAACTCTGGCAAGATAAAATGGTTTCAAAACACTGAAAAGAGGTTGACTGTGTGGCTAAGTAGTTGGGAATAACTTGCAGGATCTAGAGAATCTTGGCAGACAAACCTCTGTGCATGTCGGGGAAGGAGTTTCTAGATTAGCTTCCCTTAGGAACATTGAAGAATCATAAATTCGCCTTCAGTAAGGTGGGAAGGTCCACACTACATATAGGTAGTATCAGAGCTAAACACAAGGACGAAAGCATGCTGCATATCATTCATATCTCTGCATCCTGATTAGAAACGCAGTGTGATCCTCTGTGTCCTCTTCCAGATGCCATGCTTTCCCTATCAAGGTGGACTGTATTTGTTAAGTTCTGTAGTCAAATAAACAATTCTGCTTTCAGTTGCTATTGTCAGGTATCCAATATATAAATATATTATAATTTGCTCAGTGGAAGAATTTGAGAAGATAATGACAGAGAATGGAATTAACAGTTTTTGCAGACTTGTAGACATATAACGGAGTTCATGAAACCACAGTAGAATCATCCTATGAACACACCAGAATTAATTATAAAAATAAAAAAATAATAAAATGATATAATAAACTTGTTATTGGAAGCCAGTTACCATCATTTCAGTGGAAACTGGAAATGTGTTTCTAATTTCTCTACTTTCCTGAATTTTAGAATATGCAGACAATACATATATATTACCGTTCAAAGACTCTATGTATTTCTATTTGTGGCCCAATTAATATATTACAAAAATAAGCCATCTGACACCAATTATAAGGGTTTGGAGAACACTTTTAAATTGTTATTGGTAGAAAGCCAATTTGTATATAATTGAGACATTTCTATGGAATTTGCAAAATGATTTTTTAAAAAACCTTAGAATCTATAATTAACAGCTGTCAAATTGATATCCATATTGTAAGTCATTTTGAAAACAGCAAGGTACAATATGCCAGTACATCCTCATTTAAAAATTTTAATGAGCAAGGGTCAAGTATTCAGAGATTCTCTTGAGTTGTTTGATAATCATTGGGTAGCATTTAAACAAGGAGCACAAAGGTTACGCAGCATCCATGCTGCCTAATTTCAATTGTTACATGTTTGATTGTGATCAAAATATGAAATGAAAAATTGACTCACTATAAGATACTCTAAAGATATTATAGTCTATTGGGATAAGTTTATCATTAGGAAACAAATTTAATATTTATTTGTGATTAGTTCCTTCAGCCTTCCAATCAATGTATCACCAAACTAATAGTTGTCTAGGGACAGTAGGGTCTTGGTGTTGGTTTCTGGAGATCAAACTATATATATAGTCTTGGAAACAGACTGGGTTATTTGAGAGTCCTTTGGGATCACTTTGGACAACAACTCAATTAGATATAGCCCAATCGCAGTACTGAAGCTTCAACTAGTCACAAGAGATGACAAGTTGGGACTCTGGGGAGACCAAACTTTAATAGGGCATGAATGCAATAGGTTCATGATCTGAACTAGTTTCAGATGTTCAGTCTTTAGTATCTAGAGAAATGCATGGGGAACAGTATAATTTTAATTAATTTTCTCTAAAAAATGTTGATGATTCTGTCAGTGTAAAGTCATTTACTTATTTATTAATATGGTTCATTATTCTGTTATTTTCAACTCTTACAGGGGTAGTAAAAATAGTGTCATATACAGCCTCCAATTAACAATTACCTGAATATGATTCTCTAATATAAATTTTATGTAAGTGGTATACAGTTAAAGTGTGTGTGTGTAAATTTATTTATAAATTTCTAGAAGCAAGTCACAAATATGAATCATGGGTAATAAATAATGATGAAAACAAACTGGAATAACCAATTTTGAGGAGGATTTCTGCACAATGGACAATGGATAATAGCGAACTTTAAAGATCATATGGAAAAGATGCCAGGAACAAGTCTGAAGTAGGACCAAGTAGCAATAAAGGACCATGAGGGAAGTGCTTTCTGATCAAGTGACTCAGACTCTCTGGCTTTGGTGAATACCTAAATTTCCAGCTGAACAGAGTCAATGACTGTCCTAAGAGACCTCATAATGAAATAAGGACCCCTCTAGGGAAGAAGTTAGGTTCATCATAAACTATGATAAAGAGGAGGGATATTATTTACCATCTTACTCAAGCATTCAGGGGGAAATACAAATATGTGTTAAACATGAATGTGTGTGTCTGTACTTGAAGCATGTACATAAGATATCATATATTGTCTTTCAAAGCTGTCTACCCTATATTTCTTTCTTTTTCTTTTTTTTGCTGTATAGATGCTTATTTTATTTGTATTAAATTAAATTATTCTAAGAATTCTTAATGCAACAGATATTCCCACAGAGTAGGACATGGGAACATAGACCAGAAGGTCTATAAAGCCCAGATGATTTAGTTCTTTGCATTCTAACACATTTGATGAGATTTGTGAGTAATAAACATCTTGACAGGCATCTCTTATTATTATTTTTGGCGTTATGAGAACTGCAATCATTTCAGATGACATAGGGTAGGGTAGTTTTTTTCTTTTTCTTCCCTTTTTTTATTAATTTATTCATATTACATCTCGATTGTTAGCCCTTCCCCTGTTTCCTCCCATTCTTCCCTCTTTCGCACCTCCCCTCTTCTCCCCTCCCCTATGTCTGTAATTGAGGGAGACCTCCTCCCTCTATATATGCTCTTAGAATATTGAGTCTCTTCTTGGTAACTTGCTATCCTTCCTCTGAGTGCCGCCAGGCCTCCACATCCAGGGGACGTGGTCAGAAAAGGGGTACCAGAGTTCGTGTGAGAGTCAGATGTCACTCTCCACTCAACGGTGGAAAATATCGTGTTCGTTGGCTAAGTCTTGGTAGGGGTTCAAAGCTTACTGCCTATATTCTCCTTGGCTGGTGCCTTAGTTTGAGGAGGACCCCAGGACCCAGATCTGCATGTCATAGTGTTCTTGTAGGTTTCCAGGGCCCTGTGGGTCCTACTATTTCCCCATTCTTCCATACTCCTCTTGCCTAAAGTCTCAATAGGATGTCCTCTCCTCTGACCCACTTTCTTGGTAAGTAAAGTTTTTCATGGTACGTATCCCTTGGACTAGTGTTTTGATATAAGTGAGTATATACCGTTTGTCTCTTTTTGCTTCTGGGTGAACTCATTCATTATGATAATTTCTAGATCAATCCATTTGTCCACAAATTTCCTTGTTTTTAATAGCTGAGTAGTATTCCATAGTGTAAATGTACAACAGTTTCTTAGTTCATTCTTCTACTGAGGGACACTTAGGCTGTTTCCATGTTCTGGCTATTATGTATAAAGCAGCTATGAACATGGTTGAGCATAAGTCCCTGTTGTATGGTAGGGCATTTTCTGGGTATATTCCAAGGAGTGGGATAGCTGGGTCTTGAGGAAGCCCTATTCCCATTTTCCTGAGAAAGCGCCAGATAGATTTCCAAAGTGGTTGTACTAGTTTGCATTCCCACCAGCAATGAAGGAGTGTTCCCCTCTCTCCACATCCTCGCCAACATGTGGTGTCATTTGAGTTTTTGATCTTAGCTATTCTGATGGGTGTAAGATGGAATCTCAGTGTCGTTTTGATTTGCATTTCTCTGATGACTAACGAGGATGAGCATTTCTTTAAGTGTTTCTCGGCCATTTGATATTCCTCTGTTGAGAATTCTCTGTTAAGTTCCAAGCCCCATTTTGCAATTAGGTTGTTTGGTTTTGTGGTGTTTAATTTCTTGAGTTCTTTATATATTTTGGATATTAGACCTTGGTCAGATGTATGGTTGGTGAAGATCTTTTCCCAGTCTGTGGGCTGTCACTTTGTTCTACTGACAGTGTCTCCTGCCTTACAGAAGCTTCTCAGCCTCATGAGGTCCCATTTATTAATTGTTGACATTAAGGCCTGAGCTGTTGGTGTACTGTTCAGGAAGTTGTTTTCTGTGCCTATGTGTCCCAGGCTCTTCCCCACTTTTTCCTCTGACTGAATTAATGTCTCTGGTTTTAAGTTGAGGTCTTTAATCCACTTGGACTTGAGTTTTGTGCATGGTGACAAATAAGGGTCTAATTGCATTTTTCTACATGTAGACATCCAGTTAGACCAGCACCATATGTTAAAGGTGCTATCATTTTTCCATTGAATTGATATGGCCGCTGCGCAACAGTAATTAAAACAGCATGGTACTGGCAAAGCAATAGGCTGGTGGACCAATGGAATCGAATTGAAGACCCAGAGATGAATCCACACACATTTGCTCACTTGATTTTTGACAAAGAAGCCAAATCTATTCAATGGAAAAATGATACCCTATATTTCTAAACAAAGAAAATGTAAGAATATGAGGGAAATTTTGAGAGATTTATATAAGACCTTCTTTCTTCAATGTTTATGTGCTTAAAGAAATATCAGCACAATGGTTACAGATCATTTCAATATATAGTTCTTTTAAAAGGCCATCGTGTACACTGGATAACAGAAGATCTTTCATTTTGATCACAAGTTCTTACTACTTATAAATATTAAAGCACTCAATGATTTTATGTCCAAAGTATAGGAGACATTATTAAAAAGCAGTAAACAAGAGATGCTTTGAAGCCTACCATATTTTGGAGAAATAGGTGAATATGTATAAACAATAAACTATTATATCCTATGAAGAAAAAGTTAGAAAATGTCCCTTACACACTGGAGAATGCCCTCCAAGTGACATGGATAAATTACTTTGAGATGACACATGACTGGAGTACTTCTGAATTCACATTACAGTCAAACCTGGATGTATTTTAGTATGTACCCTGATTCTGATCATTTCCTTCCCTCTGGGCTTATCTCAACTATAGCACGTGCATCAGTACAGACTCTGTATTCACTCAGTCTGTCATTTGGGCTGCTATTCTGACAAAACACACATGTATACACTGCACAAGAGGTAATGGGACTTGATGTGGCACGCAGTGCTGAAATTGCAAAAATAGACAGTCAGAGGTGAATATTTTGTGAAAACCTTACACTAAAATTTCACTATCAAAATTAAATCTTTGAATGTCAAATCTTTGTCTCAAAGGAATTTAATAAGGGTTGTAGATAAGAGCAATTCAAAATTTATATTCCTGGCATTCCTATTCACCATTGTGTCCTTGGGCAGTATCTGTCAATTAGCATTATGGAAAAATTAAATAGCGTTCTGTAGATATGCTAAAGTGTGAAAATTTCCATACTGGGAACGACAACTTGAGCATAGGAGTCCTTTAATGGTAAACTTCAAATAAATAAATAAATAAATAAATAAATAAATAAATAAATAAATAAATACACTCAGAAGTTCACTTCTATTAACAACAAACATGTTTTGGATATGTTTTCTCAGACTCAAGCACCACAAATATGTGGTAAAAATTTGATAAATTGTATTATTCTTACAATTATAAAGAAATTTATTATTGTCATCCTCATGCCAAACCCAGCCTCTAATACATTTAAAGAGCCTATTGTGTCTATGCATGAGGCTATAATGTATCAAATTAAAGTACAGTGAGAACAAACAATGGGATCTTTTGAAAACAGAAATGTATATAGCCATGCAGTACTTTATAAAAAAAACTTAAAAAATATGTATTACCACCAAATATGGCCACAACAAATGTTAAGAGACACAAGGTTGAAGGTCATCCTTATTTATGTTGTACGTCCCTCAAGGAAACATTATTTACTAATTTATTTATTTTTTAATCTATCAATCAATCAACCTATCTATCTATCATCTATCTGCTTATCTATTTCTCTCTCTCTCTCTCTCTCTCTCTCTCTCTCTCTCTCTCTCTCTATCTCTATCTAATTTGGGGGCACATAATAAATATCCATATACTCACTGGATTTTAGGTGATGGTGAAACACATCTAAATATTTAGGTCTTTGGTCAAGTAAGACTATTTTGTTAACCTACCTTTTAATATATACTAAAGATAAATCTATGCAAACAATTATATATGTATATTTATTAACATATTATATAAAATTTATCAATATATAAATTTGACTTGCCTTATACTTATCTACAGTAATAATATTTTCCACTTAGAGTGACAATATATTTATGAGAAAAGTATAGTATATCAGATTTAATAAAATTTATTTTGCAATTAATAATAATTATTATTTGATTATAATTTTTAAAAAAACATTATTCAAGTCAAAATATTGATAGTTCCATGCTAGACTATTACAGGGAGACTTGCCTATACATGCACCTTTTCTTTGCAGTACATGCACCTTATATACTGTACTACTCTCCAGGATTCTAAACAGAATATTCATTAACTCTCCTAATTGATATTGCATGTAGGACAAGGGTTTTCAACTCCCCAACAGTTTGTTTAACAATAATTCACTCAGAAAATCATCCATGTGGCTGCCTTCACAGCAATGTAAAATCTCCCTAGTGTATAGCAGGTAATTATTTTTCTAAAGTTGAGTTGGACAATAATCTCTGTGTAAACAAGAAATTCTTATGCAGTCTGTTGATGACTGTTAATTAATTTTTGCCCATTGATTTAATGTACAAATTCATTTAGATGCTGTGAATTGTATGAAATATTAATTACATTCTAGAGGTTTTGAAGCACCACAGAATGATTTTAAGAAGTGGCCATTGATAAGCTTTTAATTGCAATTCATTCAATTGAGCTATTTTGTTTTCATAATGCTTTATTTTTCATTAGTTATCTGTCAGTTTATAATATAGTTGTTAATTGAAGTCGAAACAGAAAGTGTGAACTGTGTTTTCCCAGCTGTATCCTTTGTATGACTGAGTTATCCAGGAAGAGAAATATACACATAGCTGTAGCTACAGTGCATTTCAAAGCTAACAAAGCTGACAAGATGGAACAAAACCTATGACAACAGGATAGAGACTATAAAATAGTCTCAGGGAGCTGCTTGCTTTTCTGTAGCCTTCCATTACTGCTGAGAAGACTGATGGCTCCACTACCAAGTGCGGAGAAAGGCCAGGTGAATAGAACCATTTTGCAGCCATACAATGTAAAGGCATTGAAATAAAAAATGATTATTGGTTTTTATTAAAAGATAAATCATACACAAGAAGAAATGCTTTCCCATCTGCTTTCAAAAGTGTAACCTTGACAGAACATTACTATTGAAATCACTTAATCATGAATAAAATACTCACTCATTCAAACATTGTAGAAAGAATATTATGATTTAATTCTACAATGTTCAAAATGGAGTGAGGACTTTTATAGTTTATTGATGGTCTATTTCTATACACCCTAAGATATAACTATTTTGTACATTTTGTTTAACATAAAAGAAAAATGATTTCTTTTAAACCTAATAAAATCGTGTCTAGGACTTAAAGCTGTATACTACTGCTGTTTTCACTTATGACCTACCTCTTACATATTTTGGAATAATACTTTAAATTTTCTTCAAGTAATATAATTCCAATGACTGTTATAATATCTTCAATGTTGATGTAAGACTTTGTTATCACTGTAAGACATGTTATTCTGTCAAAGATTGGCATTAAGAAAATTATATTAGTAAATGGTTGATTAT